>NC_084499.1:11074334-11377364 GCF_030035675.1 Rhineura floridana
GAGATGCTGTAGCTGCATCTTGCACTGAGCTGTGGTTGAATTAGATGACCTTCAAGGTAGCCTTCTAACCCTTATTAAATTAGGGGAAGGGCTGGAGCTCAGCGGTTGAACATCTGCCTTGGATGCAGAAGGTCCCAGATTCAATCCCCGGCATCTCTGGGTAGGACTCAGAAACCCCGGAGAACCACTACAAATCAGTGCAGATAATATTGAGCTAGATGGACCAGTGCTCTGCTCAGCATAAGGCAGCTTCCTGTGTTTCTCTTTTAGGGGAAGGGCCATAGCTCAGTCGCAGAGTGTCTGCTTTGCATGCAGAAGGTCACAGGTTCAATCGTCGGCATCTCCATGTAGGTATGAGAGAGACCCCCCATCTGAAACCCCAGAGAGCCATGGCCAGTCATTGTAGACACCACTGAGCTATGCTTCCTATGTTCCTATTGTGCCAGGAAAGGCAGATGTTCCACCAGCATGGATTTCTTCATTCTAGGAAGCAGAGATATACCCTTACCAATGGGATACTCAGGTATATATAATCAAGTGGTAAAGCCTTTGGAGCAACAAACCTACAGGCCTCTTGATGGCTTCAACATCGGCCAGGCATTGTGTCCGACAATCCTTGCTAATCAAGGCACAGCAAGCCTTGCAAAAGAGATCTGGTTAAGCAATTATCGCCCTTGAAAGGAAAGGATAAAGTACCTTTGATTCCTCTTCAAGGGCACTTATTAGCATCTCAAAGAAGGTGCCAACTTCTTCAGCTGGGCCCACTTTGGCTCCCAAAGGCTTATTCTTCACCCTCTCTCCTCTGCTTGCACGCAGCCCTTTCAGATCACAGCCTTCCCCAAAAACCCCTTTCCTGCGCATCTGCTTCAGAGGGCCTTGGATTTTAAACACAAAGGGTAGCTCAACTAAAAAGGCTTGAACTGCAGTCAAAACAGAGAGATTTGATCTCTGGATTCCATTAAATTAAACCCATAGGAAGGAATATGCAGCTAAACTCAGAGCCAGACCTGATATATTATTATTATTATTATTATTATTATTATTATTATTATTATTATTATTATTATTATTATTATTATTATTTGCTTGCTTGTTACCCAAAAGTCTCCAATGCTGGTAAAAACACAAAAAAATAAATCATACTGAGAAACAAAAAATCCACAACCCCAATGACAGTCACAAGAAGAGTTGCTTCATAACACACATTAACATTAGACTGTCAAAAGCCTAGGAGAAAAAAGTAAGTCTTTATCTGGTGCTGAAAAGATGACAATGAATGCACCAGGTGGATCTTGCTGGGAAGCGCATTGTACACATGGGAAGTCACAGCTGAAAAGGCTCTCCCAGCCTTCTACAGAGAAGGGCCTCAGATGAAGATCTAAGGGCCCTGGTATGTTCATACCGAGATAAGCATTCCAGAAGATATTGGTGTCCTAAGCCATAAAGAGCTCTAAAGGTGAAAACCAGCACTTTGAATTGGGCTCGGAAGCAAACAGCCAGCCAGTGCTGTTGGACCAGAAGACAGCAGTTCCTAAGCACACTTACATAGGAAGTAAGTTCCAATGAATTTAGCGAGGCTTATGCTCACTATATCTCTGCCTGGCATCTGAGCTCCTCAGATGGGGCACTGCTGAGAGTACCATATGCCAGAGGCAAGTTTCATCAGACTTAGTGTTGCAGCTCCAGATCTCTGGAATCAATGATCAGCCAAAATCAGACAAGCATCTAGTACATGATAATGTTTAGGCACCTACTGAAGACATTTTTGTTTAGGAAGGCTTTCCCTAAGGTGTAACCCAGTCATTTATCTGACAAAATTGTTTTGTTTTTGGACTTTGTATGGATGGTTTTATTGTTTGTAGATTTTTTAAAATTGATTTTATTGCGTTTAAATTTTAGATCTTATGTTTGCACATTAAGAGAATGTACAGTTCTCTCTAGGTGATATTGGACTACAGCTCCCATCAGCCCCAGCCAGCATAGCCAACAGTCAGGGATGATGGAACCTGTATTATGGAGGGCCACACAGGTTGCCCATCCCTGAGACAGATAAATGGTAGGCAATAGCCATGAAATGAAAAGTCCCTTTGAATGCAAACCTCAAATGTACAGAAGAAAAGCTTAGGGACTTGCCAATATCATAAAGCCGTAGTGTGACCGCCCTTGGAGTACTATGTCCAGTTCTGGTCGCCTCACCTCAAAAAGCATATCTTAGAGCTCAAAACAGTTGAAAAAGGAGCAACCAAAATGATTAAGGGGTTGGAGCAACTCCCCTCCATGGAACAGTTACAGAATTTGGGGCTTTTTAGTTGGGAGAAATGGAGAGCAAGGGGATTCATGATAGAGATGAATAACATTATTATTAATGGAGGGAGGAAAATGGATACAGAGACTTTTTCACTCCCTCTCATAAAACTAAAAGTTAGGGGTATCCAATGAAGCATTTCCCCCCCTTTGGACATTCTAGCCACTGAGAACATGTGCGAAGCACAAGCATATATGATGCTGGGAAGTGCTGAGATACTGAACCTGGAACACAAGTAATTAAGACTCTGTCATCTTAACCTCCTATGCTATCAGTGCTCTGTTGCTGCTACAAGCCTGGAAAACGGAGTACAGTAGGGCCCCGCTTTACAGCATTCCATTTTCCGGGGTTCCGCTGATGTGGCGACTTTCAATTAGGGGAAATTTCCCGTTTTAAAGCCAATTTTGTGCTTTTGCGGCATTTTTGCGGCATTTTTGCACGACGCGACCCATTACAGTCAATGGGTTCCACTTTACGGCGGGGGCCTGGTCCCTAACCCGCTGTATAACCGGGGCCCTACTGTATTGTGCCTCGAGGGTGCCATCTAGGCTGCAGTACCACCTTGCCTGAGCATTCCATCAGCTGACCCCAAGGGCCAATCACAATCAGTCAGGGCCTATAAAGCCCAAGACTCAAGAGCTCAGTCCTCTGCTGCCATTTCCTGGTTTTTAATTATTCATTCAACCACTCCTTTAAAAAACAAAACAAAAAAACCCTTATATCCTCCTTTTTTCCTATCTCAAAAAGGGAGATTAAAAACGAGCTTATGACAATAAAATATACATATAATCAAATCTACAAGATGCACTAAACAGCCACCAGAATGCCAAGATCATAAAAACATAATCCAAAATCAAGAAAACCAACAACTCAGAAATCCTCCCCCCTTAAAAAAACAAAAGAATTGAAAGCACAGATAAAGCAAAACAGTCTTAACTTAGTCGTCAAAAGAAGAGGAAAGGGTTTATTTATTTTTTTAGCTGAAGACCTTCCTAAACTACCAGGCTTTGTCCAAACACCCCAAACCATCAAGTGCCAGGTAAAGGCCTGTGAGGGCAACTGCTTTGCATGCAGAAAGTCCTGGGTTCGATCCCTTGCGTCTCCAGGTAGAGTTGAGAATGTCCCCTCTCTGAAACCATGGAGAGCCCCTGCCAGTCAGTGTGGACAATACTGAGCTACATAGACCAATGGTCTGACACTGTATGAGGGAGTTTCCTATTAGGGAAAGGGCCATTGTTCAGCGGTATAGAGGTCCCAAGTTAAATCCCTGGTATCTGGGTCAGGCTGGGAGCGGCCCCTACCGGAAACCACGGAGACAGCTTCTAATACTGAACTAGATAGATCAACTGACTTGATATGAGGCCGGTTCAGTGTTTCTGCCAGGTACGTCATGACCCTTGCCTGATGCTGACAACACACCATGCTTCTGGACATCTTGGATGCTAACCCTTGCTGAGGCGAACTGACAAAGCCTAAACTTCCCATTTCTAAACTCAGCTTTCCATCATTCCCTGGCTGCGTCATAAGGAAAGAACGAAATATGATTGAAAACCAGAAGAGCTCTGCCACCAGCCGCACCATGCCAGGGAAACTCAAAACTCACCAACGCAATTGAAGGACAATTCCTGCCGGCAAAAGAGGGAGCATCCATCTCCGTTGACCTTGTTCATGTCATCACACTCTTCCCCAAGGTCCCTGGGAACAAGATAAAAAAAAAAAAGGCGATCAGTCTTTTAAAAAATAAAGGATGTGAAGCTTTGGATGAAGAAGAAGAATTGTTAAACATTAGGGAGACAACCTTCCTTTCTCTTCCACCCCTTTGCTGTTCTTTACAGGCTAGTAAGGGAACAATTTAAAATAACAATGCGGGTTGGAGCAAATCTGTCAATTTAACTTTCTCATTCCTCCAGGTTTAAGTCCTGCTCTAAGGTCGGAAGGCACATGAAGCCAGCACCCTGCTGAACCTAAGCAGCGTCAGGTCTGGTCAGTGCCTGGATGGGAGACTGCCTGGGAACCATATGTAAGCCGCCTTGGGTTTCAATCATGAAAAGAAAGGCGGAGTATAAATGTAATAAATACATACATACATATTTCCACATCCATTCGCAATTTTTTTTTAGAAAAAGTCCTCATGAAAATTCATTGGCATGTTAGTGCTAATCGCTGCTAACATCTGAATCTTTGCAGACCAATTTTTTCCTAATATATCATAGGAACAACACAGCTGCCTAATATCAGGTTAGAATCATACAATCGTAGAGTTGGAAGGGGCCTATAAGGCCATCAAGTCCAACCCCCTGCTCAATGCAGAAATCCAGATTAAAGCATACCCGGCAGGTGGCTGTCCAGCTGTCCCTTGAACGCCTCCAGTGCTGGAGAGCCCACCACCTCCTTAGGTAATTAGTTCCATTGTTGTACCGCTCTAACAGTTAGGAAGCCTTTCCTGTTCTGTCCCAGCACTGTCTGTTCTGACTGGCAGCAGCACATCAGGCAGAAAAGGACCTTCATCATCACATCAATCCAGAGATCTGTTTTAAACCAGAGATGCCCTGGATTGGATCTGGGAGCTAGAAGAATTTTGTAGATTTTTGTCTCGTAGGGCTGTGCCTCGGATTCAACTGGATCCTGCACCAATTCAGGCTGATTTGGGCGGATCCAGACTGAGTCGAGACACCCCCGGATCACCCTGGGTCATGTTGCCTAGGGTGATCCAGGGCTCTCAGGGGGTGGGGCGTCAGCTGAGAAGAAGGAGAGTCAGGTAGCCTCTGCAAAGAGTAGCACAGAGCAGTTTGCAAGAGGCCTTTCAAACAGCCTCACACTGTGCTGTGGCTGCAAGGGCCTGTTCCCAGCAGGAGAACAGAGGCACACCATCAGACTGAGTGGGACTGAAACCAGCTGGTGAGCAGAGGGTGCAATCCCCCTGGCTGCAGGGTTCTGATTCACCAGCATGTTCTCAGCATGGATTGCACCAGAGGTGCAGCACCTAGCAGGATTGAACCCTCCTGCCCTGTGAAGCGTGGTGGGGTGGAGAATGCATCATCTGCTTCTTCTACTTCCCCCCTGCATGTTATTTAAAAACCCTAAGCTAACATAAGCCCCACCCCCAAATTGATTTGGGACTGGATCTGGGTCTCGTGTTCCCTGGGTTGACCCATGTTGGATCGGAGCCACTGATTGGGGGACGACATTCACAGCCCTAATTTCTTGTATATATGCAGAGAGCTGGGTTAGATGACTTTAGGGGAACCTTTTAACCCTATGAGTCTACTGTCTTAAGCTAGAGATACATCTGGTCACCAGAGGCAACACACAGGCCTATACAGCCAAAGTCAAAACTCTGTTGGGATGAAGGGAGTTGTAGTCTAGCAACATCCAGAGGGCCATAGATGCCGCCATTCCTACATGTGCCATACAATCAAGCGAAAAGCATCCCATACTTACTTCTGGATAATCCCATCGCCGCAGTAGCCGCTTCCATGGACGTAGGTGAGTGGAGGGGATGCTTCACTCTCTTCCATCCCAGAAATGACAGACACCCAGTAAGTGTATAAGCTGCCCATTTGTATTTCACTGTAATGCAAGGAAGGAGACATCAGGAAAGTGCAGGATGGCATCAAAAAGCAGTACTGGGTGCAGAACCCAACTTCCAGGGAAATCCCACCACCATCATCTTGCACTACAACATCTCACAGGTGAAAACAGAAACTGGACCATTCTGATTCTCAAACCAAGGACCCTGACCCCAGGCTTCACTCTCCACCATCAATGGGCGTGAGGGATGGGAGAATCTGTCCACTGCAGATGTCTCAGTTTCTCATTTTCTAGTCTTAAGTTCAGTTCTCCACATTTCCAGACCAGGTTGAGGATTGTTTCTATGTTTTAAAAAGTCCTCATGAAAATTTATCAGCATTTTGGTGTAAATTTCTCCCAATAGACACACTGTTTTGTGTGCAATTTAGCCTGATTTGTAATTTGTTTCAAACTGTTTCAAATATTTTATTTTATTAATATTAATTTATAAATTAATTCATAAAATTTATAAATTTATTTTATAAATATTAATATTTTATTGTTGTGAAGGGGAGTAATAAATTAAGATACTACTACTACTACTACTAATTAACAACAACAATAATATACACATTTTTGTAACGCTATTTTCCCCAATATAATGCATTTGTATGTCATTTTCATGAATATATGCATTTATATTGAGAGCCAGTGTGGTGTAGTGGTTAAGGTGCTGGACTACGACCTGGGAGACCAGGGTTCAAATCCCCACATAGCCATGAAGCTCACTGGGTGACCTTGGACCAGTCACTGCCTCTCAGCCTCATGAAAACCCAATTCATAGGGTTGCCATAAGTCGGAATTGACTTGAAGGCAGTACATTTACATTTATATGCATACTTTAGTATACAGGCAGGCCCCACTTTACGGCACTTCGCTTTTCGGTGTTCCGCTAATGTGGCGTTGTGCAAATGTGAAAAGTCCCCACTTTAAGGTGCTTGCTCTGCTTCTACGGCGGTTTTTCTCATCGCGTGCCATTTTTGCATCATTTTCGTGCAACGCGCACCATTATTGTCTATGGTTTCCGCTTTTCAGCAGCGGTCCAGAATGGAGCCTGCCGTATAAGCGGGGCCCGCCTGTATACATTTTGGTACACGTTACTTGGCTGGAGAAATGCACTGCAAGATTTAGAGAAATATGGACTTCAAAGGACGCCTGGGTTTCAGTCTGTGTATTGAAGTGGCGGCTGGTGGTTCCATGTCAGCAGGGCAGAGGAATCCACTCTGGGTTTTAGTTTGAACTTTCAAGGAGCTGTCCAAGGTGCGCACAGGAGCCCAGTCCGACTTGGAGATGCCGGGGATTGAACCTGGGACCTTCTGCATGCGAAGCAGATGCTCTCCCCCTGAGCTATGGCCTTTTCCTATTTAAAAAGCCTGAAACTTTTAAGAAACATAGGAAGCTGTCTTCTACTAAGTCAGACCTTTGGTCCATCTACCCCAGTAGTGCCTACAGTGACTGGCAGCGGCTCTCCAGGGTTTCAGGCAAAGTCTTTCCCAGCCCTACCTGGAGATGCCGGGGACTGAACCTGGGACCTTCTGCATGCAAAGCAGATGCTCTGTCACCAAAGTATGGTTCCTCCAGTTCTATCATTCTGCTATTCCTCTTAGTAAAATGTGTGACGGAGGGAGAGTTGAAATTTTCCCTCCTTGGTGTGGGATGAACCGACAAAAAAATAAAAATTCTTGGCTCACACCATTACCATTACAGCAAGCCTGAGCCTACATGAATGAAATGCTTATGGCTAACTCTAAATGACAATTTCCGTGTCGGTGTGTATTTGCATTTTCATATGAAGCCGGAGTATCTTCTCATCTGTTTCTGAAGGAATACATTTATATACACAGCAGGGAAAAATAAAATTGCAAATGGTCTCCCAGACAAAAGGAAAATAGGACAAAGTGCATGGCTCACTGTAACCTGCATAATAGAGAGATCCAACGCTATCTGCTGAAATGTTTTTATAATAGCTCCTTAATAATGATATTGTTTGTGCAAGAGAATTGCCTTTTTTTACAAAAAAGGTATGTGTATTGTATCTTGCAATCTGATGTAACCTTAAAAAAAGAGAGATGGATAATACTTTATGAGTATTATGTACCAGTATTATCACTGGTACAAGACAAAATGGATAAAGGTGTCCATTCAACTGGACTGACGCCTATTGGCCAATGGTGAACCAGAGCATCATGTTCTGGGACCACACCGGAACCTGTGGAAAAAGTTGCAAGGCTGTTGAAAGTTACTGGACCGTGGATAGCTCAGTGTAGTCAGTATCTTCAGAATACATTGTCTGTGCAGTTATCTTTGCCTTTTATTGACATGAAGCTTTATATTATTGGTTGTTAAAATTATTGTTTATATTTGTACATCTCATTGGCCACTTGATTATAAGACTGTCCTTGTAAATTCATTATATATATATGAATGGATAGGGGTAGGACAGAATTCAATTCAGTTCACATTCAAAGCTGAATCTATCAAATTTGCACTTTCCAAACAATATGAGAACCAAACCAAAGCCATTGTTCGAAATTTGCACTTATGTGAATTTTGCAATGCAGTTCCCTAACCAACCAATTTTGCAAAATTCATATTTTGGGGGAAAGTGTGCATAAAAATAAACACATCCATGACAACATATAAAAGTGCATTATACTTGGAAAAGTTCCTTGCAAAAATGTGCACAGAAAAATGTGTTTATTAGGAGAAATTATTACTAAAATGCTAATAGTTTTCAAGATTTTCCCTCCAGAAATGTGGAGAACTGAATTTCAGATTGGAAAAATGAGAAACAGAGAGCTGAAATTGATCAATCTTTCTATCCCTATATACAGTACAGAAATACATTTTATTCATTGAGTGCTGCATGCAGAAAGTCCCAGGTTCAATGTCTGGCATCTCCAGCAAGGAAACGAAAATATCCCCAATGTGGAACCATGGACAGCCGCTGCCAGTCAATGTAAGACAATACTGAGCTAGATGGATCAAGAGCCTGACTTAGTATCAGGCAGATTCTTGGGGAGTGAGGCACAGCCCATTACATTGATTGGGGGGGGGCAGCCTTGGCCTCCCCACTGGGAAAAAGCGAACAAGAAGAAATGTACCTTAGCAATTGCCTATACCTCCTTAGAGAGGCTCACCCCCACATGTGGTCAGCTGTACTTCTAGAGGTCACCATGAACACAAATGCCAAAATGATCCCTCTCCCCGCCCCCAAAAATGACATTTGATTTTAAAACCATCCTTTCCCTTTTACAGCTCACAGCTTCTCCAAATCCTCCTTCCTCTGTCTCAGCCCACTTATTGGTCTTCTTCCAGCGGGAATTCCTGACATAACTTCTTCAATAGACTTCCATCAGCTAATCATTCCACATGACCTGGCCATCTTAACCTTTCTGGAACAATTCATGGGCCTTATTTTGCTAACATCCGTCCAAGGGAGCACCCCAGAGTTGGGGCTTAAAAACACATTCTAAGATTCAGTCCCAGTTCCATTGTACCCTCAATGAGTGCATACCACCAGATTAGCATCTTTTAGAGGCTTGTGATCACAGACTACGGGCCATTACATTTTTCATATGGCGAAAGAAAATGTGTTGCTTTGTAGGAACCAAACAAACAAGCGATCTGCTGTTTGTGGGCATCCTCCAGGAAAGCCCAATTGCCAAGCACCTGCTTTGAGTGCAGAAGGCCTCAGGTTCAATCCCAGGCAGGGCTGGGAAAGACCCCTCTCTGAAACCCTGGAAGGCTGCAGGTTTACACTCCAGCTTTGCAAAAGCCAGACAGTTCCATGCACACCCGCTTGGTCTCTCCACCTCCACTCAGGCAAGCAAGAGGCATTATAACTGTTGAAGGTCACATTGCTGGCTAGCAAAAGTCCTCAAAGAGGGTTTGGAGCAGGGCCAATGAGGATTGTGGCCTGGGGATGGGCCTGACTTACAGAGAGTGTCAGATTGAGAGGCCTGAAGGGCCACATTCATCCCCCAGGCTTGGGGTCCCCCCCCCATCTTAGACCATCCTCCTTAAGTCTTCAGCATGGCTAGGAATGGCTGAAATGGGACACGTTTGTGCAGCAGAGCAATCAGACTGAAGGAAAAAGTCCAAGAGAGGGGAAAAGGCAAGTGAGACAGAGAGAGCCATATTTGGGCTCTGTAAGCTAGCAGCATTTAGGGCTGCTAGTTGACACACTCCAGAGATCTGATATGGGAGCCTTGGACTCTTGCCTGCCTATTGGAATGTTGAAGCTGTGCCTCCACCTACACACAACCTGTATATTTGTAAATCAACTCAGGGCCCCTCCAGACTGGAAGCTTTTTTTTTTAGCAGGAGCATTCTGCAACATGTCATCGATGCAACAATAGTGCATTCATGGTGGATTCATCCTGGACTGTCCACACACCATTCTGCTTTATTGGTTGTTCTATGATGCTTCCCCAATGTCACCACATTATCGCTATCTGGAGGAGCTAGATGTGTGAATATGAGGGAACAGTGTGATGTGGCTGCAAACAAGGCAAATGCTATTTTAGGCGGCATTAACAGAAGTATTGTTTCCAAATTGAGTGAAGTATTGGTTCCCCTCTATTCAGCAGTCATCTTGAGTACTGCATCCAGTTCTGTACAACACACGTTAAGAAGGATGAGACAAACTGGAAATGGTTCAGAGGAGGGCACTAGAAACAAAGCCCTATGAGAAGAGATTGAAAGAATTGGGCATGTTTAGCCTTGAGAAGACAGAGGGGAGATATGATAGCACTCTTCAAGGACTTGAAAGGTTGCCACACAGAGGAGGGCCAGGATCTCTTCTCGATCATCCCAGAGTGCAGGACACGGAATAATGGGCTCAAGTTGCAGGAAACCAGATTTTGACTGAACATCAGGAAAAAACTTCCTAACTGTTAGAGTGGTACAATAATGGAACCAATGACCTAGGGAGGTGGTGGGTTCTCCAACACTGGAGACATTCAAGAGGTAGCTGGACAGCCACCTGTTGGGTATGTTTTAATTTGGATCCCTGTAGTGAGCAAGGGATTGGACTTGATGGCCTTATAGGCCCCTTCCAACTCTACAATTCTATGATTCTATGATATGAAGGTCTGAAAAGAAAAACAATTTCTTTTCCTTTTTTTTCCAGAAATTGGGGGGAAATGGAATTTTTTTAAAAATATATTTTTTCAAGTTTTTCAAGTTTTCAAGTTTTTTTTCCCTAGGCCTTTGCATCTCTAAGAGGAGTGTTATTTCACTATAGAACAGCAACAGTGGGGCACCCCCTGGGAACATTTGTGGTATGGAAAGTCACAGGATTTCAGCAGGAAGCAATGGGACATGCACTGATTGGAAACAATGCAGTAGGTCCGTCCCAGGTCTTCTGAAGACACAAACAGCATTGAAAACAGGAACACATATATCCACCCTGCTACCATCATGAGCACAAATAATCATGAATGCACCCTAAAAAGGATGCCTGGAGGGCCCCTCAAATATTACACATCCCCATATACTCCCACAGCGGTCTCCTCCCAAAAGAGACCAAAGCTGGGTAAGTGCTTATGCCCCTGGGGAGAAGTGGGAGAAGCCCAACATTATTATTATAAATGAAAACGAAAAAGTGTGTCCAAGTTTGAGGAGGAGTGCCAGCTCACATGAAGCCAGTGGTGTAGTCGTCCAGGGTCTCAGGGGTTCTTAGACCCTTTACTTTTTTGGGAGCAGGGTCCGAGCGGGGTCCCTATGTCTCCTGTATCCTGCAAGCCAATCATCCTCAAAGGGGAGTGTGTTAGCCACTGAGAAGAGTCTTCTCACATGCTTTCCTGCCCTTTCCTGTGGATTGTAGCCAATCAGAGTGAAAGGAGGTGAGTCAGCCACTGAGAAGACTCTTCTCAGTAGCTTACACTCTCCCCTTTCATGCTTCTTGGCTCTTGTTGTTGTGGGGGAAGGCATTAGCAAGGATCTTATTCTCAACTCAGCAGCAAAAAAGGGGGAGGGAGTGGCTGTGACTAACACAAAGAGGCCTTCTGCACTTCTGAAGTTGCCACTACACTATTGCATGAAGCTTCCCATATGCATCAGAGCCTCTAGGAACAGGGAGTGTAAGGTGCTTTTCTCCCTCTGTTTATTTTGTCCACAGACACACACACACAACAGTGGAGACTGGTCCACAGGGCAAATGGGGTGCTGTTCCACCAGCCCCAGTCTGCCCTCAGCCAGCCCCCCACTTGCTTGCCTTCCCACTTGCAACCAGTCCTCCTCAGTCTCAGTGATGCCCTTGTAGAGCTCAGCAGGAAAGAGGATGGGGACCGAACTTAGCATTAGTTGACGCTGACTGCCATTGGCTTTGCCCAACATTTGCCTGTCATTGGCTGTGGCTCCAGCTACACTTGGCCTCTCTGCCTTCTGCCCTCTTGCTCCCAAAGGGCACCAGCTACCTCTTACAGAGACCCTGGCAGTATCCAAGATGCTTTGGCAGTCCAGCCTGACACATTCCTATTTCATGCCTACTTTAGCTTAAAAGGTAAGGATGCAAGTGAGCAGGTCTTATCTCCCCTGTCTTTCTGAGAACTGACTTAGGGGATATTCATTGCCCTGACTTACATATCAATGGGGAACAGGAATGGTCTGCTGCTGGGCATCTGCCTAAAGGAGAATTAGAGCAGGCCATATGAAATGCCAACAGTTTCCTACTTTTTGAAATCTGTCCAACGGCTCCTTAAATCAAGGCTATGTTTCTTTACTAGCTTTTTTTTTTTAAGATGGGGCTTGTAAGCTTGAATCACATAATTGAGGTGATGAACCAACTCAAGCTTTAATGCAGAATAAAATGTGTCTCTCAATCAACCAGTGGGGGGCAGGCAACAGGGAAAGGATCCTGGGATTCAGCAGTTTTGAAGAGCCTTAGTACATGTAGGTGCATGATGCACAATGGCTGTAACACATGTTGCCAGGGAAGGGCTATGCACTACGTTCATGCAGTTGGCTCTTCCATGCTTACTCCTTCAACACTTCCTTCCTAGACTTTGACAGTTCCCCTGAAAGGCAGAGGTGACGGACAACTCTTTTTGCAAGCTCCGCTGCTAACTATGGGTCAAGCTACATAACAGAGGCACAGGGATGCAGGGTAAATTTGATTTTGCTTGCTTCTTAATGAGAAACTACCTAATTTGCATTTCCTGAACTGATACATGAACCAAAACACAGCTATCCTTCAAAATCTGCACTTTTCTGAATGTTGTGACGCAGTTCTCAAACAAAAGAAAGTGTACAAAAATGCACACATTAGAGGAAAGTGTGCATAAAATTGCATATTTCAGTGAAAACAATATTTTAAAAAGACATTAGGGAAATTGCTTGTTTAAATGTGCGCATTAAATAAAATGGCATACAAAAATGCATTTATTTAATACGAATTAGTACTAAAACGTTGGTGAATTTTAATGAAAGTTTTTTAAAAAAAAAAAAAACACCTCAAGCCAATGTGGAAAGGCGGAGAATGGAATTTAAGACTGAAAGAGAAAGAGAGAAATGGACAGAAACTGAAATTGAGGGATTTTGTCCATTACTATGCAAGGGATTGGGAACCTGTGGTTCAGATGTTGGTGGACCCCAAGTTCTGGTCATCCCTGACCACTGGCCATGCTCGTTTGGAGTAATGAGAGTTCAAGTCCAAAAAACATCTGGAGAGCCATAGGTCCCACATCCAGTTAACATATCTGTTTTGTTCTTTTAAAATAACTGCTTCAGGATGGGGGTGGGGTGATCAGCACCAATGGTGTCTTCCCGGCGTGAATGGCCAATGGGGGGGTGAGCATCATGATCACAGTGCAATAGTGATGGGAGAAATGGTCAGTTTCAGTTTCTCATTTTCCCCACTCCTAGTTTCTCCTAATACACACATTTTCGTACGCAATTTTACCTGTTATACACATTTTTCCCAAGCAGTTTCTTCTAATACCCATTTTCATTCTAGGCATTCTTCTAATACCCAGGCATTCTAGCATTTTAGCATTTCAGTATTGTAGCATTTAGTATTTTAGTATTTTAGTTTAGTATAGGTTTATTTGGAAATTTAATGAGTTATGTTTTAAATTGATTAATGTGTGGTTTTAAATTGTATGTTGATATTTTGATGTTGTGACCCACCCAGAGAGCTTCGGCTATGGGGCGGTATAAAAATTTAATAAATAAATAAATAAATAAATAAATTCATGCTATTTTCACCAATATACGCATTTTATGCACACTTTTCCGCAGTATCTGGATTTTTGTACACATCACATGCAGCAGAGGCTGGTGGCTCCAATGTCAGTGGGGGCAGGGAATCCGCTCTAGGTTTTAGTCTGAACTTGCAAGGAGCTGTTCAAGGTGCTTTCAACTTTCAGGACCTTGGACAGTTCCTTGAAAGTTCAGAGTGAAACCTAGAGCGGATTCACTGCCCCACTGACATTGGACCCACCAGCCTCCACTCACAGCTGAAGAATTGCACTACAATATTCAGAGAAGTGCAAATTTTGAAGGATGACTGTGTTTTGGTTTGCATATTGTTCCAGACAGTGGTAATCACCTTTAAATGCAAACTGAAATTTCAAATTGCTCCTCCATCCTTATCAAAGAGTAAGGATGAACTCTCCCACCACCCCTGCCAATTCCTCATGTGCCATGTACCGCTCTGTGCAAAAGAGCAAACACCATATTGGTATTTAATGGAGTGGCTCATATAGCAATATTTGGAATCAGAATGGGGGGGAGTCTTACAAGAGTCTCTGTTTTCCATGTGAGAGCTGTTAGAGGGCTAGGACACTTTCTGTCTGAAGTGGTCCATCCCACACCCAGGGAGTTACAACTTCTGGTCTTTACATGGAGAATCAGGCTATTAGTGGCTACTAGTCATGATGGCTATGCTCTGACTTCACAGATGAGGGCCTATGTTTCTCAGTACCAGTTGCTGAAGGGGAGAGTGCTCTTGTGCTCAAGGTCCTGCTTGCTGGCTTCCCAGAGGCCACTGTGAGAAGAGGATGCTGGACTAGATGGGCCACTGGCCTGGCCTAGCAGGGCTCTTCTTATGTTGCTATTTATTTGCCAGAAAGACAACTCTGGGTTACATGCAACATTACTCATACTCAGACTAGACCCATTGAAGTTAATAGATGTAACGCACTTAGATCCATTAATTTTCATGGCTCTACCAGATCAGGGTCAACAGTTATTACACAGAACCCTAAACAACTTGGGCTCAAAGTACTTTATGGGCGGCTTGGTTCCTTATGCGCTACCTCACTGAGATCTTCTGATGGGAGACTTTTGGTGGTCCTCCATGCCCTGGAGATCTGGTCTGCTTTTACTAGGGACTGTGGAACTCCTTGCCAACAGAAGCCTGCCAAGGGTCATCCCTGCTTTCTTTGAAAACTTTTCTTTTAAAAACTATACTGTTCACAGAGGCCTTTGGAATGTGATTTTAAAAAAATCAACTGGTCTTCATTGATTTTTTTTTATGTTATGCTCTGAGTAAAACCTAGTTGGGTACGACCCATAGCAATTGTGGATTTCCAGTACAGATCCTCCATGATCTCACCCAAGGATGGCTGGCCCAAAGGGCAAATGGGGCACTCCCCTTCCAACCTCAGCCAGCCCCAGCCAGCCCTCAGCTGTCTGCCTTTTTACTTATTTTCAGTCCAGGGGATGGTCCCGCCTGTCAGCTTTCTCCTCCTGAGTCTCTGTGCTGCTCTCGTAGAGCTCAGCAGGGCGGAGGACAGGGGGCCCAAACAGCTTTAGTTGGCTCTACGTACCATTGGCTCTGGCTACACCTACGCTTGGGCTCTCTGCTTCACGCCCCCTGCCAGTCCCAATCAGCCACCACCGCCGCTGAACCTTCCACACCTTTGAAGTGTACCAAAAATGTTTCTTACATTCCTGGAGTGAGGGGAGGGTCATTCTAGGACACGCGGATTCGGGACTGCCTCATTTCCCCATTCCTCCCAGTCCTTTGCTATACAAATAGGCCTAGCAGAGGTTTTTGTTTTTGTCTTGTCTCCTCTTCTTTAAAAAAAAGAAAAATCCTAAAAAGCGAAGAGACATTTGGCTGCGGAGGTGTCTGCTGGAGGTGGCGGGGCAGGATATGGTAAACAAAAGAAAGACATTAAAACCCAGGCGGTTCTTGCGTTTCCCTGTTATTTCAGCTGCGTTCACAGCTCCCACTGATTTGGAGACATCTAAAGGGGGGGACAGGTGCAAAAGGCACACAACAACCTCCCCCCAACCACTCCCCACCCTATACACACTCCACCTCGCTTCTCAATACAAAGTCGGTCTAAAAGGCAAATGTGCCGAAGGACTTTTGGGTCCTACCACAAGAGGAAGCAGACGGACCCAAATGAGTCTGGATGTCAGAGTCTCCTATGAACTATGAGAAGGAGGCAAGGCAAAGGCAGGATTAAAAGCAAGCCCCATGCGGCTCTTTGGAAAGTCACGGGGCCATGGGTTCGGTTAGGATCTCAGTGGTCATCTAGACAGCTGCTGCTCATGGTGGGAGGAGCTTCAGTTCAGCTTAAAAGGGCCCAGGCTGAATTCTGAGCATTCCCTAGACAAGCAGGGCATGAAGGCAGCCACCCTCTCACATCGTCCGCCTCTCTGGCAACTCATACTCAATCTACCGCCTCTGAATTTGGGGCTGTTAGCTATCATGGTTAAAATAAAGAAGCCCCCTCCTCCATGAATGCCCATGCAAAGCACATGCTCTACCACTGAGCCGTGGCCTGTCCCACAATGCATTGCTCAGCATTTGTGCACCACAAGGTGCCATAGTCTTCGATGCATGCACAGCGCACACTAGAAAAAAAGATCCATTCCGCACTTACAATACACTTCAAAACATACAAAGTTCCCTGCTGGATGAGCCTGAAGGCCTGTCAAAGCCAGTACCCCTTTTCCCCACAGTGGCTAGCCAGATGCCTCTGGGAAGGCCACAAGCACGTGCATTCATCAGCACACAGCCATCATGACCGGCAGCCATTTGACAGCTTAGGAATGTAGAAATCCCCTTTCTGAAGCTGTCCAAGGTGGTGGCCCACGACACATTCTGTGGTAGCAAGTTCCTCAGTTTATCAGCTATGGCTGGTGCCCTTTGGGACTGGGAAGGCCGGGAGACCAACACATTGCCTGCTCTGACCAACAGCGCCTGTTTAGAGAGGAGTCTCTCCCAGCTCCACCTGAAGATGCCGGGGATTGAACCTGGAACCTTCTGCATGCTCTACCACCGAGCTATGGCCCTTCACCTAACCTGGAGCCACTGACAGGCAAAGTCAGCTAATTCTAGCTCTGTCCCCATCCTCCCCACAACTGAGTTCTCTAATGGCAACACTGAGACACAAGAAGAAGAGACTGACCCCCCCCCAGACTGGATGTTGGGGAACGGCTGTGGCTCAGTGCCAGTCTCCGGCATCTCCAAGTAGCATTGGGATTGTTCATGTTCCCTGCCTGAAGACCTGGAGAGCTGCTGCCAGCCACTGTAGACAATACTGAGCTGGATGGAGCAATGGACTGACTCAGTATAAGGCAGCTGCCCATGTCCCTTTGTTCCTAAGATGGCACTGGCTGAAGGCAGACCGAGGTCAACGGGACAGCACCCACGCCCCCCAATGGAGCAGCCTCGTTGCTGTCTGAAGAATCCTGCACTGAAGCCTGGACTGCTGGAGACAGTGACCGACAGTCACTGAGCAGGGGGTTGGGCTGGATGGCCTTACAGGCCCCTTCCAACTCTACTATTCTATGAAAGTCTCGCCAACAACATTTTCAGGAGGCTCCCTCACCAATTAGGGGAGTCGGAAACAGAGGGAGAGTGGTTTACCAAGAACGGAGATCAGAAAATAAGGAACATCTCTTGTAAATTGGGAGAGACAGGGTTGCATGTAGAAAAGCTAAACACGGTGTCTCTTCCAAAAGGACACTCCATCATGTTTCCCTTGGAAGGGACACCGTGCCTTGACTTAATCCACTTTGGGTTACGCGAGAGCCTACAAGGGAGTCTCCTGTGGTCCAGCAATGGTTTGGAATCTGTTTCTAGTGGCCTCCTCTGTGCCCCACTAAAACATCCCACAGTGCGCCAGTTTCTCCAGTTACCATCAAATTTGCAACTGGCCTCATTAAAAAAGCCACAGCGAATGAACAGACCAATTTATTGCACTCTACTTTTGACAGAGAAGAGGATTTTCAGGATTTTTGTTTTACAGAGAGGCCCCAGCAGGGCTGGCCAAATGAAGCAAGAGGTGGAGGAACATAGGAAGTGTCTTGATTGTCTACACTGACTGGCAGCAACTCTTCAGGAGTTCAGACAAGGGACATCTCCAGCCTGAAGATGCCAGGGATTGAACCTGGGACCTTCTGCATGCAAGGCAGGTGCTCTACCCCTGAACTACGACCCTTCCCTAAAAAGAAGCTGATTTAGGGTCAGAGAATTGGTCCAAGTAGATCAGCATTGTCCTCGCTGCGTGGCAGAGACCCTCCAGGATTGCAGACAGGGGACATTCCCAACCCTACCTGGAGATGATGGGCATTGTACTTGGGACCTCCCACACAGAAAGATGCTCTGCCACTGAGCTGCAACCTTCCTCCAACTGCAGAGAGACAAATGAGCACCCCAACATGTCTGGGTAGGCTTGCCCAAACAGAAGCACTTTTAGTGGCATTTCTTGATCCCTGAGAGAGGGTTGTTGTTGTTTTTTGGTGTTTGAGATTTGCTCTGGGATCTAAAATACGGGGTGGCAGAGAGAGAGAGAGAAGGAATGGCATAAGGAGAGAGAGATGGTAAAAAGAGATATGGGCAGCAGATAAAGAGAGATGGTAAAAAGAGATAAGGGGCAGCAGATAAAGAGAGATGGTAAAAAGAGATAAGGGGCAGCAGATAAAGAGAGATGGTAAAAAGAGAGAGAAGGGGTGGCAAGAGAGATGGTAGAAAGGGGCGAGAATGGGATGCCCTGCCCACATTTGCCTCTGGCCCTACCCATCACCCCATGTGGCCCCCAAGAGTTTGCCTCCGAGGGAATGTGGCCCCCAACAGGAAAAAAAAAAGGCTCCACACCCTGGACGAGGCAATATGGGGTAAGATGGCCCAGCCCGGGATAAGGCAGCTTCCCATGTTCCTGTGTAGAAAAACAGTACGAAGATCTCCCGAAAGCTCTGTGTCTCATTTTGGAGGGCTCTGCCTGCCGTCAACTTGCTCTGACTCCACCCCCAAACAGGTGGATCTGGCAGCCGCATCTGAGTGCTTGAGAACTGGAGTGTTCCTCTGGCTGGCAGGGCTTCAGAAAAAAACGCCAAGCAGACAGACAGATTCGGGAGATGGATGAGTGGGAAGGAATGCCCTCACAAGGGCAGCTGCAGTGATGTGCTCCGGCAAATGGACTGCATTCCACAGAGACGGAAGATTAGGCTCTCTCTTTGCAGACGGCAGGGGGTCGTGTTATCTCAAGCCTCTGCTCACAGAGGCTTGACCCCGAGCCAGAGCCAAATGTAAGTCAGCAGGAGGCTGTCTTGGCTGCCGCCAGAACGGCCTCTCCAAGGGCGCTTTGCAGCAAACCCTTCAGTGTCGGCGCACAACTGCAACCCTACACCACAAGGAGCCACACCACTTACTGAAAGGCACACCACTCGAATTTGCTGAGCATCAGTAATCCCTGGAAGATCTCGGCAGAGTTCTAAACAGGAGTCAACAGTCTAACCCCTAACCCTCTAACCCAACTCCTTGTCTGAAACCCTACAGAACTGCTGCCAATCAGTGTAGACCGTACTGAGTTGGACGGACCGATGGTCTTACTCAGTAGGAGGGAGCTTCCTATGTTCGTAACACTGCTATTTTTGGGTGGGATTCAATCACATACCAGTAAATTCAGGTTGCACAATTAAATATGATACTCTCTTGAGCAACAAGCTGTCTTCCCAGGCAGAGGAGGGAGGGATCAGTGGATTTAGGGGGACCTTTATGTGAAACTAATCGGGTGGCTCTTTTGATCCTGGTTACAGTCCACAGTAAGATGAGGACACACAGCATGGGGTGAAGGCAACGGTGCTGAAGCACACCCCAAAACTTGATGTTTAGGGAAAAGCATAAAGGGGGAGATCCAAACAGCAGCATGAGGCCTGGACATGCTCAGTGAGCACAGGAAAGTGCCGTAGCATACTGGCAGAGCATCTGCTTTGCATACAGGAGATCCCAGGTTCAATCCAATAGCATCTCCAGGTAGGTAGGTAGCCTCTCTGCCTGAAATCCTGAAGAGCTGCTGCCAGTCAGTGTAGACAATACTGAGCTACATGGACCAGTCATCTGACTCAGGATAAGGCAGCCTCCTATGTCACTATGTCGGACCTTTAATGCTGGCTGACTATGGGAGGAGGGGAATAAGCAAAACGAAACAGGCGAGGGGATGAATGATCTGGAGTATCCTCAAAGAAGGCACGACTGGTCAGCCAGAACAATAAACAGGATCACTGCAACATTTTCTTGCAGGGCCCACTAATGATGACAATAACACATTTCTAAAGCACACTCAAAGCCAAGCTTTGTGCAGATAAAATCAAGAGGTCTCCCCTGCCCCGTTCCTTTTGGCTTCCGGTACTTACGAGTCCACAAACTTCCGGCTGAGGTCTGAGATGATGAACGGAGAGCCTTTCTGAAAAGGAGGGTCCCGGGCTACTTTGTACTGGACAGGCCTGCAGTCAGTGCACTGTCCGCTCTGTGGGACTGAGCTCATCATGGCAGCATCAATCTCCAGGTGCTCATCCAAGGTGTAGATCTGGATGGCGCAGACTTCCTCATTCACCTTCTTGGGGTCCAGCCTGATGGTCATGGGGACATCGCAGAAGAAGTTCTGAGGCCCGAGTGAGAGGTTCCGCCCGCTGACCATCAGGAGCTTGATGTCATTCACGGCTTCGCTGGAATCCCAATCAGGGGAGACAAAGGTCACCCAGATGGTCAGAGACTCTGGGATCACCGGGTACTTGAACTCCAGCTCCAGATAGCATCCCTGAGGTTCGGGACAGGCGGGTGGGACGGTTTGCTTGATGACTGCCGAGTTGGGACTCCATGTTCTAACGCTAGGTTTGCATGGCTGCTCCACATCGGGGTGACCTTGAATGCAGAAAGAAAAGATAAAGTTAACAACAACCACAACAACCCTTGTAAAACTACAATCCTGAGCTTTCTGTATGCCAGGGGTAGGGAACACTTCTCAGCCTGAGGGCCACATTCCTTTCTGGGGAACCTTCTGGGGGCCACATGCCAGTGGTGGGTGGGGATGTTCTCCATTTGAATCTGGTACAGAATTTTCAATTAATTTCCTTATTTCTCTATCATTGTGGATCGGATGTTTATGAAACCATTTCCCGCGATTATTTTTGAAAACATTTTTTTTTAACCCACCTCTAAGGTATTGATATTAAGAACAATAATTTTATCGATATTTCCTTTCATTTATCAACATTTCCTTTGAAAGTATGAACATCTTTTGAGAAGGGAAAAAAACTGAATCAGTAAAAGCAGGGGGAGTGGACAAAGAACGAGCTTGAATAGATACCGCCCTTTTAGGTCGATGGAAAGATTTTGAACCAACATTAACCAGCATATCCCACCCCTAGGGTGGGCAAGACCAGAGATAAAATGGGGGGAGCAATGAACGTTACCTTTGTAGAATAGCCTAGTTTCTACACACACTCAACACCCCCCTCTCTATCCTCGATGCAGACAAGCAAGAGGCAGGATCAGAGTTCAAGGATATATTTCAGCCAGGCAAAAACACTCAAGGAATAAGGACAGTGAAGGAGCATGACCTGGAGGAGAAGGTGTGTGGCTTGGACAGAGTCCTGGGGGCCAGAGAGCTGAAGGGTTACATTCAGTCTCTAGGCCTGAGGCCAACACTCTTGCTTTATGCTGTTATGGATAACATGATTTAAACAACATCCATTAATCCAGAAGTTAACTCTGATTACCATTGCTAGTCTTTTTTTTTTATAAAAAAGTATCACCATCAAGCATGTGGTGGAATGTAAAACAAGGCAGGTTTTCCCCCAGATGGTGTGACGTTGCCAGCCCTGCCTCACTGCCTTTGTGTAGTCCAGAGGTCACCAACCTTTCAAGGCTGTGGGCCCATTTGGATTGTTGAGCAAGTGCCATGGGCACCACTCTCACTGATCACTCCTCGCCATCTCCTCCAGACAGGACCAGATTATCCATTAGGCTTAGTAGGCTGAAGCCTAGGGGCCCAGAGCTCTTGGGGGCCCGTGCATAAGCTAAAAAAAATTATCACGGGACAAGAGCTTCCAAACCGCCTGCCATCCCCCCGCTTCACTTACCTTTTTCTCCGCTTTTTTTGCGGTTTGCCATCAAGATGGTGGCCGAGGTTTCCCTAAGGGGCTGAAGCCTCTGCCGCCATCTTGGTTGATGGCACACATGCATGCTACACCCGTGCATTGCTGCCATCAACCAAGATGGCGGCAGAGGCTTCAGCCCCTTATGGAAACCTCGGCCACCATCTTGACTGATGGCAAACCTGCACGAAAAAAAGCAGAAAGTTAGGGAGAAGAGGGCCCCAAACACCAATCAGCTTAATCCGGCCCTGCCTCCGGATCAGTCCCCCCTCCCCCAGCAAGAAACAGAAAGAAAAAGCACATACACGCACTTGGCTTTCCCAAGGGATCTGGGTAAAAATCAGATCTAGGAGAATTAAATGGAGCCCTGAATAGCACAAAGAGCAGAAGAGGGAGAAAGAATTCCCCACTCCCAGCTTCCCCCTCCAACTTGTTTTACTACTCAAGAGGACAGAAGGTAATCGCCCTATAGAAATGTGCTAGGACTCTGCCCAAATTGGATTTGGCACAGAATTTTCCATTAAGTCCCTTATTCTCTTTCATTACGGATTGGATTTTTATGTAGTGATTTTCCCTGGCTATTTTCTGTGTTCCAAGGCTAAAATATTGATATTAAGAACAATAATTTTATTAATATTTCCTTTCATTCATCAATATTTCCATTCAAAATGTCGAATGGAAATTACTTCCTTTAAAATTATTTAATTTATTTATTTATTATTTGATCTATATCCTGCTCTTCCTCCCAGCAGAAGCCCAGGGCGGCAACTACATTATCTACATTTCCTTTAAAATTATCTACATTTCCTTTTAAAATATTGATATTCATATCATTATATGACGACATAATGATATTATATGGGGAAAACTGGTAAAAGCAAAAGCTAACAGACAGAGAACAAATTCAAATCAATACAGGCCTGTTAGGTCGATGGGATGCTTTTGAGCTGGTACTGGCCAATGGATCCCATCCCTATTACTCTCACAACCTCATTATCAATGGAACAGTGAAGGGGGGGTCAGAGGCTATGTGGGTCCCAGGAGAAGACCTCAAGGGTGCCTATGTGGCCACTGTCTCCAAACCATTCTAGCTAAGCACACAGCAACATAAGAGGTTGCCTTATATCGAGAACAAATTATGTACTTGTTCATTGCTTTTGTATTTTATATAGCCCGCTTCTGATTTTCAACTCTCTTACTTCTTAGGTTGTTGCTGTTATGCATGTAATACGTTTTATAGTTGTATTTGTGATGTTGTATTTTATTACTGAACTTGTCAAGGATTATCAATGCCTTGGCACAGTCATTAACCAAAATGGAGACAATAGTTAAGAAATTAGAAGGCTAGGACTGGGGAGGGCAGCTGTGAGAGAACTAGAAAAGGTCCTCAAATGCAAAGATGTATCACTGAACACTAAAGTCAGGATCATTCAGACCATGGTATTCCCGATCTCTATGTATGGATGTGAAAGTTGGACAGTGAAAAAAGCTGATAAGAGAAAAATCAATGCATTTGAAATGTGGTGTTGCAAGAGAGCTTTGCGCATACCATGGACTGCAAAAAAGACCAATAATTGGGTGTTAGAACAAATCAAACCAGAACTGTCACTAGAAGCTAAAATGATGAAACTGAGGTAATCATACTTTGGACACATAATGAGAAGACATGATTCATTAGAAAAGATAATAATGCTTGGATAAACAGAAGGAAATAGAAAAAGAGGAAGGCCAAACAAGAGATGGATTGATTCCATAAAGGAAGCCACAGACCTGAACTTACAAGATCTGAACAGGGAGGTTCATGACAGATGCTCTTGGAGGACACTGATTCACATGGTCGCCATAAGTCGTAGTCAACTTGGAGGCACATAACAACAACATTTTATTACGCATTGCTTCTTATTTATTTATTAATTAAATCTATTAGTCGCCCATCTGGCTGGTTGTCCAGCCACTCTGGGTGACGCACAACATAAAAACATATAGTTCACATTAGAGCCTTAAAATTCCAGCAATAACACTAAAACCTAACCCACCCCAAAGGCCTGCCTGAAGAGCCAGGTTTTCAATTATTAGAATTGCTTTAATTTTGTATGGTATAGATTACAGATGGAAAGTTCTGCCAGTTTCAGTTCTCCCCTTTTCTCATTTTTCCAACCTTAAATGTGTTCTCCACATTTCTGCAGCAATTTGTGTGTGTGTTTTAAATCCCCATGAAAATTCTCCAGCATTTTAGATGTGAATTTCTCCTAATAAACACATTTTTGTAGGCGTTTTTTACTAATGTACACATTTTTGCAAGCCAGTTCTCATCATACAATGCATTTTGCATGTTATTTTCATTCATAAATTCATTTTTTTCATGGACACTTTCCCCTAACATATACATTTTTGTAAACCGTGTTTGGCTGTTTGCAAAATTCGAATAAGTGCAAAATTCAAAAGACGACTGTTTTGGTTCTCATAAACTGCAAATTTGATAAATTCAGCTTCAAAAGTGAACTGAACTGAAATTCTCGTCCATCCCTACTATAGATATTAGGTTTATCGACATATATTGTTTGTTGTCTTCTATGTTGTAAATCACCCTGGGGTCACTTGATGAAAGGTGGTATATAAATTTAATAAATAAAATAAAATAAATACTAAATGAGACCATTGGTCCATCTAGCTCAGTACTGTCTACACTGACTGACAGCTGCTCTCCAGGGTTTCAGGCAGGCAATATCTCCCAGCCCTACCTGGAGATGTTGGGGATTGAACCTGGGACCTTCTGCATGCAAAAGGCAGCAAAGACTTGGATACAGAGAGATAGGACACAACATTGACTTGGTTTATTTGGAGAAGAATTACTCTTCCTTCCGAACGCTCATGCCACGTTAGGGCACATATACACTACACATTTAAAAACACTATGAAAGATACCACTTTAAACGTCATGGCTTCCCCCAAAGAATCCTGGGAATAGCCTTTTGTTACGGATGCTGAGAATTCTTAGGAGACCTTTATTCCAGAGTGGTTTAACAATCAATCCCTCTTTCCAGGGAACTCTGAGAATTGTAGTTCTGCAAGGGGAACAACTCAGTGAGCTTTACAAAGTACAGTTCCCAGGATTCTCTGGGGGAAGACATGACTGATAAAGTGGCATGATAGTGCTTTAAGTATACGGTGTGAATGTGGCCCTGGTCCTCACTGAGAAGGTCTATCTGTGTTTGGGCTGCACCACATCATTAATGATGTAGGTCTGGAGTAGGAAATGTTGATGGACTTGAGCTCCCATCAGTCCCAGCCAGCATCAAGTTTGCTGGCATCAAGGATGATGGGAGTTGTAGTGGAACAACATCTGCAAGGACACACAGTTTCTCCTCCCTCCTGGTGTAGGATAAACAAACACATTGAGCTTCACACCAAAAGTTCTCCAGCTGGTAAAATGCAGCCTTTAACTTTTAATTAGAAAGGCAAACAGCCTTGCAAAGAAGTGCATGTTGTAAAACCCCATTAAAGGAAAGCACCTGGAAAACCTTGTTATCACTTCCTTCACTTGCCAGAGCAAAGGACTGCATGTGTGTGTGCATGTGTGTCTGTCAATTATTCTAGTGCTCCGGAAGACGACTTTACCACTTCAGATTTGGGGGAGGCCAAAATTAGGGATGGGGAGAAATTGGATTGTTTTTGCTTTCAAAGCCGAATTTATCAAATCTGCACTTTCCGAAAAACATCCTTAGAAATTCATACCCAAATTTTGCAATGCAGTTCTCTAATCAAAATGTTTTTTTAAAAAAAATATATTAGGGAAAGTATGCATAAAAATGAACGTGTTAGTGAAAATAACATACACAAATGCATTATATGCATTTGTTTTAAACTAGTTTTAGTAAAGTATTTTCTATTGTTGTGACCCACCCTGGGATGTAATGGTGATAAAACCCTTGAAGCCAGTTTCTTTATAATTAAAAGCTTGGCTAAGTGGAAAAGTCTTAAACTGGTTCAAGCAGCACTAAACAGACCCCACTACCAAACAGACCTTCTTTCTGCCTGGGCTCTGATGTTGAGAGCTTCAGGAGCAGGGCTTCCAGTTGTTAGGAGGAAAGCACCAACACATGTTTACAAATGATGTGAACCAACAGTAGGCAATAGACAGAAAGGGCATCTATTCTCCTCTCTGCTGATTCCTCCTCTGAAGTGGTGAACAGCGGGTAATAAATTTAACAACTTGCAAAAACATGTACATTACTCAAAACTACACACAAAAATGTGCTTATTAGGAGAAATTCACACTAAAATGCTGGAGAATTTTCTTGAGGATTTTTTAAACAAAACTGCAAATTGCTGAAGAAATGTGAAGAACTGAATTAAAGCTTGGAAGAAAGAGGAACAGAGAGAATCAAAACTGTCAGATCCTTCCATCCATAGTCCCAGGGAAATATGGACCATTGGACTGTAGTAGTTTATTCTGATATCTCCTGACAGGCATTTCAAAGTAACATTCACCTGACAAACGATGGAGAGACAATTAGCTAGTGTGGGATCCTCCCATCCCTACCCAGAACTGAGCTCTCTTGGGTTTCACCCACCTCAAAACTGCTGTATTGCAGCCTGTAAGTGAGGGGGAGGCTCACGTGATTTAATGTTCCTCCAGACACAAAAGCAGTCTGCACATTGCCCATGTTAACTGGGGTGGAGGAGCATTGTAGTCCAAAACGTCTAGGTGGGAGCTCACCAGGTTGGCGAATGCTGGGCTAGACAGTCCTTGCTATCTGGTCACTATCAAAGCCTGTGCCTACGTTGGAGAATGGCTTGTTAGGATAACAAAACAGCAGTTCATTAGTCCTCACTTGCTAAAAGGAATCAAGGAATCAGTCTGTTTCCAGCCCATGCCACTTTCCCATGAGTTCACCCACCAAAAAAAGAAAAGAAAAGAAAAAGAAAAGAAATAAAAAGAAAAGATGATTCCACAAGCCTGAAGTTTGCCCATCCTTGGATAAGACAATATTTTGTCCCTAGATTTTGTTTTTTACACACATCCCACGCCCAAATGGGGAGCCCATTGTCCTTCAGATGTTCCTGGATGGAGGCAGTCCATCCTCCCTGACCATTGGCCATGCTAGCTGGGGCTCAGGGGAATTGGAGTCCAGCAACATCTGGAGGGCCCAGAGCTTGGAAAAGTTACTTTTTTGAACGTCAACTCCCTTCAGCCCAATCCAGTGGCCATGCTGGCTGGGGCTGATGGGAGTTGTAGTTCAAAAAAGTAACTTTTCCAAGCTCTGGGAGGGCCCAACCTTAGAGCAAAGTCCGCAGCACTGTGCAATAGTAGAGAGAACAGAATGACACACGAGGAGCCTGGTTGCTGGATCAGGCCAAGCATCCTGTTCTCACAGTGGCCAACCAGATGCCTCTGGGAAGCCCACAAGGAGGACTTGAGAGCAAGAACAATCTCCGCTCCTGCGGTTTCCAGCAGAGGGGGGAAGGAGCAGGCTCAAGCATTTCTCAATGTGAGAAGAAAGGTGTATCAAAAGTAGGGATGGGGCAGAAATTCGTCCGAGTTTGCATTTAAAGCCAAATCTGTCAAATTCCCACATTAGTCAAAGCAGCATGCAAGGGGGCGGAGGAAGTGATTATTAGGAGAAAGCCTCACTAAAATGCTGAAGAATTTTCATGAGGATTAATTCTTTAATTAAAAAATTGCAAATTGCTCCAGAAATAGGGAGAAATGAATTTAAGCCTGGAAAAATGAGACACGGAGAGAACCAAAAAAATGGGTAGACCCTCTCATTCCTTGTTACAAGTGTGTCCTCTATTTTCATCCATGGCATGCTGGGAGGGTAGGTGCAGGATCGGAAAAGTGCTGGTGATTCACTCCCTCCCTCTCTCCTCCATGGACTTCCCTCTCCTGCCCCTATTGTCTCTTCTTCTCCTCCTCCTTCCTTCTCCTTTCCATTTGTCTTGGCCAAGTATTCCAGCAAATGAGTTTATTGGAAGGATGCCCAAAGTTTTGCTTGTTGTTGTATTTTGAGACACGCTAAACCTCGATTCACAGCCAAGAATCCCCAAAATGAAGAAGGGGAAGAGGTGGGAGGGACAAAACTGAGGAACTGAGAGCCAAAGGATTTTCTTGGCCAAAGGAAAATAAAAAATGCACACCCTGCAAGAAAGCAGTTCATCTTGCCTTTTAAAACGATGGTGATGATGATGGTAGCTGTAGGAATAAAGGCCTTTAGGAACCCAAGAAGCTGGCTTGTTTTACTTATTATTGCATTTATATCCCACCTTTTCTCCAAGGAGCTCAAGGTGATGTACATAATTCTTCCCTCTCTATTTTATCTTCACAACAATCCTGTGAGGTAGGTTAGGCTGAGATGCAGTGACTGGCCCAAGGTCACCCAGTGAGCTTCACGGCTGAGCGGGAATTTGAACCCTGGTCTCCCAGGTCATAGTCCAACACACTAACCACTTCACCACACTGGCTCTACTGAGTCAGGCTATTGGTCCTCCTAGCTCAGTATTGTCCACACTGACTGGCAGCAACTCTCTGGGGTTACAGGCAAGGGTCTCTCCTTGCCTGGAGACGCCAGGGACTGAACCTGGGGCCTTCTGTAAGCAAAACAAGTGCTCTACCACTGAGCGACGGCACTTCCTATCAAGTTGACCTGCTCAATTTCAGAAAGGTAGCTGCACTACCCACACACACATGAAAAAAACTCATGTCCTGGTCCTATCCCCTTTTTCACTTGAAAAAAAGGCTTTGATGCCTGAGCTTCCATATAGCTCCTTATTTATTTATTTATTTATTATTAATGTTATATCCCGCCCTTCTTGAAGAAGCACGAGTACAGGGCGAAAGGGACAAACGAGCTAAGCGGAAGGCACGTCAAGCAAATCCTCATCGTGACCATCTTCCATCTGGAAACCTACGTCCTCACTGTGGGAGGCTGTGTGGATCCAGAATTGGCCTCCGCAGTCACTTACGGACCCACCGTTAAAAACCTTATCTAGGAAGACAATCTTGCTTGGCCACGAGTGATCGCCAATGAATCCCGCCCTTCCTCCCGGAAGGAGCCCAAGGTAGTGAGATTCTAGCCATACCTCCCCTTGCAGGTGCTCCCAGCAAGCACCCCTTCGTGCTTCCAAAGCATGAAAGCATAGAAATGGCAAAACAGAACACATGAGTCACTCCAAGTCTTGTGCAAAAATGGGGGGCGGGTGGAGAGGACAGGGGGAAAAGTTCATCTCCAATAGAAAGTTGCATACATTTTTTCCAGTACAGGGACAAAACACCAGCCCTCCATGGTGGTGATGGTGGGAGGGGAGGCAATCTG
Organism: Rhineura floridana; assembly: GCF_030035675.1. Classification (NCBI taxonomy): domain Eukaryota; kingdom Metazoa; phylum Chordata; class Lepidosauria; order Squamata; family Rhineuridae; genus Rhineura; species Rhineura floridana. The sequence continues at coordinate 11,103,870 of NC_084499.1, forward strand.
TGCATCTCATCCTCTTGCACAAGTCGCACAAGCAGCCTTTGGTGTCCTAAGAATACATCTGGATGGCTGAATGCTAGTCAGTAAAAAAGCATCTCACACAAAACGGAGTGATCAGTATGAATGGCAATGGGTGAATCACTTCCTCTCCATGTCTCATTTCCCCCCGTCTTCCATTCTCCACATTTCTGCAGCAGTCTGTGGACATTTTTAAGTCCTTGTGAAAACTTCAGTGCAAATCTCTCCTGAGATACACATTTTGGTTTGCAGTTCTGCTGATATACACCTTTTTTTTTGCAAGCAAATTTCTCGAATATAATGGTATTTTATGTTATTTTTGTTAATATGTGTGCTTTTATGCACACTTAACCCTAATATACACACTTTTGTACACATCATTTGGTTGGAGAAGTTGCATAAGGAAGTTCAGAGAAGTGTGAATTTCAAATGTTAGCTTGTCGTGGTTTCCGTAAGAAAGTAGGTAGGGGTGCCTTAAAATCCTAACCAAACCAAATTTCTTCCCATGCCATTTCCATCATCAACACTCCTCTGATTCACAAAGCAAAACTCATTTATTCCCCCTCATCTAGATGGAAGCAGCTTCTTCAGCCTGTTCTGCCCAAGACCTTGAGGAGTTTTTAAAAAATGGGAGCCAACCTTGAGCCAAGGGAAGTGAATGAGGTGGTGCTTGCTCTGGAGAATAAAGGGGCACATTTCATTCCATTTTCCTACTATAGTTTAGCTCTTCATTTCTTGCTAGTCCTTTCTGTGCTTTAAGGCGGGGTCTCTGCATTAAAACCACCATCTATGTAAAACTTTGGTGGGAACCCTTTTTCCAGCCCAAGGGCTACATTCCCTTCTGGGCAATTCTCTGAGGGTCACATGCCCATGGTGGGCAGGGCCAGAGGAAAAAGGAGTGGAGTAACTAATGTAAATGTTTCTGTGTACAATAGTATAATTTCTGCGTATGCATGCAAAAGCACACACTTCTCTATCCTCCATCCAGACAAAGAGAAAGCATCATCAGAGTGCAAGGGTACATTCCACCTAGGCAAAAAGATAAAGGGAGGGTGCAAAATAGGGCCCAGGAAGAGAACGTGAATGCCTTTATAAAATCAAGGGGATCCATTGCTAGAAACTCTGAAACATGGCTATGGGACTTTGGACGCTGTCCTGTTTAAGGGAATCTACCCCAGTGCTGTCTACTCTGACGGGCAGTGGCTCTCTTAGAGTCTCAGTTGGAAATACTAGTGGGTGAACCCAGCATTGTTTGCCTGCAAAGCATGCTGTTTTGCACTGAGCTACACTCCCTTCGTGACCGTTGATTATGCAGCCACTCTCCCCAGTGTGAAAGAATTACTCAACCGCCTATCTTTGAGGGACACCTCCCCCCTTGGTCCAAAAGATTGCATTGTATCTAGCTGAGTTTATACCAGGGATGGGCAATCTGACAGTTTTGGTTGCTCTCATTTCTACAGTCATAAAGTCAGTTCTACACATTTCCACATCAGTGTATGATTTTGTTTTTAAATTCACAATGAAAGTTAATTAACATTTTAGTGCAAATTCCTCCTAATATAGACAGGGTGGCATTCAGTGCTAGCTCTACTCTCTGAAGTGAACAGACATGACTAACTTAGGTTCATTAATTTAAATGGGTCTACTCTGGGTAGAACTGACTACTAACAACATTTTTGCCAAATAATTTCCCCTAACTGTATGTTATTTCCCCCTGATATATATATGCATTGCCATACACAATTTACCTTAATATATAATAATAATAATAATAAATTTAATTTCTTCGTCGCCTATCTGGCCAATGGCCACTCTAGGCGACTTACAAAATTATTAAAATACAATTAATAAAATACAGTGATACAATAAAAACAATAGATCTACAACAACAATATTAAAACTGGGTAGGAGGCATTACAATTATATCGATTAACCCTCCCCGGATACCCCGAAGGCCTGCTGAAAAAGCCAGGTCTTTAAGGCTTTCCGAAATACATTTAGGGAAGAGGCATGCCGGAGATCTTGTGGGAGGGAGTTCCAAAGAGTGGGGGCCGCCACTGAGAATGCCCTCTCTCTTGTACCCACCAATCTGGCTGTTTTTGTTGGCGGGATTGAGAGAACGCCCTGTGTGGCCGATCTTGTCGGGCGGCATAATTGGTGGCGTTGAAGGCGCTCCGTGAGATAAACTGGGCCGAAACCGTATAGGGATTTAAAGGTCAATACCAACACCTTGAATTGGGCTCGGAAAACAACTGGAAGCCAGTGTAGGTCGAACAACACTGGTGTGATGTGATCTCGGCGGCGACTATTCGTAAGTAGTCGAGCCGCCGCATTTTGTATCAGTTGTAATTTCCGGACCGTTTTCAAGGGTAACCCCACGTAGAGCGCATTACAGTAGTCCAAACGAGAGGTGATCAGGGCGTGTACCACCAGTGGGAGCTGATGAACAGGAAGGTAGGGTTGCAGCCTTCGTATGAGGTGTAGTTGGTACCAGGCTGCCCGGCTCACTGCCGAAATCTGAGCCTCCATGGACAGCCTGGAATCAAGCACAACCCCAAGGCTACGGACCTGGTCCTTTAGGGGTAAACTCACCCCATTGAACTTCAGGTCAATGTCACCCAACCTTCTCTTGTCCCCCACAAGTAGTACCTCGGTCTTATCAGGTTCAACTTCAGCTTGTTCCTTCCCATCCATCCACTCACGGATTCCAGGCAGTTGGACAAGGTCTCCACAGCCAACTCTGGTGAAGATTTAAACGAGAGATAGAGCTGAGTGTCATCCGCATATTGATGACACTGCAGCCCAAATCTCCTGATGATTGCTCCCAGCGGCTTCATATAGATGTTAAATAGCATGGGAGAGAGGATAGAGCCCTGTGGCACACCACAATTGAGAGGCCAAGGGTCTGAATACCTCCTCCCCCAACGCTACCTGTTGGTACCTGTCGGAGAGAAAGGAATGGAACCACTGTAATACAGTGCCTCCAATTCCCAATCCCTCCAGGCGAAGCAGAAGGATACTGTGGTCGACAGTATCAAAAGCCGCTGAGAGATCGAGGAGGACAAGAGAGGTGGATTCTCCCCTATCTAATGCCCTCCTCAAATCATCAACCAGAGCGACCAAGGCTGTTTCAGTTCCGTGACCAGTCCTGAAACCCGATTGGTATGGATCCAAATAATCCGTTTCATCCAAGTGTGCTGACAACTGGTTGGCCACCACTCGCTCAATGACCTTGCCCAGAAATGGTAGATTCGAAATTGGGCGGAAGTTATCGAACACTTGGGGATCCAAGGAGGGCTTCTTTAAGATGGGCTTTACAATTGCCTCCTTGAAGGCTGATGGCATCACACCCTCTTTCAAGGATGCGTTTACCACCGCTTTGATCCCCTCGCCCAATTTCTCTCTGCAGCTCACAAGGAGCCACGAAGGGCAAGGATCAGTAAGACAAGTGGTTGGCTTCACAGATGAAAGCACCTTGTCCACTTCCTCAGAAAGGAGAAGCCGAAACCGATCCCAATTTACCGGCTTGCAACTGGCCAACTCTGGTTCATCGACTGTGTCCACGGCACGCAGGATCGAGCTCCGTAAGTGTTCGATTTTATCAGCGAAGTGTTTTGCTAATAGGTCACAGGAGGCCTTTGACTGTTCCAAGGGTTCCTGAGCAACTGGACCGACCAGGCTTCGGACCACCTGGAACAGCCTCCTGGGACAACACTCCGCAGACGCAATAGAGGCAGCAAAGAAAGCCTTCTTTCCTACCTTTATTGCCACTTGGTAGGCAGCTACTGCTGCTCTAACCTGTGTCCGGACATCTTCGGAGCGGGATTTCTGCCACCGGCGCTCTAGTCGTCTCACCTCCTGTCTCAAGCTACGCAACCGCGGTGTATACCATGGAGCTAGCTGAGTTCTATTCAGGGGGAGAGGACGTTTCGGAGCCACCTGGTCTAATGCCCTGGTGATCCCCACATTCCACTCCTTCACCAGGGTTTCGACCGGGCGACCTTCAGCAGGTTCCAATTCCCCAAGCGCAGTCAGGAATCCATCCGGATCCATCAGGCGTCAGGGGCGGACCATTTTAGTAGGTCCTTCACCCCTGCGGAGGGGGCATGGCAACGAGAAGTCCATATTTACCAGGTAGTGGTCTGACCATGACACAGGAGTGGCATGAATCACTCCCAACTTCAGAGCACTGCTGTCCTCTCCCAGGACAAACACAAGGTCGAGAGCATGACCGGCTACATGGGTGGGCCCAGTATTACTTAGGTACAGTTCCCAGGAAGCCATGGTTTCCAGGAAATCCCGAGGGGCTCCTATGAGAGCGGCCTCGGCATGCACGTTGAAGTCACCCAGAACTAACAGCTCTGGGGACAATGCCCGTACAGCCGAGACCACCTCCAGCACCTCGGCCAGGGAATCTGCCGTGCAGCGGGGTGGGCGGTACACCAGCAGGATCCCTAAACTGCCCTTCGGGCCCAACCTCCAGTACATGCAATCAACAATTTGAGTCCTATGGAGGGGAGGTCTGGCAAAAACCAAGGACTCTCGATAGATGACTGCCACACCCCGTCCCCGCCTTCCCACCCTCGGCTGCTGTGCATAACGGAAACCTGGCGGACACATGGCCTCAAGAATTGGAGCAGAGGCTTCGTCCAGCCAAGTCTCCGTAATACATGCCAGGTCTGCGCGCCCATCCAAGATCATATCATGGATGAGCGAGGTTTTCTGAGCCACAGACCTGGCATTACATAACAGCAGTCGAAGGTCGGTAGGAACCTTGCGTCCCCCAGTTTCCGTCTGGTTCTGAGCAGACCCGGAACATGGGATAGATATAATGTATCTGTCCTGTGTTCCCCTATTCCGGCGTGGTCTGCTAGCAGCACCCTTCCAGCGCCTGCTGCCCACACTTCCTATAACTTGGCCCCCCACCTCCCTCTCCGGCTTGCACATGCCTCTATCCCTATCTGCTTCTCAGCAGGCCACCCACCCTAATAAAATTAGTCTGGAGACCCGCCTCCGTACCCTGTAGCAGCAGTATTACTAATTTAAATTGAATTAATTAAACCAATAATTAATTAAGATATGCATTTTTGTACTCATTTCTGGGCTAGAGAACTGCGCTGCAACATTCAGAGAAGTGAGCATTTCGAAGGACTTCGGTTTGCAAATGGATCCGGCAAGTGTGAATTATGTAGGTTCTCCTTTAATTGTGAGGGATGAGGGTCAAATTTGATTCCCTGACTATCACTATCAAATTTGGACTTTCTAGAACAATATGAGAACTGAAACACAGTCGTCTTTTGAAATTCACACGTTTCTGAATGCAGTTCTCCAACTGAACAATGTTTACAAAAAATGCACACGTTAGGGGGAAATGTGCGTAAAAATGAATGCATGAGTGATAACAGCATATAAAAATAATATCAGGATAAACTGCTTGCAGAAATGTGTCCATTCATCAAAACTGCATGCAAAAATGTGTTTACTAGGAGAAATGTGGCCTAAAACTCTTGTGTGTTCTCATGAGGATTTTTTAAAATAAATAAATAAGCAGATACATTGAAAATTGCTTGCAGAAATGTGGAGAAATGAATTGAAGATTGGGAAAAGGAGAAACTGAGAAGACCCAAATGGACAGATTCTTCCATTCCTAGTGATGAGTCAAACCCGCTAAGCCAAGGTTGAGGATGGGAGATATTTAGCTCTCTCAAGAATTCAGAGATGCCAAATAGGCTCTGATCTACCAGAAAGGGAGTTTTCATAAAACAGTTTAACCCCTTATTGTACTAAACCTTACAAGGCGTGCTTTTTATTTTTGCCTCTCGGCCAGTCAGAGCCTCTGGGCAATAGTCTCCTGAGCACATTGGGGAACGCTGCTGGGCTGGGAGGCAGCTGAGAGCCTTGAACTGCTTTGAACAGGCACGAGGCTTTTATAGAATCATAGAATCATTAAAAATGAAATAAAGATAAAAGTAAGGGGGGAAACCCCCCACAACTACCTCCTAAAGTTCAGGAAGGTAATCACCAAGTGGCAACCCCCCAATGCCCCCAAAATGTCAGTGAAATTTCCCAACTTCCTGAAAAGAGGCTTTCCAAATCAAACGAGCGGGGAAGGTTATGTCTACCCTTAATTAATATAACAAGAGAACCACAAAAGTGCCCCCACACTTTGACAGGGGGCAGATAAACCAGCAAAAGCATGGAGTGGAATTTTGGGGAAACTTTCATATTATTTAGTGATGGGCAACCCTTCTGTAATTTCAGTTTGGACTTACCAATTAATGAGTATTTAGAACTACCGGTTCTAAATAGTTCTAAATACTAAATATTTCCGATCTCTGTGTATGGATGTGAAAGTTGGATAGTGAAAAAAGCGGACAAGAAAAAAATCAACTGATTTGAAATGTGGTGTCGGAGGAGAGCTTTGCGCATTCCATGGACTGCAAAAAAGACCATGAGTGGGTGTTAGAACAAATTAAACCAGAACTGTCACTAGAAGCTAAAATGATGAAACTGAGGTTATCATACTTTGGACACATAATGAGAAGACATGATTCACTAGAAAATACAATAATGCTGGGGAAAACAGAAGGGAGTACAAAAAGAGGAAGGCCAAACAAGAGATGGATGGATTCCATAAAGGAAGCCACAGACCTGAACTTACAAGATCTGAACAGGGTGGTTCGTGACAGATGCTCTTGGAGGTCGCCGATTCATAGGGTCTCCATAAGTCACAGTCGACTTGGAGGCACATAACAACAACAACTACCGGTGTGTGTGTGTGTGTGTGTGTTCTGGATGCTAATAGCAACTTACACAAAGCTAAGTAAACAGTCACCACCCATCATCTGGGCAGAAACGGTCCTCAACTTGTGATTCGGTCAAGCACTACAAGCAAGGCAAATTGGTACTAGAAACCTGCTACTTATGAATTTCTCCACCATCACTCAAGTATAGGAACTTCCACTTTTGCTTCTTCTCGTGCTTGGCTCTCCCTTCCTTCTCCTCCTCCTCTTCCACCACCACCACCTACCCTTGGCACCCCTTTCCCATCCCCAGATGCAAGATCACCTTCTGCTTCACGTGGACTCCAGTGTCCTGACGGGTCGCACGGCATCGGCGAGGAGGCGCTGAAGGCGTACTGCACAAGGACTCTGCCTTCCACGCAGAGCTCACAGACTGATCCCACTTCTCTAGGAGGCCAGGAAAGGGTGGAAAAAAAGAACACACACCAACTTAGTAACAGTTGAATGAGGTGTTTATTCAGCAGAACAAAATGGGACAAGATACCAAGCTGAATATCACTGAACCCCCACCCAACCTCTGTTCTTTATGGCACTGCACAGAGGGAAGCAGAAAGACACAATTTGCCTGGCCATAGTTTTCCAGCTAATGGTCTGCAAAATCCATTTCAGGGTGTTTCAAAGGTAAAAAACGTTATATTTGGAAAAGTATTGCCCCCTCCCCCAGTCTACTCTAGCAGCTGGTGCATACACAGTCTCTCTCTCTCTCTTTCACACACATACACCATGCACAAGAAATCAGCCTTAACCTTTCCTCATATTTAGGGATACCCTCTCCACACACACCCCATATCACACTCCATGTATTCTCCTACAGAATGGAGTGGGGTCAATTTTTCTTTAGAATATAACCCCTCCCTGCGTCTCTGTGTGAGTGTGTGTCCATGCAGACACACGTGCACATACATTAATTAGAAGATCTCATGAAAAGAGCTGGTAGGCTTGAATGGGGGAATTAAACACTGCACGTCCAAGGTATGGCGATCTATCCGACCCCAACATGCTCAAAAGTCTCACTTAACAATGTCCTTGCTACCGTAGGCCTGAGGCAGCGGTTGTGATAAGAAGGTCTTAACCAGTCACTGTTGTTTTAATTCAGTGGCAGCTGGTGCCCATTGGGACACGTGGGGTGGAAGGCAGGCAGACCAACAGTAGGTGGAGGCAGAACTAATAACAGGCAGAGTTAACAAATTGTAGCCTAAGAGCACAGGAAGCCACTTTATACTGAGTCAGACCATTGCTCCATGTAGCTCAGTATTGCCTACACTGACTGGCAGTGGCTCTCCAGGGGTTCAGGCTGGCAGCATCTTCCAGCCTTACCTGGAGATGTTGGGGATTGAATCTGGGACCTTCTGCATACACAGCAGATGCTCTGCCACTGAGTTATTTCAGCTAAGCACCCTTTCTCTTTCCAGAGTTCTGCAAAGGGCCATATTGAGGCTGAGGCCCTATCCGGACTACACATTTAAAGCAGTATTATACCACTTGACGCAGTCACGGTTTCCCCCAAAGAATCCTGGGAAGTGTGTGAGAGTTGTTTGGAGACCCCTGTTCCCCTCACACGGCTACAGTTCCCAGAATGATCTGACAATCAATCCCTCTCCTCAGGAAACTCTGGGGACTGTAGCTTTGTGGGGGAATTGGGTGTGTGTGTGTCTCAGCGCCTTTAACAAACGACACCACCCTTAAACTATAGTTCCCAGCATTCTTGGGGGGAAGTCACTGACTTCTTCAAGGGTGTAGCAGATGGGGCCAAAGGAGGAGGAAGCTGAGAGCCAGAGCCAGCCCCTGGGCTGGCTGTCAGCAAGAGGATAGGCAGGTGGGGGCTGGCTGAGGGCAGACTAAAGTTGGTGGAGCAGCACCCCATTTGCCCGAACGGACCAGTCTCCACTGCTTTAACTTAAACATTCAAGAGATTCCAGGTGGATTGAGGCGCTGAGGTCTCGGAGTGTCCTGTTCTGGTTTGATGAAGGAGCAAGGCAGCACAGGAGCAGGCCCCAGCTCTGCCTCTCTGGGCCCTGGTGCCGTAAGATCTGATCTAGGGTGTTTCTGACCACCAGCCCTGGATTAAGGGTTGTGTCCAGCTCAGTCCTCAAATGCAAAGATGTATCACTGAACACTAAAGTCAGGATCATTCAGACCATGGTATTCCTGATCTCTATGTACGGATGTGAAAGTTGGACAGTGAAAAAAGAGGATAAGAGAAAAAATCAACTCATTTGAAATGTGGTGTTGGAGGAGAGCTTTGCGCATACCATTGACCGCGAAAAAGACAAATAATTGGGTATTAGAACAAATTAAACCAGAACTATAGTTAAACGCTAAAATGCTGAAACTGAGGTTATCATACTTTGGACACATCATGAGAAGACAGGATTCACTAGAAAAGACAATAATGCTGGGAAAAACAGAAGGGAGTAGAAAAAGAGGAAGGTCAAACAAGAGATGGATTGATTCCATAAAGGAAGCCACCTGAACTTACAAGATCTGAACAGGGTGGTTCATGACAGATGCTATTGGAGGTCGTTGATTCATAGGGTCGCCATAAGTCGTGATTGACTTGAAGGCGCATAACAACAGCAACAACCAGCTCAGTTGCACTCAGAGCAGACCCACTGCAATTAATGGACTTAAGTTAGTCATATCCATTAATTTCAATGAGTGAATAGCCCTAATGTTGAGTAAAAGGCCTTAGCAGCCCTCCAGCCACCAAACTCAGGCTAAGAGTCAGAGACCTGGTCTGACTTCCTAGCAAGTGCCCGCAACTTTGTAGTCTTGCAATTTGTTTTAAACTATTTTTAATAATGTACTTTATATTGTTGTGACCTGCCCTGGGTCCTACTGGTAAAGGGCAGGAAATAAATTTCATAATAATAAAAATAGTAACAACAACAACAACGGTTAGGAATGAACTTCAACACAATGGGCTGTATCTCAGGATGGGTGAGAAAATTTGTTCAGTTCACGTTACAAGCCAAATCTATCAAATTCACACTTTTCAAAATAATATGAGAACCAAAACACAATCATCCTTTGAAATTCACACTTCTTTGAATTTTGCAATGCAGTTCACCAACCAAACAATGTTTACAAAAATGCGTAAGGAGAAAGTGTGCATAAAAATGAACACATTAGTCAAAATAGCACAAAAAAATCATTATATAATGAGAAATTGCTTGCAAAAATATGTACATTAGTCAAAACTGCCTACAAAAATGAGTGTATTAGGAGAAATTTGCACTAAAACACTGGAGAATTTTCATGAGGATTTTGCTGCAGAAATGTGCAGAAGTGAATTTCATATCGGCAAGATGAGAAACTGAGAGAACTGAAACTGACAGATCCTTCCATCCCTAATCCTGGCCAAAACTAACCAGGATTGCTCTGTAACTATTATTATTGTTATTGTTATTATCTTTATTTATACCCCGCCCTTTTTCCAGACTGGAACTCAAGGCGGCTTCCAGATAAAAGTAAGTAGATATCATTAAGAACATATAAAACATATAAACATATAAAAATCAGCATTAAAACAGAATTAAACTATTAAGATGTTAAAACCACTTAAAATACATAACTTTGCAAACCTCTTTCAACCCTGTGTCTGAATCACAGAATACTTTATTGGGATCTATCTGATTGCAACCCTAAATAAGTTAGGTTCCCCCCCCCTCAAGTATAGGAATCTTAAATTATAGACATCTGGTCATGCCTTTAAAGAACTGCAAAACAAGTGTTTGTTCCATCCAGCAAATAGCCTTTCCCTTGGAAAGGAGGTTTTGTGCTTAATAAATAATAATATAATAAATTTAATTTATGTGTCGCCTATCTGGCCAGTGGCCACTCTAGGCGATGTACATACAATAAATATAGCAGAATACAGTACAAAATAGAGTGAAATAATATAAATTATAAAAGCAAGCAATACATAATAGGAGGCATTTAAAAGAGAAAGATATTAAGCCTCCCCAAAAGTCCTGAAAGCCTGCTGAAAAAGCCAGGTCTTTAAGGCCTTGCGGAACATATTCAGGGAAGAGATGTGCCGAAGATCTTGTGGGAGGGAGTTCCAGAGGGTGGGGGCCGCCACTGAAAAGGCCCTCTCTCTAGTGCCCGCCAACCTAGCTGCTTTGGTTGGCGGGACTGAGAGAAGGCCTTGTGTGGCCGATCTTGTCAGGCGGCATGATTGGTGGCGTTGTAGGCGCTCCTTTAGATAAACTGGGCCGAGACCGTGTAGGGATTTAAAGGTTAATACCAACAGCTTGAATTGGGCCCGGAAAACAACTGGAAGCCAGTGTAGATCGAACAACACTGGCGTGATGTGGTCCCGGCAACGACTGTTTGTGAGTAATCGAGCCGCCGCATTCTGAATAAGTTGTAGTTTCCGGACCGTTTTCAAGGGTAACCCCACGTAGAGTGCATTACAGTAATCTAATCGAGAGGTGACCAGGGCATGTACTACCAGTGGGAGCTGATGAACAGGAAGGTAGGGTTGCAGCCTACGTATAAGGTGTAGTTGGTACCAAGCTGCCCGGCTCACAGCCGAAATCTGAGCCTCAATGGACAGCTTGGAATCAAGTACAACCCCGAGGCTGCGGACCTGGTCCTTTAGAGGTAAACTCACCCCATTGAACTTCAGGTCAACGGTTCCCAACCTTCTCTTGTCCCCCACGAGCAGTACCTCGGTCTTGTCGGGGTTCAGTTTCAGCCTATTCCTTCCCATCCATCCACTCACGGACTCCAGGCACTTGGACAAGGTCTCCACAGCCAGCTCTGGTGAAGCTTTAAATGAGAGATAGAGCTGAGTGTCATCCGCATATTGGTGACACTGCAGCCCAAATCTCCTGATGATTGCCCCCAGCGGCTTCATATAGATGTTAAATAGCATGGGAGAGAGGATAGAGCCCTGTGGCACACCACAATTGAGAGCCCAAGGGTCTGAAACCTCCTCCCCCAATGCCACCTGTTGGTACCTATCAGAGAGAAAGGAGCGGAACCACCGTAATACAGTGCCTCCTATTCCCAATCCCTCTAGGCGATATAAAAGGATACTGTGGTCGACAGTATCAAAAGCTGCTGAGAAATCGAGGAGGACAAGGAAGGTAAATTCTTCCCTATCTAATGCCCTCCTCATATCATCTACCAGAGCGACCAAGGCTGTTTCAGTTCCATGACCAGTCCTGAAGCCCAATTGGTATGGATCTAAGTAATCCGTTTCATCCAAGTGTGTCGACAACTGATTGGCCACCACTCGCTCAATGAACTTGCCCAAGAATGGTAAATTCGAAATTGGGCGAAAGTTATTAAAAACTTGGGGATCCAAGGAGGGCTTCTTTAAGATGGGCTTTACAATTGCCTCCTTGAGGGCTGATGGCATCACACCCTCTTGCAAGGATGCGTTTACCACCGCCTTGATCCCCTCGCCCAACTTCTCTCTGCATCTCATGATGAGCCACGATGGGCAAGGGTCAGTTAGACAGGTGGTAGGCCTTACAGTCGTGAGCACCTTGTCCACATCCTCAGAAGAGAGAGGCTGAAAACGATCCCAGCATACCGGCGTGCAACTGGTCAACTCTGATTCATCCACTGTATCCACGGCGCACGGGATCGAGCTCCGTATGTGTTCGATTTTATCAGCAAAGTGCTTAGCCAAAATGTCACAGGAGGCTTTTGACTGTTCCAAGGGTTCCTGAGCAACTGGACCGACCAGGCTTCGGACCACTTGGAAGAACCTCCTGGGACAGCACTCTGCAGACGCAATAGAGGCAGTAAAGAAAGCCTTCTTTTCTGTCCTTATTGCCACTTGGTAGGCAGTTACTGCTGCTCTAACTTGTGTCCGGACACTTGCTTGTTTAAGGAATCACTTTTCCATTCAAACCATGGGTGCTTCTTGTGCACGCGCAACTTCAAAAAGAAGAGGAAGAACATCCCTTTCACTGCTTTGGCAGCCCAGGTTCCCTTCATGTCCCCTACAGATATACGGGCATTTGCAAGGGAAATTAAAGCCAGCCAGCCTGCTAAGTGAGCAGCCGAGGGCTTCCCAATCATCTCTTTAAATCAAGAAATCTGTACGGCACAAATCATTGCCATTATAGAAGGATTAAAGAGATAGGCGATCGATGGAACGGCGGAAATGACGGCTGCCTCAGTGATGAGGAGCTGCTTGGCGAGAGAGAGAAATATGCAGGGCTCTCTTGGCCAAACGGGACCTCGTGGTCTCTCCCATTAACAATATCTGCCTGCATCAGTCCGGTGCATATTGCAAATCAATGGCTAGGAATAACAAGATTAAAAAGGGTGCTTTGATGCTGCCAGGAAATGAATGGGTCTTTTTTCCCCTTTCTCTTTCTGCTCTCTTCTCTTATTTAAAACTAGGAAAATGCCACCATTTTGTGTGTGTGTGTGTGTGTGTGTGAGAGAGAGAGAGAGAGAGAGATGGTGGTGCAGTTGGCTCATTTTTTATTCTGCATTTAACACTCTTAAAGCTCCCTGCCCTGTTGACACAGGAAGATGTATGACTTCACTTGCTTCAGAATGTAGGGCTGTAGCCAACTAAGCTCTACTCAGAGTAGACCCATTGAAATGAGTGGATCTAAATTACTCATGTCCATTTGTTTCAATGGGTCTACTCTGAGTAGGATTAGCATTGGCTACAACCTGTGGTAAACCAGCCCTGCTGTTAGGGTTCCCAGGTCAGAAGCATCCCAAATTAGGGCAGGCCCTAGTGATGTCATGGAGTGGGACCTAGTGATGTCATAGCGGCAGGTTTGAGTGATGTCATGGGGCAGGCCCAAGTAGTGTCATGGGGTGAGCCCAAATGATATCATTAAGCATGATACATTAAGTGTCAACCACAGTTGCTTGGAACATACAATTCAAACAAAAACATTTGTCTGATTGGAAATTAAGATAGAAATCTTAGCTAAAAGACGGAGCCTGGGTAGGGAACATTTAATCTAGCCAATTCACTTCTGGTAAAAAGGATTTAAGTGCCCTCAGGCCAGGCCAGTGACCAGAAGGGTGTTGTAGGAAGAAAGGAGCCTAGTGTTGTGGAGATGTTAGATGGGACCACTCAGGATGCCCCTGAAGGCTGCCATTCTAAACATACTTACTAAAGGACTAAGACTCACAGAATTCAACAGTGCTTACATCTCAATAGATATGGTTTGGATTGTGATGTTGGTAAAGCTTGACTAGGGATCCTCTGCAAAGATATCAATATCCAAGCAGGGTTGGCGACCCTCTGCCTGGAATGTCCTGCTCCTACCTTTTAACATGGCTGCTCCAAACTTCTTTACAGATTTGACTCTTCACTTCAGAAAGAGGCCTGAGAAATGAATAAGAGTAAGAAGATTCTGTACTCTTTTCTGTCTCCCCTGTGGGCTGCTATAAACTCACTTTGACAGCCAACCCAATTCCAGTGAGTAATAACTGACAGAGAAAACACACATTGTTTGGTCTACCTTCACAGGCAGCAGCTTGGGAACAACAACAACTGCAGCCATGCTGCCCAGTATGTGAATTCTCTTTTACCACTATTGGGCAAGAAACAAACTGTCATGCAACCAACAAGGTGCATCTTCAGTGGGTTTAAGGGGGTTGAGTGGAGTGCATGGAACCACTGTTGTTGCTTCTATGGATGTAAGGGAGTGAGATTAAAGGTAAACAAAATGCAAATAGAAAAGAAACAGAAAAGACAGTGATGATTTCCTAAATGCAATACCATACCAACCACAAGATTCCTATGAGTAAGGCAGAAAACTCAGCATCCCACAACAAGTCAGGATTCCTAACCAAAAACCAAAGCTAAAAAAATCCTGGCAGGAAAATTTAAACTTGTATGACTTCTGCACACAAGAGAGAAAAAGACTGAAAGCTATATACTTAACCAATTTATGAGATTTTCAGATAAGCAGGAAGAAAAAAGTTTTCTGACCTTGCAATGGGGTCTAGCTACTGCCTTGTTAATCACAACCCTGACTTCACATATTGGCTACAAACCTGAAAGCGCAGGGTTAGAGCAGCCAGCTATGAACTCATTTTACAGAAGTTGCCGGGGGGGGAGTGGTCGATGTTTTGGTGTGTATCTCGTGAACTAGACCACCTAGAAACTTTAAAAAAAATGAAATCTGAGAGTCCAGAGATGCAAGTGACTCACCTGGAGACCCAGAGAGGACCCCCAAAAAATGGAGTCTCCGGGCAACCCTACCTGCTATGTTTGGGGACCCTCTGGGTCATTTTGGATAGTGGGGCCCTGGACGTCTGCTCTGAAATCCTGCCCTAATGCAACCACATCATGTAGGGAAACATGTATAGTTCATGGCCTTTCTTGTGTGGTATGGGGCATCCCTGAACGCTCTGTTTCATTAAGTGTGCTGCAGCACTGACTTCTCAGTAAGCTTACTTAGCAGGCCAAGTTCACATAGTATTCTACGCTTTGCAAGACATATCATGCTACCCGCTCAGTGCTTTAATACAGGGCTGGAGAACCTCATGCCCAGGGTGACAAATGTGGCCCTCCAGGCCTCTGTATCTGGCTCTCGGAATTTGCTCCAGGCCACATGCCTTGCTGGCCCTGCTTCGTCCCTTGAATGTTTTCGCCTGGCTGGAATGCATGCCTTTAATTCTGATCATTCCCTTCTGGGCAGCCTTCCCAGGATCGCATGCCGATGGTGGGTGGGGCCAAAAGCAAAGTGGGTGGAGCAAGGTATGTAAATTTTCCTTTTGTACAGCAGCTTAGTTTCTACAACCACCCCCTCTCTATCCTCCATCCAGGAAAACAAGAGGCATTATTACAGTCCAAGGACGCATTCCAGCCAGGGCAAACAGTCAAGGAGGAGATGAAGTAAGACTGGTGTGGGGCATTTCTTAGGAGAGTCCCATGGGCTGTAGAGACAGGGCTGAAGAGCCATATTTGGGGTCCAGGCCTCAGTTTCCCCACCACTGTCTTAGATTGATGATAAGGCCGCAGGATCCAACCAAAAGATCAATTATTGATTCAAAACAAGAGTTGGAACAATTCCCCTCTTCTGCCCTCAAAAAAAAAGTAAAGTAAAGAAAAGTCACAGTAAGATTTATTTATCCTAGGCTTGAGGAACGGACAAAATGATGACATAACTCCTGGACAATGTCTCCTTAGATATCCAGAAGTTATGCCAACACCATACTGCCGAAACCCCAACTGGAGGGTTTGTCAAAGAAATCTAGCATTGACTTAAGATATGATAACTCTGTTATGAAATCCTAGATCGAACAGGCTGGCCATCGTGTGTTGCTTAAGTACCAACCGGCCATGAGTTATTAAAAACATACTGATTGACGTTGAAGACATATGTCAGAGAGATGATATATTGTTACATAACAATTAACCTTGTATGAGTATGTTTTTAATAGGCAGATGGGATTTATTTAACATACAATAACTGCTTTATGAAATATAAATTAAATACATATTGTGAGAACTTAATTTACCCTTTTTAGAAAGAAAGAGATTATAATGATGGCAGTGACAAAGGTATGGAAAACAAAGGGTCAGTTCAGACATTCAACGAAGTTCTGCTCAGAGTAGACCCATTGAAATTAACGGACATGATTAGCTTTTGTCTATTCATTTCAGTGGGCCTACTATGAATAGGACTTAGTTAGATTCAAGCCAATGTATCTAAGCAAGTCACGGCCATCAGTGTTAATGGGTCTACTCTAAGTAGGATTAAAACTGGATACAGTTTAAAGCCTTTTGCTTTTGTGGTTCCAGCCATTTGCTTGAGAATCCACTGGGTGATCATGGATGTTAAGAACATAAGAAGAGTCTGCTGGATGAGGACAAAAGCTCTAGATGACTAGATGTCATCTGGACTAGATGTCCAACATCCTGTTCTCACAGTGGCCAGCCAATTGCCCCTGGGAAATCCCAAGCAGGGCCATATATTTGTCTAATCCTATTTTCAAGCCATCCACGTTGGTGGCCATCACTGCTTCTTGTGGGAGTCAATGACATAGTTTAACTATGCACTGTGTGAAGGCATTGGGATGGACCTTATGAAAGGGTCACCAACATGGCACCTATGGGCACCAGAGTGCCCACGAGTACCTTCTTTGGTGCCCGTGAAATGTCTTAGTGAATATCCCCTCAAAAATCCACATCAGCCTCTCCTACACTGAACACCCCCAAAATGTGCCCCACAGTTCAGTGAATGCCAGGATGGGAAACTTCCCCTCCCATCTGTTCTGGGCAAAGGAAAAGTGCAAAGAGGTCCTATCTATGGGCAAGCATGACAGTAGCTGATGCAGGCACCTTTCTACTAATTGATAGAGTGGCTGATGGGTGAGGGGGGCATACCTATACCATTTTCTCCCTCTTTGTTCTGCTCTTTTAGATATTCTAGCCGTTATGACATTCCCTCCCCCCAACAGCTGCCATTTTGCAACTGGTGCCCACGGCACTTACTCAAAACTCCAGTATGCCCACTGACCATCCCCCCAGATGTGACATACAAGCTTCATAAAGGTTGACCCAAAGAGGATGGTGGTTATCTGAGTGATCAGCTTCAGCACTCCCAGAAGGATCAAATGAGATCATGGTGCACCCATCCATACTGCCTCCAGTCTCCTCACTCCCATTTCAAGGGCTGTCATTTCAGCAGACATAGTTCCAAAGGAACGATCAGGAACTTAAAGGGAGCTCCTGATTGTCTTTCACAAACGGAGCTTGCTGACAGCAATGGCTTTGCAAGCACTGACAACGACGGCAGTGTTTGTCAGGGCACCAGGCTTTGCAAGCGCTAATAAGTGGCTGATTGCCTGTAAAGCATTGTGCCTTTGTCCCATCAACGTTGGGCCATGGAGGTGAAGGATCTGGGTTTCTCTCAGTTTCTCTTTTTTCTAATCTGAAGTTTAGTTCTCCACATTTCCACACCAGTTTGCAATTTTAAAAAAAATCCTCAGGAAGATTAATCAACCTTTCAGTGCAATTTCGCTGAATAGACACAATTTTGCCAAGCAATTTCCTCTAATTTTTATGCACACTCTACCTTAGTATATGCATTTTTGTACATATTACTAGGCTGGAGAACTTCACCGCAAAATTCGGAGATGTGCAAATTTTATTCTTGCGTTGTTTGGGAAAGTGTGAGTTAGGCAGGTTTGCCTTTAAATCCAAGCTGAATCGAATTTCGCCTGCATCCCTAGCTGAGAACAGATCCAGTTTTCCATCCCTGACAGAAAGTCTAGCCTTTGGGTCGTGGGTTGGATTGAATGGTCTTCCGATACTCTGACTGTATGTGCCTCAACGTGTTCAGCACCTGCTCATTAGTGAAGAGGAAACTTCTGCCCCTCTCTTAATGCTGCTGAAAATACTTGCATGGGTGGGATGACTTCCAGAGAGGGAGTCATATTTGTCAATTGCAGTTAAAAACAACACAAATACCCTTTGGTCAGTCCAGCAATGTTTGGAAGATGCGAGACAAGAGATGTGCCCAAATTTTCATTTTATTCCTTGGGGGAGTGGAACTTTCACAAAACCCTCCCGAAAAACAACTGTGCGTGTGGGGAGGGGGATTCTCCGAAATGTTCAAGTGTTAGTTGCGGTTTACGTTACTCAAATGTACAAGTTTTTCTTTGCTTAAAAAGAAAAACTCCTAAAAAGCCCTGCACCACTTACAGATGCGAAACTTTCTTGCTGCAGCTTCCTGCTCGCCACACATCCTGGCCTTAGGAGGGCTGCCACTTCACGACCCATTTTTGCACCACTCCCAAGGCATTCCCAGAAGTGCGGCCAGCAAGGAAGCAGCACAAGGTTATTTCCGCAACTGCCTGCTGGCTGCACTTTCTGGTAAAACCCCGTAAGACAGGGGTGGGGGGATCTGGATTCATCTGACTGGTCAGATCCTGACTGCCCCATCTCCTGTGGGCTGCTGACCTGTTGATAACCTGACATGACCCTGACATCAGTTGAAGTGTTTTCCTTTGCCTATACAGTTTGAAATCAAATCACATGAGCACAGGCCCAGAGGTTTGCTGGCACCACCAATCAGCGGCACCTGCAAACCCTGCTTTTGGCAGAGAGTCATGTCTTTACCTGCCCCCCACACCTGATGTCATATCACACAGTGGTGGCTCCATGTCAGTGGCACACTGAAATCCACTCCTGGTTGTAGTCCAAACTTTCAAGGAGGTGTTCAAGGTGCTGAAACCTCTTCCCAAAATAGGTTCAGGACCTGGGACAGCTCCTTGAAAGTTCAAACTAAAACCTAGAGTGGATTCCACTGCCCAGACAGCCAGTGTGGTGTAATGGTTAGGGTGTTTGACTACGACTTGGGAGACCAGGATTCAAGTCCCCATTCAGCCATGAAGCTCACTGGGTGTCCTTGTCTCCCAGTCCCAGCCTAACCTACCTCATAGGGTTGTAGTAAGGATAAAATGGGGAGGGGAGTACCACATACACCACCTTGAGCTGTTCATAGGAAAGGTGGGATATAAATGTAACAAACAAATATATTGGCAAGTGTAGGGCAGGTAGGCAGAGATTGGAGGAAGACAGCCTCATGGGCCAAATTAGGACCCTTCCCCCAGGGCCTTATTAGACCTGGGGTAGATAAATTTCCCTCCCCCTCAAACAAACAGAAAAAAACTCATCTGAAGAAAGGAGGAGGATTTTGGCCCAGTTTTAGATGAGCCTCCCATATCTTAACCAAAAGGCCTAATCACTTCCACACTACCATTTGCCATCCCCGCCTTTCAAAGCCAGGTAAACAGGTATGCGTCACCCCTCCTGCTCACCTTTCAAAGAAGTGCCTGTCTATGGGGGGAAACCACTCCAGGGTGACTGAGGTCCCTGTCCGGTCCACGATCTGTGGCGTGATGGCGATGGGGGCAGGCTTCTTGGCAGGCTGCCAGCTCTGGTACACGAGGTCCAGGTAGCAGTGCATTCTTGCCACCTGGTTGGGCGTGAAGGAGTTGGTGCAGTCATCATCTGGGGTGGGGGGCGGTTCCATCACACACACAAAAGAGAGGAGAAAGGGGGGAAAGAGTTACAATGCTGCAAATGTGAGTTACGAAAACTCGTAAGGGAAGTTTTGAGTTACGAAACTCTACAAAGTTTTGAGTTGCGAAAAAAAAGTTACAATGCTGCAAATGTGGTTGCCCTATAAGCTCCCCTGGCTGACACTACGAGCTGTGTCGGCACTCCTGGATGAACAGCCAACCAGTAGCGACTCGTGTGGTAGGGTGGAGGTTTCCTTCCGACACTGGCATTACTGCAACCTATCTGGATGAAGGTGGGGCTGGACAGGGCAGTGGTGAGATTTGGGGTTCCTGGACACATTGGAAGGATGAATGGATTGGCTCTCCCAGTGTGCCTGCTCAGCCCAATCTCGTTGCTGCCCATTCCTACTCTGCCCAGTCAGTGTCAGGAAGGTGGCTCCGCCCCACTACAGAAGCTGCTGCTGCTGCATCTGACCAAGCAAAGGTGCCAAGCACTCCTCACATTTTGAGGAAAATCTTCCAAATGCTTCATGGAATTCATGTTTAGGTTATCATAGAATAGTAAGGTTGGAAAGGGCTTATAAGGCCATCAAGTCCAACCCCCTGCTTAAGGCAGGAATCCAACTTAAAATATACCAACAGGTAGCTGTCCAGCTGCCTCTTGAATGCCTCCGCTGTTGGAGAGCCCACCACCTCCCGAGGTCATTGGTTCCATTATTGTACTGCTCTAACAGTTAGGAAGTTTTTCCTGATGTTCAGTCAAAATCTGGCTTCCTGTAAGTAGAGCCTATTATTCCATGTCCTGCACTCTAGGATGATTGAGAAGAGATCCTGCCCCTCATCTGTGTGGCAACCTTTCAAGTACTTGAAGAGTGCTCAATATCTCTCCTCAGTCTTCTCTTCTCAAGGCTAAGCATGCCCAGTTCTTTCAGTCTCTCCTCATAGTGCTTTGTTTCCAGTCACCTGATCACCTTTGTTGCCTTGTACCAAATGAGTCTTGCTTCAAAGTTTCTCAGCTGAAGGAAGGAAAGATGGAAGGAGGGGAACAAGAACCCAAAGTGGACCACAAGGTTTATCTGTCTTTCATCTTCACCACCTTGTGGTTTGGAAGAGAAATTTCACAGCCAAATCAGATGCTACCTAAGCCATTCTTTTAAACAAAGGGTGGGGAACCTGTGGTTCTCCAGATGTTGTTGGACTCCCATCAGCTCCAAGCAGGCAAGGCCAATTGTCAGGGATGATGATGGATGATGACGCAAGCCCAGCATAACCTTGAAGACTGCAGGTTCCCTATCCCTGATTTAAATCCACACCTGCTCCATCACACATAATGTGAGACTGGAGGGTCCAATTGTCCACTCAAAAGAAGCATTCGGATGATAGGAGGGAAACCTTCCCTATAATCACCATTTTGATTCCCATAGCCTTGTCCACCCCCACACACATACATTTCTCTCAGCCAAGTTCATCTGTAGTATTGGGGTTTGGATGTGGAGAAAAATGGGGGTGGGGTGGACAGACTGCTAGATGAAGAGGGAGTTTATAACCCTTCACCCATGCTTCCCTTTGTTCCAAAAATGAGAGAATCCCTCATTCAAGCTTTCTACAGGGCTGAATTCAGACAGACTGGCATCATCCAGAACATGTAATCATCAGTATAACTGTTCTAAAATCCAAAGCCTAAGCAAAATGTTGGTAGACTCTAAGAGCCAGTCCTATGCTAGGAATCTGCAAATCTGTCACTTCCGATTTCTCTCAGTTTCTCATTTTCCAATCTTAAATTCAGGTCTACCCATCAGCTTGCAATATTTTTTTGTAAGTCCTCCTGAAAATTGATCAGCATTGTAGTGCAAAATTCTCCTAGTATACTCAAATTTTGTATGCGGCTTCTCCTAATATAATACATTTCTGTATGTTATTATCAGTAATATATGCATTTTTATGCATGCTTTATCCTTTTTATACACACTGGAGAACTGCAATGCAGAATCTGAAGGACGGCTGCTTCAGCTTGCGTATCGTTTTGAAATAGCTTTGCTTTTAAATGCAAACTGAACTGAATTTCTCCCCCATCCCTTTCCCATATCCTATGCTTACTCAGAATTAACTCTGATTGTTTCCAGTGGAGATTACTCCCCAGTAAATGTGTATGGAACACATGTGCAACCGATATATTTAATGCCCAGCTGGTCAGATAAAAAGAAAATTCCACTTGCTCTGTGTTTCTCTGTGCTGAAGTTAGATGAACTGGCATCAACCTAAACATTAAACCTTTCATTATTGCTGCAAAATCTGAACCCCGAACAAGAGATCTGTGTGATTCTAAAGCTTGCTATCAACTTTTTTTTAAAAAAAAGACCAACTCTAAAAGCAAACTAGGAGGGCAGGGTACCTGTGTAGCTCATAAAGTTGTTGTATGGAGTGTTTTGGAAGCTACGGAAGCCACACATATCATTCCCAGGGTCTGGATCACCACAGATCTTGTTTTTCGGTGCTGGGTTCGTGTCATGGCAGAGGTCACCGGTCTCGAAGGAAGGTTCCGTTTCCATGCATGGATCACTGCAGGAGAGGATCTCGGAGATTCCTCGGAAGACATGGTAGAGCCCCAGACTGTGCCCTATTTCATGGATCATCGTATGGGTGTGTCCTGCTATGCCATAGAAAGAAGGATTCAGCACGATTCCCCCTGTCGAGAAAATGAAAGATGGACAGCTGTTTTCACATTCTTACATCCAGAAACATAATGGGCTGCATCCAACTGTCTATGTTTGCTAGCACAAGTGGACAGGGAGAATTGCACCCCGAATGTTGCACAGCAGAGGAATCCAACACAAAATGCGCAGCAGCAGAAACTTGTTGTCCAACAGATTGTGCAGTCTATCATGCCACAAAGTTACCAGCAACCTGCTTATGCATTATCTTGCACAAAACATTTCGTCAGCGGAACAAGTAAATAAATAACTTAGCACTGCATTTGATACAACCCCATGTGTCCAGGGCAAAAAAGATGGCAGAGGGAGCAATGGCTAGTGGCCACTGGGACTGGAAGGCAGGGAGGCCAGCGTTAGCTGCAGCCAGAATCAATGACAGGCAGAGCCACCCACTGATGGGTTGTAAGTAAGAAGGCAGGCAGGTGGGGGCCAGCTGAGGGCAGTCTGAGGTGGGTGGGGCAGTGCCTCCTTTGCCCTAATAGTCCAGACTCCACAAAGTGGAGGGGCTTCAAGTTTCCCCTCATGGGACAAACTGCACATTTGCAGGAGGTTTATTGTTGATGAAATAGTATTTAGCACTGTGGGATTCAAATGTCTTGAACAATAATCAATGCATTTAAAAAAGCAGACACAGTATTTTATCAGGGACTAGAAAACATAGACTGTCCAGATTAGGGATGGGTGATGTCCATTTCAGTTCTTCTCGGTTTCCTAGTCAAATTCAGTCCCCCACATTTCTAATGTCAGTTTGCATTTTTAAAAAGGACTAGTGAAAATTCATCAGCGGTTTGGACTTCCGGGAAGGGTGACTTCGCTTGTGCCTGCTTTTGAGACGGGCTCCCGCCTCAAAAGAAGCTTATTCAGATATAAATCAGTCAGAACATTTTTTTTTGACTGATGAAATTTCTCCCGGGCAGGGAGAAACGTAGAGATCAACTTCAAAAGCCTGTTTTTGTTGGGAGGACTGGATTTCATTAATTTATGAGAAAAGGTCCAGCCAGCAATGCCGGATGGACTTCCAAACAAGCTCTATCTGATTAATGCGATACGTTTATCTTTTCTTCAAAGAGAAAACGGACTAACAGGCAAGCACCCTTCTTTCTATTCTTTTTTTTACTTGGTTTAAATTGTTGCAGCAAAAAGAGATTTGTCAAATGAATCAGCTTTAAAGAACTTCTGGGTGAGCTATAACTCTTCTCTGTTATTCACGAAATTAACAGCTTATCTCTGTTTCTATTGCAAAAAGCTGTCCTGGAAGTGCATTCTAAAGATATAAACAGAAGAGGGATTTCTATTCCGAGGAACATTATATTGTCTGGGACTATTCTCTTTTTGGTCTATTTTATTTTGACGAATCTGCTTCTTCACGACGCCACTAACTGTTTTGATGCTGGGAACTAAATTTGTTTTGTGTTCTTGAACATAGAGAGATAAGGCAGGCTGCTCTGTTTATACTGTGATGTCATCAAGCCTGGAATATTAACCCAATTGTTGCTGAAATAAGAAGTGGTTCTTCTTTATTTTTGTTTTGTTTTGTTTTCGTGGTTTTAAAAATGGCAATCAAGAAAGTGGCTGAGAATCTGGAAGTAATTATGTTTCAGAAAATAATGGATGAGATTGAGATAACGAAACAAACCCTGCGACAGGGCAGTAAGGAGCTGAAAATTGAACTGAGCAAAATGACGCAGGAGCTTAAAGAAATAGGGGATCCTGTGAGAGAGGAGAATGAGATCAGAGATGAGAAAAGAAAAAATAAAGGGAAGATACAAGCCCTGGAGATTGGAACAAATGTGGAATTGGAAAAAGATCTGGAGTTTATGGATATTAGAAATAAAATCTACTGTTTGGAATTTAACGTTATCTCTGAAGAAATTAATGAAGATATTAGAGATAAAGTTATCAGTGGCTTGGATAATCTTCTGGACTGGAATGACGTGATGGAGCTTGATATAGAGAAAATCTATGGAATTAACTGCAGCCATGTGACAATGGAAAAACTCTCAAGAGATGAGCCAGTGCATTTTGTAAAAAAGAAGAACACAGATATGACTTTACAGCAATATTTCAGCAACTTATTCAGAATTGATGGCAAGAAAATATTTGGGATAGAGGAAATTCCCATCAGACTCTTATTATATGACTATGGCTATGACAGCAAGATTATTATGGAATACTGATAATGGAAGATTGGACACTGAAATTACTGGACTTAACAGGACTATTGAAGATGGAAGATGGAATTAATATGGATAATGGAATAATGGCTATTGAAATTATTGGACCTAACAGATTTTGATGAGATGGATTAATCGATATGTTTATTTGGACTATGGTTATGACAATAAGATTATTATTATTATTAACGAGATGGATTAATCGACATGTTTATTTGGAGAAAAATTGATAGATATATTTCTTAAAGAATTGAAACCTCTCTTTGACTTTTTGTGGAAAGAATAAAGTAATGTTTATGAGATTTGATGATTAATTAAGATAACTACTGGAGGAAAGTGATTTTATAATATAATTTAAGAGACAGGATTGTTATATATTGTAGACCTACAACTGATTTGATCTGCGACAAATGGGAAGTCAACATTTTATTTTTTTGTTTAATCATTTTTGTTTTGTTTTGTTTCTTGTCTTTGAATGTTTTATGATTTTGTTTTGTATGTTTTATGAAAATTTGAATAAAAATTATTGTAAAAAAAAAAGAAAATTCATCAGCGGTTTAGTGCAACTTTCTGCTGAGGTACACATCTTCCTGTGCAACTGTGCCTACACACACATTTTTGCAAAGCAGTGTCCCCTAACATAATACACTTTTGCATACTATTTTCACTTATTTATGCATCTGTATAGTATATGCATAGTATATGCACTTCTGCACACATTACTTCACTGGAGAACTGCATCGGCAAGTTCAGGGAAGTGCACATTTCAAAAGACAGCTGTGGTTTTGGTTCTTGTGTTGTTTGGGACACTGCAAATAAGGTAGGCTCACCTATAAATGTGAACTGATTCGAATTTCTCCCCCATCCCTAGTCCAGAAGGTGTATGCGAGTTGGAAACTCCAGGCAAACTGGAATGCTCCCTGAAAATCTTTGGAAAACACAGAGAGTTCCATAGCAGAAGAACAGGGCTGCCTCCCTTTCTCCTGGAGGGATAGAGTCTGAAACCTGCTACAACAGCATCTGCTTCAGATTGCTTTTGGGTGTGGGGCTTCATTGGCAAAGTGGCCTCAGCTGTGCTTTTCTCCTTGGTGGCTGTCAATGTTTGCTGATTTGCTTGCCCTATCCCTTTGGGCCCAATCTGCACCACTGTTGAGAGGCAGAGGGTAAGGAAAGTGGAGGATGCCACTCTGTTTTCTTGTCCCTTTGGAAAGAGCCACAGCATGGGGGTACAGCATCTGCCTTGCATACTGACGGTCCCAGGTATGATTCCCAGCATCTTCAAGGTAGGGTTGAGAGACACTCCTGCCTGAAACTGGGGACATCTGCTGCCAGCCAGTGTAGGCCATACTGGGCTTAGATGGACGAATGGTCTGACTTGGTATAGGACAGCTCCCTGTGCCCCACTGCTTATACTCTTGGAGGGGGCAGCTGAAAAGCTAGCAAACACCAAGTTGTAGTAGAAGGGCCAGGGAACTCTGATGGTCAACAGTGGGTGCCTAGCTGGAGGGTGGGCCCTGGAGGGTGCTTGATGATGCTCCTCTTCTGGTGCTGCCCCTGGACACTGGACACTGGATGATTAGCAGTAAGAGAGCATCCACATTGCTTATTTTGCCACAAGATCATCTCACAGCATCCCCCTCCATCGCTATAGATACTGTAAAAAATACTCCCTAAGTGAGGAGATCAAAATCACAATACAGGTTGGCTCGACTTCATCAGGGCTTAAGGCAACTGGTGCAGGTTGCTCGATTTTCTTTCCTTTTCATTTTTTGCGTGGAGGTTATGTATTATTTTTCATGGCTGTCAAGAGTCTAAAACAACCACAGTCTCCCCACCAAAAAGAGAGCTCCCTCACCCAGATGATCTATATTCCAAAGCTAAGATCTGGGCAACGGAGCATTGTTTCATTTCATTTTTGTTATTAAATACATATTGGATTTATGGAATGAAAAAGAGTATAGAAAGATTAAGCAGAAAGTTCTTGCCGAAGGAGAAAAAGCAAGGGCTGTTAAAACAGGAAATTAATTTCTTCTCCTCCTTCCGCTTTTTCTTTTGGGTGAGTCAACTTAACTGTCCACTGATTTTGTTTTATTATTTGCATGACTTTTAAACTCACTTTTGATGGAGGAGGGGGGGAATCTCACACTTTAGGCAATGCTCTCCAACAAGGAACTGAATCCAAGGTGCTAAAAGATGTTGCTTTCGGCCGTTAAAAGGTTAGTTGAAAAAGAAAGGAGAGTCAACATAACAAGCCCTAACAAAGACCTACGACTGGTCCAGCAGGAGGTGCTGCAGGAGAGTAGTTAGTCTGCGAAGCCAGACTAACCCATTCTCAACTCATCTGGGTCTGTGGTTGCTCCCAAGTCTTCTTGATCTCCATCCCTTTATCAAGCTCCTCTCTCCCTCTCTCCCTCTCCCCCTCTCCCCTAGCACTGTCTATTCAGCTGGGACGGTGGCCACCCAGGGTCCTCCTCATCTCTTGATTAGGAATATTGGAGAATATTATTATATTCAAGAATGGAAATCAGTTCAGTATGATCAGCATGCATTCACATCATCACTGTTGTTTGTTTTCAAGTCTGCAGATGTGAATGCTTTTGTTTTTACATTGCTCTGACATTTCCATTGCATTGAAATGAATGCAAGCTCTGTAACGCTTTGTCACTTACGTCACTTATGTTAAATCGCAGACTAGCGGGGCGGAAGGCAAGGAGGCTGAAAAGTGGTGGAGCCTGAGCCAATGAGAGGCAGAGCCAACCGATTCTGTCCCCATCCTCCTCCTTTGTGAATTATACAAAGGCAACACTAAGGAGGAGGGCCCTGACAGCCAATGCCACCCCTTTGACTGGCTGTAAGGAAGGAAGCAGGCAGGTGTAGGGCTGGCCGAAGCCAGACTGAGATTGGTGGGGCAGTGCCCCATTTGCCCTAATGGACCAGCAGCCTCCACTGGCAGACAGTGAGACATAACATAGTATAACATACTAATACTAACATAGTATTTGGTGGAAACCATACTGCAGAGGAATGGAAACAGCGTTGATCGCAACAAATACAAGTTGGAATAGACTATGCTATCTTCTTACATCCCTGCTCCTGATAGCTGCATACCAGTTCTTTGGCTCTCTCATTCCTTTGTTAAGCTCCTCTCTCTCTGTATGTATGTACAAAATGCCTTCTGCAGAGTCAGGCCACTGGTTCAACAAGCTCAGCATTGCCTATTACGCTGGAGCAGTGGGATCCCAAGATCTCAGGAAAAGGTCTTCCTCATCTGCTATCTGATGCTTTTGACTGGCGATGCCAGGGATTGGGTGTGGGGCCTTAGCAAGAAAACCATGTTCTCTCATCACAGGTTCAATCCCCAGCATCACTAGCTCCTCCCATCATCTTTGATCATTAGCCACGTTAGCTGGGGCTGATGGCACTTGGGGCCCAACCATATCTGGGGAATGGCTGCCATGCTCCCCTTCCAATATCTTTCTCTAAGGGAAGCCACCCTCAGCTTTTTCAATCGCTCCCCCTGTAGCATAGTGGTTAGAGCAGCCTTTCCCAACCAGTGTGCCTCCAGATGTTGTTGGACCACAATTCCCATCTTTCCTGACCATTTGCAATGCTGTCTGAGGCTGATGGGAGTTGTGGTCCAACAACATCTGGAGGTTGGGAAAGGCTGGGTTAGAGTGTTGGGCCAGGACTTGGGAGACCAGGGCTCAAATCCCTGCTTGGCCATGAAGCTCACTGGGTGACCTTGGACCAGTCACTGCCTCTCAGGCTACCCTACCTCACAGGATTGTTGAGGATAAAATGGGGAAAGCGAGCACTATGTACACCACCATTAGTGATGGAAAGATATGTCAATGTCAGTCCCCTCAGTTTCTCATTTTACCAATCTTAAATTCAGTTCTTCACATTTCTGCAGCAATTTGCAATTTAAAAAAAAATCCTCATGAAAATTATCTAGCATTTTAGTGTGAATTTCTCCTAATGAACACATTTTTGTGTGTATTTTTGACTAATGTACATGTTTTTCCAAGCCATTTCTCACTGTATAATGCATTTCTGTATGCTATTTTGACTCATATATTCAATTTTATGGACCCTTTCCTCTGCCATATGCATTTTTGCAAACACTGTTAGGTTGGCAAACTACATAGCAAAATTTGAGTAAGTGCGAATTTCGAGGAATGGCTGTGTTTCAGTTCTCATGTTGTTTTGGAAACTGCAAATTTGATAGATTTGGCTTGTAATGTGAACTGAACCGAAATCCTCATCCATCCCTAGATATAGCCTATTGCGTTGAAGCTCATTCTGTATAGAAGAGATGGGAAACTTTGTGCCCTTCCAGAAATTCTTGCCCATCTCAGCACCATAGACCCTCTTTGGAGAACCTTGTACACTCCTTGAAGGGAAGGTAGGATATAAATGTAATCAGTTACAATGACAACAAAAAAGGTAAAGGTGTCCTCGCACTCATAGTGCGAGTCGTTTCCGACCCTTAGGGTGACGTCTTGCGATGTTTACTAAGCAGACCGTATATATGGGGTGGGGTTGCCAGTTCCTTCCCTGGCCTTTCTTTACCCCCCAGCATATGCCGGGTACTCATTTTACCAACCACGGATGGATAGAAGGCTGAGTGGACCTCGACCCCTTTTACCGGAGATTCAACTTCCTCCTTCCGTTGGAATCGAACTCCGGCTGTGAGCAGAGCTTCGGCTGCGTTTCCGCTGCTTACCACTCTGCGCCACGGATAATAGTGATCAGAAGGACTTATTTGTATCCTCCTCCATGCTGTCATCTTGACATTCTTTCCCTATCTGGCCTTGGCCATCAGCAGTGACACCATGATCTCTGCCTGTCTGGGTGGACAAGGGAGTTTTAACCTACAGGCATGGATGCTGCATGGTAGACCTGACAAATCATGAGCCAGCTGTAGCAAGTGAAGATTCCTGGATATTCCTCCTCCACCCCCCCTCAAAGCACCCATCATAATGACACCCCATTATCACACAGTGTCGTTCCCTGAACCTTTGGAGAGAGTGAGAAAAAAGGGCGGCTGCCAAAAGGCCCTTTGCAGGGGGTGAGCTTTCTTCACCCCTCCAAATTTCCTTCCCCCCTCCAAATTTTGATCCCCCTAAAAATTGTCTAAACCCACTCTTCCGCTGTTTCTCCATCTGTAAGCAACTCCATTGTGCAACTCATTAGGGCATTCCAAATAGCCAGATTGCATTACCTGCAGTGGTGGCTGGTGCCCATTGGGACTGGCGGGGCGGAAGGCAGGGAGCCCAACAGTAGGTGGAGCCAGAGCCAATGACAGGCAGAGCCAACTAATCCTAGTTTTGTTCCCATCTCTCCTCCCAGCTGAGTTCTACAACAGGCAACGCTGAGACTAAAGAGGAGGAAGCTGACAGCCAGGGCAATTGCTTGGTCTGGTTGTAACTAAGAAGGGTGGCCGAGGGCAGTCTAAGGTTGGCAGGGCCAATGCCATATTGACTTAAATGGATTAGCTTCCACTGATTAGTTTTATCAGGATGAAGCTGAGACCGTAAAGTTGTATTCAAAATGGACCCACTGAAATGAATAGACCTACGCTAGTCATGTCCCTTAACTTCAATGGGTCTACTCTGAGCAGTACTAGCATCGAATACAACCCATAGTTTAGCCGAGGGTGTGCTTTCTCACCTACTTCCAGCTTCTACCCCTAGCCATCAGTCCATGGCTACACATGATTGGCTACTCCCACCTCACAGCCTTATGTATGATGGCTCACAAGGGACTATTTGGGCAAGGAAATTTAATTGCCTGCATTCTGAGCAACAGTGCTGCGGTTAATAAATCACAGTGCTGCATCTCTCTTTCCCACCCATTTCAAGAACCTGTGTTCCCCTCCTCCTGCTCAAAAACCTTTGCAAATGGAGAGGATGCCCTCCAAAGCAACTTCACGGAGGGGGGAAAGAGGTGAAATATTTTTGGCTTGACATCATTGGAGAAATACCATAATATGCTTTGGGTTTATAATCTAATATTTTCCTGGTTGTAAGCCAGGAAGCTAGAAATGGTGAATATTTGTGTTGTTTTGATTTGTCATTTCTTTTTCTTTTTTCCTTTTTAAATTCCCTGGGCTATTTAAGGCTATGACTGGAAATGATAAGAAATCAGAACAAAGGTTAACAGCATCCTGTCCCTTCCTCCTTCGATGAAACAAGAAGACTCTCCCTCCTCAAGACTTGCCTCTTGACTATCCTTCTGGATACCAGCTGCTGGGAATCACAAATGGGGAGAGTGCTATTGCACTCAGGTTCTGCTTGTGGGCTTCCCAAGGGCATCTGATTGGCCACAGTGAGAATATCTGATGCTCCTTTTTGTGATGCCCTCCTTAGCTAATCTTCTGAGAGATCTTCAGAGGCAACGCACCTCCTTTGAATGCTTCTGAATACCAGTTGTTGGGAATTATAGGTGGGGAGAGGGCTGTTGCACTCAGGCTCTACTCACGGACTTCCGCCTGGGGCATCTAATTGGTCACTGTGAGAACAATGGATCAGATGGGCCTTTGGCCTGATGCACCAGGGCTCCTTACAACTTACCCAAGTGTACCAAAGCTTCCTTGTCCCACGGCCAGGTAGCCATGCCTGCCAACTCTTCTTCAGAGGAGTTCGCAAAGAAGATGTTGAGATGTGTTGAGCCATCCAGCTTGAGCCTGTTCTTAAGTTCTTTGACGTCTAAGTATGCTCTGCAGCAGAAAGAAAGAAAAGAGAACCCCATGTAAATGGGAGGCAGGGATGGAAAGATCTGTCGGTCTCAATTCTCCCAGTTTCCTCAACTTTCCAACCTTAAATTCAGTCCTCTACATTTCTGCAGCAAGTTGTGATTTAATAAAAAAAAAAATCCTCATGAGAATTCTCCAGCATTTTAGTGTGACTCTCTCCTAGCAAACACATTTTTGTAGTCATATGAGCCTGCCCGGGCCCTGAGATCCTCAGGAGAGGCCCTTCTCTCAATACCTACGTCCTCACAAGCACGACTAGTGGAGATGTGAGATAGGGCCTTTTCAGTGGCTGCCCCGAGGCTTTGGAACTCCCTTCCTAGGGAAGCAAGAATGGCCCATTCCTTGCAGTCCTTCCGTCGGCAAGCAAAGACTTTTTTATTTCAACAAGCCTTTGGAACTGACAGCTGTTAAGGACAGGTCTTGAAGGGTGCTGCATTGCTGTTGCCTAACTGTATTATTTTGAACTGAGTTTGAATTATTTTAACTGTATGTATGAATGGTTTTAATACTGTAAATTGTTTAATTTGATTTTAATCTAGAGTTTTGTATGTTTTTAATTATATGTGTGCTTTTATCTGGAAGCCGCCGTGAGTTCCAGCTTTGGAAAAAGGGCGGGGTAAAAATAATGATAATAAATAAATAAATAAATTTTTGACTAAGGTCATATTTTTGCAAGCAAGCAATTTCTCATCATACAATGCATTTTTAAGTGATTTTCACTCATTTATTCATTTTTATGCGCACTGTCCCCAAACATATAAATCTTTGTATGCATTGTCAAACTACAGTGCAAAATTCAAACAAGTATGAATTTCAAAGGATGGTTGTGTTTCATTTCCCACATTGGTTTGGAAAGTGCAAATTTGATAGATTCGGCTTGAAATGCAAACTAAATCGAATTTCTCACCCATCCCTAATGTGAGGTGACCCCCCAAGAGCGACAAAAAGTTCCTAATGCAAGCTAACATCTGAACACGTATCGGGATGACATGGAATTGTTGGACCTTCTCCCCATTTTTTTCCATTGAGAAGATCTAGTGACTGAAGGGTGCACTTTCACCCAGCAACTAAAAGATTATCTGTAGACCAGCCGCAGTGTCAACTCAAATCTGATTTTTTTTTAAAAAAACCCCACACCTTCACACTGAACGCTAGCCTACCAGGACAAAGACTTATCCCTGACATGCTATTTTTCTATGTGTAGGGATATTTTTTTAAAAAAAGGATGGCGGATAATTCAGTCATTTGAATCCATACCCATACTCTGAAATGGTACAACCCACACCTAGCATGTCTTTCCCATGAGCCTGCTCTGATTTGATGTGACTATAGGAGGGACCAGGGCTACTGTGTAATTAATTACAGCCCTGCCCACAGCAGCTTGGAGGAAGTGAACTATTTCTCATTGCATATGGACTGTTTCATTTCAGACTGCAACTGGGGACTCAACTCGCTGAATGATTTGAAAAACTGCCTTCTCATAAAGGGACTCAGCTATTGGGGACCCCATCCAAGCTCAGTCCAAGAGCTAGCAGACTGTCCAGATCCTCATAGCCCCTTCCAGATATCCTGCGAATGCACAGAGGGGATGGAATTAGGATCATGTGCACTGTTCCCAACTCGTCCTGACCTCCACAGGCTCATCTAAAAGTCTGAATAGAGTGGATGTGTGCCAGCTTTATCTGCATTGCGGAAATTTTGCAAAACACACCCTTCTCAGCTAAGTGGGCAGAGTTCACATGTGTACCGTTGTATGCATGTGGACAGGGGCGGCTGGCGGCCACTGAGACCGATGGACTCTGGTGCATGTGGACTTTGTTTAGGACAGCCTTTGCCAACCTAGTACCCTCCAGATGGGCTACAAATCCCATCAGCCTCAGCCATTATATGCTCTGGGATGACACTATATTGGAGGGACATTAGGGGAAGTCAAAACAGTGGCTTATCACTGTTTGGAACATTACTGATGCCCACTGTTTCTAGGTAAACTTGCTGAGGGCCCTCACTAACAGAGGAGGGGGTCTCCAGGTAGCTTGGTGCTGAGGGCCCTCTAAAACCTGGAGATGGTCCTGGCCCACAGTCTTCTCTTACTAGCTCTGCATAGTCATCCCAGAACACCCACAATGACCTAATGTGGGGGTGGGAACCTCAGGCCCGGAGCTGAATGCAGCCCTCCAGACCTCTTTATCTAGCCCTCAGACCTCTCCCCAAGACACATCCCCTTCAATGACCCTTCTTCACTCCCAACTGGCTTTGCCTGGCTGAAATCTCTTCTTGAACTCTGATAACACCTCTTACTTTCCTGGATGGCAGATAGAGGAAGGTGTTTGAGTGTGTGTCAAAACTAAGGTCAAGTGTACATTCCTTGCTCCACCCACTTTTGCACCTGGCCCCACCCACCCCTGGCTGGGGATGGGATCCACTGGCCAGTGCCACTTCAAAAGCATTCCGTCAACCTAACAGGCAGCATTGATTTGAGTTTGTCTGCTATCCACTGCTTTTACTGTTCTGATTTTCTCTCTCAAAAATATCAATATTAATGTTTTGAAAGAAGCTATATGTTGAAAGGAAAGCAGCTTCATGTTCTCTTCCTCCAGTATTAGCTTGCTTTCTCCCCACTTGGAGCTTGGATTATTTGAGTGGAGGGGTGATTGCAGAGAGGGGGGGGGTAACCCAGAAGGCTTCTTACCCTTGCCCTAATGTAACAATACATTGGGGGCATTGTGGGAAATTAAAATAGTGGCTTGCCATCAGGTACTAACCCTATGACCCTGGGCAGATGCCCAAAGTAGGCTCTATCAGGACACCGTGCCCATGTGCTGAGGGAACCATGCCATAGGCACAAACCCCCAATTCACCTCCTTCAACACATTTATCGCTAGTCTGGAAAGGGCTCCGCTCTTTTGGGCTGCCTGCATCCCATCTCCCCCTCTGCTGCTAAGGGCTTTGCGTTTAGGATGAAAAAGAAAAACAACAGCAAAAACCCATTACTATTTCCGCATCGCCCGCATCCCCGCTCAGTGAAAAATCCATCCCCCATTGAACATGAAAATTCAACACAATAGCCCAAAGGTAATAAATGTGTATCTGAGCCCTTTTATTTTCGTAGGGACACTGTGTTTGAAAACCTGAAGCAGAAGTGAAACCAAGACTCAAATTATGGGGAGTGGGGGAGAGAGATGGGGGGAAGGGGAGGCCACTCTCATGCCTTGGGAGACAGCCCCCTTAGCAGCTGCTTTTAGAAGGCTACAGGGAGGGTGATTTGGCTAAGTTTGGAGGGAGGGGGCACAGTCCCTGGATTTTATTAAGGCTCCCTTTATTAAGGATCTCCTTATAGTTATTAAGGACCTCAAAACATGTATTATTGTTGCTATTAATTATTGACAATTATTACTAATTAGTAACACACTGAGTGAAACACACATCCGGAAAGTCAGTGAAAGGTGGACGCATTTTAAGGAAAGAAAAAGGGAGGCAGGTGGTGGAGTGAAATCAAGAGGAAAGTTGACGTTGAAGCTGATCTTATGAGCACAAGGACATCAACTCTTGATGGCTCATTAGCAACGCAGACAGTCACCTCATGGGAAAAAAAACTGAGGGTATCAAATACTCCAGCTTAGACTCATCTTTAGCATGCATCCCTGACAGGAGCCCGGCCGACTCTCACAATGAGCTGCTGCTCATTTCCATCAATTATTATTATTATGATTATGATTATCATCATCATCATTAGTTGCTTGCCCCATAAGGAGTCTCCAAGCGAACTTAACACAATTATAAAAGCATAAAAGAAAATCTCCGTTGTCTTTTCGATGGGCTCCTTCTGGGAGGAAGGGTGGGATATAAAATAAATAAAATACTAAAGATGTTTCAACAAGCTTTCTAAATGGAGATCTTATATCCCAATTGCTATCTGCATTGAATATGAATTGGCTGTGGGTGGGTGCTTTTGTTCAAAATGCACACAAACACACAAGTATATACGCACTATAATATATATGTTTGTTGCTGCTTTTTGAAAATGTTTTATATGCGCAATTGTTGTAATTTATTTATATATTGAACTGTTATACACATACAGAGAGAGAGAGAGAGAGAATATCACTTCATGATGCCTCATGGGGAGTGATTCATAAATGAAATAAAACAGTATTAGTAGTAGAATCATCAGAAGAACAATAATTACAATAAAAACTATACAATAACCCATGAAATAGACCCCCCCAAAATCAGCAAAAACTTTAGCAGCAAAAACAGATAATCAATGAACATCAAAAATCACCCTAATATAATCCATCCTATGCCTGGGAGAAGAGATATATTTTTACCAGGGGGCAAAAGGGTGTTAATGATGGTGCCAGGCGGGCCTCCCTGTGGAGTCCATTCCATAACTAGAGAGCCACAACTGAAAAGGCTCTCTCCCTTGTTGCCACCCTCTAAAACTCAACCCACGGCTTCATCAGGTAGGGCTGGGAATGTCCCCCTATCTGTTGCTGGTCAGTGTTGGCAATACTGACTTAGATGGGCCAGTGGCCTGACTCGGTAAAAGGCAGTTTCTTCTGTTCCTATGGAGGTGTCCATTGCACCATTGTGCAATTTTGCAAATTAAGCAAAAACAAAGGGGAAGAATAAAACAAAACGTTATTTTACAATTCTAGCAGTTCCGTTTGCCCAGATGGGAAAAGAAAAGAAAAAAGAAAAAACCCAAACTATTCATTCAGAATCTGATACCAAAGCAGATTTTGTCCCACCGAGATGAAACTATGCTGAAAATCCAGAAATGCAAAATTTGGGTTGAAATCTGGGCCCAACAAATTCCATATTTAAGCCTCCCTAGGATAGCATGCTGTGCAATTCAATGGAGTCTCCAAAAGCTAGGGTTCCTTCTCCCCATTTTTGGTTTGTCTGTGATGGGGCAATGGAAAAACAAAGAGGGCAGCACTCTCTCGGCCAAAAATTCTCTGAGGATCAGAAACGTTTGGCTCCATCCATCCATCTCTCTCTCTCTTTCTCTGCAAGCTGTGCGTGTGCTTTTGCCTGTTACACGTGGTGCTCTCATGAACCGATTGCTCCTCTGTTCCGCTGAGCTGGGTTCCTCGAATTCTTGGTGAAAAATTCCATTCCCAGAAGGAAGGAGGCTACGGGAGCTGGCTTGGGACCAAAGGCTTCCAGTCGTCCCCCAAGGACTCGCCAATGGAAAACAGGCTTGCGTTTCCACAATAGCATTGTCGTTTTCCCGCCACCCCTTCCCCCCTGCCTCTCGCTGAAGTCAGTGCTTCCAACATAGCTCTAGGTTGGGTCTCCCCAAGCCCCCCCTTGCTGAGTCATGGAGAAAAGCCAGCTCCTCAGGGACATTTATTGGGGAGGGGGTGTTCCTGAACGTTTATCCCGAGACCAGCAGTCACAGATATGCCCTGAAGGATGCAGCTCTGTGGCCATTAACACACTTCTCATGTTCCCTCTCCACACACAGACACGTTGTGTGAGAATCACACAGGTTTGTCCCACAGGTATTTGAACACACACAAAAAACCCTATAAGGAATGAAAGGACAGAGATGCTTTCCTGAGCTCTCCCCATTTGAAAGCCTTGCCCGTGCTGTGGCTTACCTCCACAGCTTCATAACCAGATGCTGGCACATGCGAACAACAAAAAAAGGAGTCTGCTTGATCAGGTCCATTTCTCCCAGCATGGAAAGTTCAATTTCTCCCAACATCCAGCTTACCATTGTGGCCATTGGCAATCAGATGGCTCTACAAGTCCTTCGGGCAGGCACAACAGCAACAGGACGTTGTCTAGCACCTCAGGCACGTAGGCCCAACAAGGCCCTCCAGGCATCTTTGTCTGGCCCTCAGGATTCTCCCAATCCACACCCCCTCTGTGGCTACACCATTTCTGTCTAACTGCACTGGCTTGGCTTTGTGCCCTTCCCAAGTGTTTTTGCCTGGCTGAAATGTGCCCTTTAACTCTGATCATGCCTCTTGCTTGTCCAGATGGAGGACAAAGAGTGGTGTGCAAACATGCGCAGAAACTAGCTTGCTCTACAAAGACAAAGTTTACTTTCATTGCTCTGCCCACTTTTGCCTCTGGCCCCGTGTCCACTCCTGCCATGTGGCCCCTAGGAGATTACCCAGAAAGGAATGCAGGCCTTGGGTTGAAAAATGTCCCCCCTTTCCCCCCCACAGGAAAGATCTGTCAATTTCAATTCTCTGTTTCTCATTTTTTTAATCTTAAATTCAATTCTCCACATTTCTGCAGCAATTCCCCCCCAAAGAAGACACCTTCATGAAAATTCTCCAGGATTTCAGTGTGAATTTCTCCTAATAAACACATTTCTGTAAGCAGTGTTGACTAATGTATATATTTTTGCAAGCAGTGCCTCATCATATAATTCATTTGTGCATGATATTTTCACATATATCCATTTTTATGCACTCGTTCCCCTAACATATGCAATTTTGTAAACATTGGGTGGTTGGCAAACTCCATTGCAAAATTCAAACAAGTGTGAATTTTGAAGGACACCTGTGTTTCAGTTTTCAAATTGTTTCAGAAAGTACACTCTTGATAGATCTGGCTTGAACTGAATCAAATTTCTCGCTTACCTACACCGCACATACACACGTCTTCTCTAATGCCTTGATCCACTTCAGGCTCATCTACATGGTGGTTTACTGTATTTTTGGTGCTACTCACATCTCCTTTTAATTCACATGGTTTACATGACGTTACTCGCAAACAGAAGCTGTCACACTGATTCCCCCCTGTAAATCTGTACTAACCCAATCCACTGATAATACAAAAAGTGAAGGAAAAGCTATCTCCAGACACTTTGCTCTGATGCTTTTAGGTGGGTATGTCAATCATTCCCCTCTCCATGCCTACTATCTCCTCCTCCCTTCTTTCATTTTGTTACCTGTCAACTGACAAGCAACTTTCAGTTGCTCTCCTCCATTCTGCTGGCCTTTTTTATGCTGCTGCAAATGCTGCTGTTATTTTTCTTCCCCCCCCAACTTGTGCGCAAAAGCAGAATACTGCTCAAAGAAAGATTTGTATGTCAGCTGTATCGTACCAGTGAAAATACAAATAATCACACTTCTGGGTTGGTTTGTTTTTTAAAAAAAGTAACCTACTCAGCTGGTAGAACAAACTGAGCATGCTCGGTTGTCAAGCAATCAGAGGGAGTGGAAATATTAAATTAGAGGGTATGGACATCAGGAAACTGCATGATTGATCCTTCCCCTCAGTGTGAATAGAAAACACTGTGCTTGCTGCTGGCATTGCGTCCTTACTGTAAATAGAAAACTGAGGTAAAAACAGTGTCTTTATCCCATGTGGATCAGCCCTTTATAGGATTTATCTTTGTGAGGGCCTCTATCAACAGTGTGGAACTTTTGGCCTGCAGGTCTGATTAGGCTCACCAGACCTCTCCATTTGACTAACCCTCAAAGCCAAATCACCTACTACCTGTGACATCACATAACTGACAGGTGGGCTGCACTGCCCACCTGTCAACTTTGGTCAGTAGGGGTGGGGGGAGATAAGGATCTAGTCATCCAGTGGCATGACTACTGGATCCAGTGGCACATCCCTCACCTTTATCATCGGCCTATGCATCTGATTTTATTATGGCAGGCTGTTTTGACAACTGTTATGTTCAAAAAAATAAAAAAGTGAAATAAATACATGTTAAGCATGTGAGATGGGCAGGGTACAGCATTTGGAGCATTTTTTTTTAAAAAAAGGTGCATAAAATGGGACATGATAGAAGTTTATAAAATGCTGCGTGACAGAGAAATCATATATAACTAAAATCCAGGTTTATTCAAGGACGCTGTGTGGTAGAAGATTTCCGGACAGACACACAAACACAGGAGACGTCATTACATCCAGACAGACCATTGGTCTGTCAAGCTCAGTATTGTCTACTGAGCTCTCCAGGATTTCAGACAGGGAGCCTCTCCCAGCCCTACCTGGAGATGTCTTTGGGGGATTGAACCTGGGACCTCCTGCATGCAAAGCAGATGCTCTGCCACTGAGCTATAGCATTTCCTGTAAAAGTAAAGCAAGATTCTAGTCCTAATGATTCTAAATAAATGGATGATTAAACTAAGAACATAGGAAACTGCCTTACGTCAAGTCCGACCATTGGTTCATCTAGTTCGGCACTGGCAATGCTGACTGACAGCATCTCCCCAGTGTTTCAGGCAACAAGACATTCCCAGCGCTACTTGCAGATGCTGGGGATTGAACCTGGGTCCTTCTGCGTGCAAAGCAGATGCTCAGCCACAGAGCTTCTAATGTGATGGCTGTCGTCTTTGCCGTCCTAGCATTGAATAGCTGCTGGTGGGACCCCTCAAGCCCCTCCCTT
The DNA here is from genome assembly GCF_030035675.1 of Rhineura floridana. NCBI lineage: Eukaryota > Metazoa > Chordata > Lepidosauria > Squamata > Rhineuridae > Rhineura > Rhineura floridana. Next base: position 11,143,676 of record NC_084499.1, read on the forward strand.
TCCCCAGTGCAATCTGCAAGCCGTGCATAGTTTTCTCAAGGTTATTTGGGTTCCATGATGGTGGAGGTAATGTCAGTCCCATGGGCTGGTGCCAAAATGAACCAAAGATGCCAGACTCGAGGGCTGCCAAAGTCGCATTTCAGTGCCATGAGTGCACTCCTGGAAGAGGATCAAAGCCTTTCCAGCTGTCATTAGAATATTTCCTTGAGGCATCTCTTTGGTAAGCTTCATGCCTGAACCTCGACAATCCGACACAGCAGTTCAGAGAATGGGGAGAGAAGGGAAATGGTACATGGGGGGGGGGAGGGACAGCATAATTCTGAAATGGGATCTCCTGCCCCAAGCACCTACCCAAGGCAAGCGGCAACACACACAACATCCTCCTTAAGATGGACCAGTCATGCAACGCCCTTAGAGCGCCTCACTCTGAAAGTGTCATGAAGCTGTTAAGGTGCCAGTTAAAGGTCTTCCCTGCTTGAGACTGTTTCAGAGGCACAAAGAGAGAGAGAGAGAGAGAGAGATTCTATGGGCTGATCGGAGGCCACTGGGGATGCCGGAATCACATAAGCAAAACATACATTTCCTCCCAACCCTTATGTGTTTGGCCAGACCAACCTGTTCCACCTGCTCCTTTTCATGCTATAGAGGAGTGGTTCCCAACCTTTATGACTACAGGGCCCCCACTTTGTAACCTCAAACATTTTTGCGCCTCCCCCCCCCCACATGACAACTGTTGTAGTTTTAGTCTCTGCAGCTGGTATAGCACAGTGGGGAGGAGAGCCTGGCTGGGAGTCCAGAGTCTGTGAGTTCAAATCCCCGCTCATGTCTTCTGGGTGTCAAGGGCCAATTAAAGATCACCCCCACAGGGAGTGGCTCAGGGGCTACGTGCCCTGCCACCTATGCAGCCGTGGGCATGCTGCAGAGTCCCAAGGAGCCCAGTTGCCCCCCAGCTGGCAGTTGCAGCAAGGAAGGGGCTGGCTTGTGCAGCTGTGGCCAGCTGAGCAGGCCCTAGCCAGCTGGGGAGGACTAGCCTCAGCGGGAGGCAATGGGAAACCCCCTCTGAATGCCTCTTACCATGAAATCCCTATTCATAGGGTCGCCATAAGTCAGGATCGACTTGAAGGCAGTCCATATGCATTTCAATTGATAAAAAAATACACAATGAAGTGTTAAATACTATCACTTTTTATTCATCCCAACAAACACGTTGAGGACGATATTTATTACCTGCCCTTCACCAGAAGGTCCCAGGGCAGGTTCCAGCAACATAAACAACTTTGAACCGATTTTGAAGGAAATGAAAGGAAGGGGATAAAAGTAAACCACCCAGAGTGGTAAACAGAGGCTGGTGGATGCCAGGTCATTTGGACTCTGGCTTTAAGTGTTCTGTCTATATCCAATGATGCCTCATCTTCAGCACTCAGCTCAGGAAGCGCCATACGGCAATAATATTAATAGCAATAAGTCTAACAGACAGAAAGGCAACAGGTGAAACTTTCCCCATAATTGTATTTCCATTCTATAAAAAGCTTAATTCCATTTATATTTAATTTCTGCCTGCCACACAGCTGTTCAAGGCCCAAGAGCCCTGTTCTCCCCCAAATGCAAACCCTACACCATGCAAAGAACTCAAGATAAGAGTAAAAACAACAAACTTTGGGCAACTTAACATATTTTAAAATAAAACAGATTTAAAACGAACATATATAGCTATATAAAACACACTCAGAGCCTTGATAAACAGCGACAAAATATACTGAGCACGTGCAATTTCCGTTTTAAAACTTACTTTACCTATCTTTTTATTTATTTATTTTGCTCAGTTACTGCCTGGGCCAGCCGCTAACACTCAGCCTAACCTACCTCATATGGCTGTTGTGAACAGAATCAAAATGGCCACAAAAGGAGATGGGCAGCAGTCCTAACCCCACTCACTTGGGAGTAAGCTCCATTGAATTCTAGAGGACTGTCTTCTGAGTAGACCTGGTTAGGATTGCAGCCTAAGTCCTTGCATTATAGGCATAACTTTTTATTTCCTTTTACCAGAATGATGCATCTTTGTACTACAAATCCCCATACACCCCTCCCCCCAAAAAGTAAGTTACATTTTCACCTTCAACAGAATCTTCACCTAGTCAAATTTACCTGGGAGTAAGTCCTGTTAAAAGACAGCTGGTATAGCACAGTGGGGAGGAGTCTGGCTGGGAGTCCAGAGTCTGAGTTCAAATCCCCGCTCGTGTCTCCTGGGTGTCAAGGGCCAGCTAAAGATCACCCCCGCAGTGAGGGGCTCAGGGGTTACATGCCCTGCCACCTGTGCAGCTGTGGGCAAGCTGCAGAGTCCCAAGGAGCACAGTTGCCCCCCAGCTGGCAGTTTTGACAAGGCAGGGGCTGGCTTGTGCAGCTGTGGCAAGCTGAGCAGGCCCTAGCCAGCTGGGGAGGACTAGCCTCAGAGGAAGGCAATGGTAAACCCCCTCTGAATACCGCTTACCATGAAAACCCTATTCATAGGGTCGCCATAAGTCGGGATCGACTTGAAGGCAGTCCATTTCCATTTTCAAGCCCTGTTAAATATGAAGAGTCTTACTTCTGAGTAGACATGTATACATTGTACTATAAGTTAACTATACAGTGAATTTTTAATATGTGCCCAGGGGCGTATTCATGGGGGGACGCTCTGGGACTCAGTCCCATTACTTTTTTGGCAGGCAGCCTCTCCCACCAGAGCCAATCAGCTCAATCAATCTTTATTTATTTATTATATTTATTAGTCGCCCATCTGGCTGGTTGTCCAGCCACTCTGGGCGACGTACAAAATAAAAACATACAAATACATTAACACATTAAAATCTCAACAGTAGTAATAAAATCTAACCCACCCCAAAACCCTGTCTAAAGAGCCAGGTCTTCAAGGCCCGGCGGAAGTTCATCATAGCGGGGGCATGATGGAGATTGTTCATCACAGAGTGGGAGCCACAATTGAAAAAGCCCTCTCCCTAGTTGTCACCAGTCTAGCTGTTTTAACTGGTGGGATAGAGAGGAGGCCTTTTGACAAAAGCGGGAGAGGCACTGGAGCTTAAATAAACCCAGCCGGCCCCTTCTCTGGATGCATTCACATCACACACCTTGCTCGCTCATGTGCCGCTCAGCTCTCTGTGTAGCGGGAACAGACTATGCCAGCCGGAGGAAAGGAAGAGGAGGACTGTGTGCGCCAGCAATACAGGCTCGCAAGTTGGTGGTGCACAGACCAGCCATTAACTGATGTTTAAAAAATTAATAATTTGTCTCTTGGTTCTTTGCAACCCCCTCCCGCCAGGATAGTTTCCCAACCCCTAGGTAGGAAACCACCGCTGTAGAGCATGGGGTGGACGTGTCTGTGTGTGAAATGGCAGAAAGAAGATTGTGATCTTCTGGTCAATTTTTGGGTAATCTGCATGACTTTGCAAGGGTTTCTGGCTTCCAACAATAGTAAGCAAACTTCATATTTTTTTAAAAAAAATCTATGGGATTGTGTTAATCCCTTATTTCTCAGCCTCAGTGCCCTCCAGATGTTGTTGGACACCAACTCCCGTCGTCCTTGACCATTGGGCATGCTAGCTGACTGATGCCCACCCCTTCGTTCAGGGGTGAGGAATCTCAGGCCTGGGGATGTCTAATGTGGCCCTCCAGGCTTCTTTATCTGGCCCTTGGAACTTTCCCCAGGCCACACCCACCTTGAGTCTTTTAGCCTGGCTAGAATACTGCCTCTTGCTTACCTGGGTTAGAGAGGGTGCATTTGTGTGTGTGTACAAAACGAGCCTACTATACAAAGGTACCATTTACAACCATAGCTCTGCCCACTTTTGTCTCTGGCATGTGGCCCTTGGAAGATTGCTCAGAAGGGAATGTGGCCCTTCAGCTGAAAAAATGTTTTCCCACCCCCTGTGCTAGGGGAGTAAACTCTATTGAACACAGCTGGATTTACTTTCAAGTGAACATCCCTTAGGACTGCATAGACCAAAAAGTAGGGCTTCCCCCAAGGAATTTCTCCCCACACAGGGAAATGGAGAAGACATCACAAAAGCCTTTTGTTTAAAAAAAATATTGACCATTCTTTGTCAAAACAAACCCAGAAATAAACACCAGACATGAGGGATTAGTTATTGTCCCCATTCACTCTCTCCCTGTAGTGACTAAGGGCTGATGACAGTCACTCAAGGGATCTAGGTTAGTTTAGTAAATCTGAGTCACAAACCATAATCCAGCCAGCATGGTCAATGGTTAGGGATGATGCGAGCTGCAGTAGTGGCTGGTGCCCATTGGGACTGGTTGGGTGGAAAGCAGGGAGCCCAAGAATAGGTGGATCCAGAACCAATGACAGGCAGAGCCCACTCATGCAAGTTTTGCCCCCGTCCTCCTCCCTGTTCAGTTCTATAAGGGCAACACTGAAACTAAGGCTGCAATCCAACACATGTCTACTCAGAAGTAAGCTCCACTGGGTTCAATGGGACTTAGTCCCAGGTAAGTGTGTATTGGATTGCAGCCTACGTAGGAGGAAGCTCAGCCAGTGTTACCCCAGGGACTGGATGCAAGTAAGAAGCTAGGCAGGCAAGGACCAGCAGACCAAGGTTGGTGGTGCAGTGCCCTATTTTCCCCAATACACCAGTCTTCAGTTGCTGGAGTCCAGCAACATCTAGAGGCCCCTAAGTTCTCGGTCCCGGCTGCAACACAAATCCTCTGCTCTCCCACAAACTATAGTAGTGAGGGAGTGTATAATTTAGGGAGCGAGTACATGATTGTTGTTGTTATGTGCCTTCAAGTCGATTACGACTTATGGTGACCCTATAAATCAGCGACCTCCAAGAGCATCTGTCATGAACCACCCTGTTCAGATCTTGTAAGTTCAGGTCTGTGGCTTCCTTGATGGAATCAATCCATCTCTTGTTTGACCTTCCTCTTTTTCTACTCCCTTCTGTTTTTCCCAGCATTATTGTCTTTTCTAGTGAATCAGGTCTTCTCATGATGTGTCCAAAGTATGATAACCTTAGTTTCATCATTTTAGCTTCTAGTGACAGACACATGATTAGGGATAGGCAAACCTGTCTATTTCATTTTCTAATTTTTCCAATCTTAAATTGCAGCTCTCCATCTTTTTTTTTTTAAAGTTCTCATGAAAACCCATCAGCATTTTAATGTTAATTTCACCTATTCATGTTTGCATGCAATGTTGCCTAACAGACACTTTTTGCAAAGCAATGTTCCCTAATGTAATGCACTTTCATACGTCGTTTGCACTTATATGCACGTTTCACCCTAGTACATGCACTTTTGTACATCATACTTGGCTGGAGAACTGCCACGCAAATTTCAGAGAAATATTGAAGGATGGATGTATTTTGGTTCTCGTGCTGTTTCAAAAAGTGCAAATTAGGTAGGCTTGCCTTTAAATGTGAACTGAGTCAAGTTTCCCTCCCATCCCTAGTGTGTATCCATGCGTTCCTTAATACTTAAGTTTCATGCTTGGACATTTATTTGGGAATGCTGGATTGCTTATTTTCAGCACATTGCCCTCCGTGGCCTGGCTGTTTGCCCCTCTCTGTTTGAAAAACGGAAGCAAACACTGGGAAAAGATAAATGAAAGGACAGTTGGAAAAGACACTCGGTGGAAAAAGAATACACACACCCCAAACGGGAGTGTTTACAAGAGTTTCTGGTTTGCTGCTGGCATCAGAGGACAACCGTAGCCCAAAGTGAACTTTTCCCTGAGTTTCTTTGCATTCCACCTCCCCTTCCCAAGCTTTGACAGACACCGAATCCTTTCTCTTGGCAGAGACCGCAGAAGGAAACTTGCAACGACACAAAGTTCAAATCCTGATTATTGTTGATCTTTGTAAATTGGTAGAAAGTGAGATGGGCAGAAGGAGGAGGAAGAATGAAGCACAGGCCTTAATGCTGTGGGGTACAACGCACACCATAGCCAGCTCAGAGCCAAGGTCCATCATCTAGTCCAGCAACCTGTTTCCCAAAATAGACAGCCCCATGCTGCCAGGAATAAACAAGCACGGCATAAAAGCAACAGTCTGTCCCCGATGGTGCTCCCACCACACCCTAAGAACTGGTGTACAATGGCACACACCTCTGAATATGGTATGATTTGCTTATCACAGTTCATAATCTGGCAAGCCCCTTTTGACCACTGCCCCATGTGGCGAGCTGTGGCACTACAGCTTCTCGGGGAAGAACCTTCCCAAATGACTCCAGCAAGGCTGGCCATTGGCTTTTCCTAGGCAGGAAGGAGTATATGAGGGCTTCCTGTCTCAGCGATGCTTTGCTTAACCAACAGGGGCTATACGGCCTCCTACACGTCCCGTTGAGCTCTTGAGTCCTGGCTCTGGGCTTGTTCTTTGGTCCTAGCTTCTGATCCTGACTGCTATCCAGCCCTGATTGCTGGTTCTTAGCTGCATATTTACTCCACCCTGCTGCTTATGATCCAGACTTCCATGGCCGCTTGTAGCCCTACCCTCCATAAATTTGTCCGATTGTCCTTTGAAAGCCATCTAAGCCAGTGACCATCATTATATCTTGCAGGAGTAAAACTCCCATCACTTAATTGTGCACTGTGTAAAGAAGCCTTGATTCTTGAGACTGGCCTGCAAGGCTTGTTGTTAAAGTCTATCTGACTGCAAGAGCTCGAGACAGGGGCTTTTCAGGCTCCAGATCTCTGGAACTGCCTTGTAAGGGAAGTACATTTGGCCCCATTTTTCTAGTTTTCTTTCTTTCTGACTGTTGGGGTTTGTGTGCTGACCTGGGGGATGGAGAAGACAGCAGAGTGGTTGGTGTTAAGGATGGGCAATCTGGCAAGTTTTTCTCTCAACTTTTTATTTTTCCAGTCTTAAATTCACCTCTCTACATTTCCACATCAGTTTGCAATTTGTTTACAAGAAAATAAGTTCTCATAAAAATTAGTCAGTATATTAGTTTGAATTTCTCCTTATATTTTTGCATGCAATTGTAGCTAAAATACACATTTTTTGCAAAGCAATTTTCTCTATAGCATAATGCATTTTTTATGTTATTTTCACAAATAAATGCACACTCTTACTCAAGCATATACATTTTCTGTACACATTCCTTGGCTGGAGAACTGCATTGCAGAATTGTGCATTTCGAAGGATGGTTGAGTTCCGGTTCACCTATCATTTCAGAAAGTAAACAATTAGGAAAGTTCGCTTTTAAATACGAATTGAATCAAATTTCCCTACCAGTGCCTGGCCCAAGGTCAACCAGTGAGCGTCAGGGCTGAGAGGGGGAAAGTGCAAATTAGGTAGGTTCACCTTGAAATGGAAACTGGATCTAATTTCTCCCCCATCCCTAACACACGCTGGTGAGTTTTGCGCAGATCTCCTCCACAGTCTGAGCCTTTGGCAGAACTGCAGTCATTTGCCTGTTATCCACCCTCATCTCCATCTGATACTCCCTCGCCACCCTGATGTTTTGCCAGAGTCTGCATGCCCAACTTTTGTAACAAGCAGAAAAAGTCACAAAACATAAAAGGGACAGTGTCAGGAGATTTACAGAAGCCAAGTTTGTGAAAGCAAGACTTCCCCTCCCCGAATGCTTTGCCAAAGCTCCCCCTTCACTCTCACTCTCTCTCTCTCTCTCTCTCTCTCTCTCCCTCTCTCTCACACACCCCCTCCTTATTTGCATGTACGTGTACATTTTGAGCCTGGCTCAAAAACAAGCAGCTCTTAGGCAAACACTAGAGGGCTCTACACTGGCCCTAACATAAACTGGAAGTTCCTGGGACCCGGATCATATCATTTTTGTCGTGTGTGACACTTGGCACCATACATAGTTAAGAACTGTTTATAAGCTGCTTAAAGAAATTTTAAAAAGTGTACATAAAAGAGTGAAATAATAATATACAGATCAAATCAGGCTGTGGTCTGAAGGCACCTAAGGCCAGCTCCCTGCTGAAGCTAAGCAGGGTCAGGTCTGGTCAGAGCCTAGATGGGAGACCGCCTGGGAACCGTATGTAAGCCACCTTGGGTTTCATGAAAAGAAATGCAGGGCATAAATGCAATAAATAAATAAATAATAAAATCAGCAAAATTTGGAAACAAGAATGTACATCTGAATTATATTAATAAGTGTTATATCCATATCAATAATAATAATAATAATGCTATTGTCAATTATTATTAATTTTAACAATAGGATTATTATTTATTAAACTTTTATTTATTACACTATATCCCACCCTTTCTTCCCGTGTCCCTCTTATTCTATATTATTATAAAATACAGAGAGCTTTTTTGGTGGTAGAACTTCAGGTATCAAATGTTCTCTCCACAGAAGCTTGCCTACTGCCTATGCTGCAATCTCTGGGAGTGCCAAGGGAAGACCTTTCTATTCTCTGAGGTGTTCGTTACCCTCCAAAAGAGATGCCCTCAGGGGCCAGGATGCCAGTTACAGCAGACATAAGCCTACACCAACATACTCACCAATGTGGGCAGGGTTGCAGATGCATTCCAGTCCAAACAAACCAGGGCCAAGTGCAGAGAATCAGTCCAGGTCCAAAACGTGATCCAGGGTCGTAGTCAGGCAACAGTTCAAGGTCAATGTCACAAGGTGTTCAAGCAAAGTACAACACAGCAAGGCAGGGAGACTAGAATCAGGAACCAGGAACCAGAGACCTGTTTCCAGCAACTGGGAGGCTCAAGAGGGAATATTTATAATATACTCTGCTCTCCTAAACCATGGCTTCTGGCAATGAAAGAGTATCAGGGATTGTTTACTCATGAATCAACTCTGGATCTATAGACAACAGTCTTCAGCCCAGATCTGAAGCTTTTGGCACCAGCACTCTCAAAGGCGGGGCAAAGAACTCCTCCTCCTCCTCCTATCAAAATTCCAGGGGTTCACGATCAGGTATCAACCCAGAGGACACCTCAAGGGGACCCTCAGCATTGGATTCAGAGGGCCGTGGCTGCTCTTTCAGGGCCACAACCTGCAGGATGTTTGGTTCATCCTCCGATAACTCTCTGCCTGGTACAACATCAAGGCTAGGCATGCCAGTCTTTTACAATATTTTTAAAGTGCATTTTAGATCTCTAGCGCTTTGACTTTTCCCCCTTGCTGGTTTTATATTGATTCGATTATGCTTGTGTTGGTTTTATGCCAGTTTCTACTGAAACCACTCGAAGGAGTGGTTTGATGGGAGGTATAGAAATGTCAAAAATAAATAAGTAAATTAAAGTCCTTGCAGCAAACTTGTTTTGGGGAAAAGCTGTAGCCCAGGGACAGAGCATCTGTTTTACACACAGAAGATCCCCAGTTCAGTCTCTGGTATCTCCGGGTAGGGTTGCGAATGACCTCTGCCCAAAAACCTGGAGAACTCCTGCCTGTCAGTATAGACAATACAAAGCTAGCTAGACCAATGGTCTGAGTCAGGATAAGGCAGCTTCCTGTGTTCCTATGTTCTGTCTTCCTATGTACTCTGGCTCTTCAGGGTCTCATAAGAACGTAAGACGAGCCCAGCTGCCTCAGGCCAAAGGGCCATCTAGTCCAGGTGTGGGGAACCTTTGGCTCTCCAGATGAGGTCAGCCTGGTGCCTTCATTGACCTCTTTTCAGCACCAGGAAAAGACTTACCTTTCCCTCCAGGAATTTGACAGACCAAGATAATGATGTGTTATTAGTATGTTGCTAAAGCTTCCTGCGGCTGCACGGCGGTGGCGTTTTATTGTCTGGTTTTTATAGCATGATATATTTGTTTTTAACGTTGCTGTAAGTTGCTTGGAGACCTTCAGCTAACAAGTGACTAATACATCTAAATAACAATAATTTTGCTGAACTAGAACTCCCATCAGCTCTAGCAGGCGTGGCTAATCGTCGTGATGGGAGTTATGGTTGAGCAACATCTGGAGGGCCAAAGGCTTCCCACACCTGATCTAGTACAACATCCTATGAGAAGCCTGCAAGCAGGACCCAAGTGCAACAGTACTCCCACACTTATGATTCCCATGAGGAAGTTGGCCACTGTGAGAAGAGGATGCTGGACTAGATGGGCCACTGGCCTGATCCAGCCGGCTGCTCTTATATTCTTAACTGGTAATTTATTTATTTATTTATTGCACTTGTATAACACCCCATAGCCGAAGCTCTCTGGGCGGTTTACAGCAACCAAAAACATTAAAACAAATATACAATTTAAAACACATATTTTAAAAACAATTTAAAACACAATTTAAAAATTTAAAACAATATAAAACAGTTTAAAACACATGCTAAAATGCCTGGGAGAAGAGGAAAGTATTGACCTGGCGCTGAAAAGATAACAGTGTTGGCGCCAGGCACACCTCATCAAAGAGATCATTCCATAATTTGGGGGCCACCACTGAGAAGGCCCTCTCCCTTGTTGCCACCCTCCGAGCTTCCCCTGGAGTAGGCACTCGGAGGAGTGACATACTGCCTTCAACAGTAGAGGTAAACAAAGCCATGGTGGCTAGTAGCTGTTGATAACCTTATTCTCCTCCATGAATTGGCCTAAGCCTGTTTTAAAGCTATCTAAGTTTGGTGGCCATCACTACATCTGACATCAGACAAGGGTCTTTCCCAACCCTACCTGGAGATGCCAGGGACTGGACTTGTTTCCTTCCACATGAGATGCAAAAAGTCTCCTCTCCTAAGCTGGGGCCTTTACAGCAAAGCAAGTTCTTTTCAAGCACTCTGGCTGGCTGTGATCAGAGTCATTCAAGAGATATCATAAATGCTGAAGCATGCTGCTGCCTTAACCTCATTTTGCAAAAGGAACTCTTCCAGGGAGGCCTTGGCACAAGGTAGAAAAGTTTGGCTGGGAAGAGTTATCTCTCATCTCATCCTACATCCTTCTGGAACTTGTGGATAGACATGAGAAGTCTTCTGCTACTTTTATCATTTTTTTGGATCCTTCTGCCCTGCATTCCTCCCCTCCCAAATTCTTGTTGCGCACCTGAAGAATTTCTCAAATTAATTCCAGGATTGGAGTATGCATATTTTATCTTCAGTGTTCGTAGCTGCCTTAACATATTTATTCATTTAAAACCACTTAATATTTTAAACATCTCTGAGCAGTGTACGCTGTGTACAATATAAAAAAACTATATCCATTAAAACAAAAATACAACCTAAAATCATTAAAAGAGTATGAGAAGATAAAGACAAATAAACAGAGATTCAGGGGATTCATACACATAAATCAGGGTCCAATCTTATAGATCAGGGAAAGCCTGGGCATAAAGAGCAGTCTTTACAAAACATCCGAAGCAATTGATGGATGCAGCTTTGCTTATGGCAGAAGGAAGGGCATTCCAAAGTGCAGAGGCAACAGCAGAAAGTGCCCATTTTCCGATCAACATCCTAAGATATTCTGTAGGGTACAGTGCCACAAGCTGAATTTCCACAGCCGATCTAAGCGATCTTACAGGTATCTATACAGGGGCGGGAGGTCTTTCAGGGAAACTGGTCCTAATTCGTTCAGGGCTTTAGTAGGAGTAGGAGTACGAGTAGAGCTTGGAAAGTTACTTTTTTGAACTACAACTCCCATCAGCCCAATCCAATGGCCATGCTGGCTGGGGCTGATGGGAGTTGTAGTTCAAATAAGTAACTTTTTCAAGCTCTGAGTAGGAGTAGGAGTAATATTCTGGCCCTTCTCTGTGTGACAGTCTTTCAAGTACTTGAAGAATTCTATCCTATGTCCCTTCAGTCTTCTCTTCTCCAGGGTAAACATGCCCAGTTCTTTCAGTCTCTCCTTGCAGGGCTTTGTTTCCAGTCCCCTGATCCGCCTTGTTGCCCTCCTCTGAACCTATTCCTGTTTGTCTACATCCTTCTTAAAGGGCAGCAAAGCATTAGGAGGAACTTCCTAATGGTGACAGCAGCGGAAGAGACTGTCTTGCGAGGTGGTGGGCTCCCTTTCGCTAGAGAGATTAGGAGCTCATTCTGGCAAAAGAAAATCCCAAATTTGAGGAAGGAGAGTCTGTGATTGCTCCTGGGCAACCTTTCGGCAGCCTCACAGACCTCAGGAATTGGCCAAAGGTTTTTCTTTCTTCATCTAGCAGGTTCTTTGTCAACCATTTCCTAACGTTTTCATCCTAAGAAGGAGCTGGCTCACTGATCAGGGTTGAACAAAATCATTAACATGCAGCAGCGGGGTGAGGGAACAAAAAGAGAGTTTTATCAGTGTCCAAGGAATGGGCTCCACCCTTTCCCTCTGCACAGTTAATTTTACTACATCTTTTGGTAGGCGTTCAACACAGAATTTTTCCTGGCATCAATCCTGCAGGTCTCCCCTTTCTGTGTCAGGCAGTTCTATATTTTTGGTAAACTTCATCTATTAATAGCTGCCTTGTGTGGCTATTAAAAATCACAGGGGTTTGCTTGGTAGCCGAAAGTTACGGCCTGCTCAAGCTCACAGCTGTAGGCAGCTAAAGGCACACCAAGTCTTGATGTCATAGCACGGATCCCCTTCCAGGCTCAGAATTGGAACAAAATGAATGGACAACCCAGGAGTAGGGAACCTTTTTAAACCTGAGGGCTGCATTCCCATCTGGGCAACCATCAAAGGGCCACAAGCCAGGGGTGGGCAGGGCAATGAATGTAAACTTTGCTTTCTTACAGTAGGCTAGTTTTTACACACACTCACACACCCCTCTCTATCCTCCGTCCAGGCAAGCAAACAGCATTACCAGGGTTCAAGGACACATTGCAGCCAGACACACACACACACAGGGTGCATAGCAGGGTCAGTGAGGGGGGTGGCCGGGGTGGGTTCCGAGGCCCAGAAAGAGAGAGGCCTGAAGGACCATATCCATCACCTGGATTTGAGATTCCTCATCCCTATTATAAACAACTGACAGCTTGGGGGGGGAATGGGGGGGAGTGCTCTCTCCCCATAACAGAGAAAGTAGTGAAAAGTCACAGTGAGGAAATGAGTGCCTGTGAGACATATATGCTACAGCTCGATTCAGCATGTCATGAGCCCAAACTTCATTATGCCAGCTGCGGGGCACCTGAAAGCCATATGAGACTCTTGACTTGTTTGTGTAAACCTGAGTCTATTGCAATGAGCGAGAGGCAAATCTGTCAATATCAGCTTCACTTTTTTCCAGCCATTTCATTGGGGGAGCATGGGGGGAAAGGACCCATGACTCTCCAGATAATGGACTGCATCTCCCATTCTCTGACCATTGGCCATGCTGGCTGGGTATGGTGGAAATCGGGAGTCCCAACAACTTCTAGAGAGCCACAGATTCTGCATCCCTGGTTTAAAACCAGTTATTGTCATGGATGATGATGATGTTGACGACAGCATCTCTGCCATGGCTTGCAAGTGGCAGGTTCCATCTTGGAAAAAACATTCTCCACCTTTCACATAGGATGGGATGCCTGCCTTAGGCCACATCCACACCATACATTTAAAGAGCTATGAAACCACTTTAACAGTCATGCTCTCCCCCAAAGGATCCTGGGAACCTTTGTTTGTTTAGGGTGCTGAGAGTAGCTAGGAGACTCCCCTCACAGAGCTACAATTCCCAGAGTGGTTTTTAACAATCAGTCCCTCTTTCTAGGGAACTCTGGGAACTATAGCTCTCTGATCAGAATAGGGGTCTCTTAACAGCACCCTTAACAAACGACAGTTTCCAGGTTTCTTTGGAGGAAGCCATGACTGTTTGAAGTGGCATGATACTGCTGATGGGAAACCTGTGGCCCTCCAGATGGGATGATAACGTCCATCACCACCTTGAGGACCAGAGGCTCCCCACCCGATTGAAGCACTCATAGGCAGAGGAACAACAGGTTGTTGCATTGCTCCTCTGGGACGAGCACTGAAACCCAGCAGCCTGTCAGAGAAGGGAATTCCCCCTCTTCTGTGCCTAGCACAAGAAAAGCAGCAGACTGTCAGAGGATGAATGGAGCGCTCCATCCCTCCTCTGCCAGCCCACAGCAGGCTAGTAAAACATTTTGCAGGCCAGTAAAACATTTTGCAGGCCAGTAACTTCTCTGCGGGCTTTATTTACAAGGCCGTGTGAAAGCTCACCTCGGCTAATAAACACACACATACTTCCAACTGACAGTTATTGCTCAGGACGATGCAACGAGGTCTTACAAACAAAAACAAACAGCCTCTCTGAATCATCTCCCCGTACAAATCTCTCTTGAGCACTCATTCCCGAGCAGGAGAAAACTCGTCAAAAGCTTTTTGTAGCCTGCATTTTAACATTCTGATGAAGTTTATGGCTGGCATAAAGCTCTCATTAAAAAAAAACAACCACATCCCCTTGTGCCCTGGAAAGTGATTCTGCTCTGTACACAAAGAAGATAATATTCATAGAATGCCTCTAACCAAGGCAGAGGGTGGGGGGTGGGGAGCAGGTGAAATCAAACCGCATCGAGTGACTCTTAACTAGAGGATGGAGATATTTTCCACAATCATGCAGGTTCTAAATCCAGGCAGCAAATGGTACAATCCTGTTTTCTTAATGAAGCACCCCTTTCAATTAGAGGCCTCCCCCAAATAACTGGCTTCCCAGCTGACTGTATCAGAGAGAGGCGAGACAGTGAGGCCCACTCTATCGCTTTGGCTGGGACTAATTGCTAAGTGCTTCCTCTCTTCCCTGACCTACTTCATTCAGCAACCATTCCACCTGGCTGCATCAGCAAGAGAGAGGCGAGACGAGGCCCACTCAGTTGTCATCTGGGGCCAACTGCAGCTTGAATAACCCTCTTCCAGAATTGTCTCCTGCAATGTCCACAGTGACCTGCTGCCACTTGAGTAACTGGACCCATACTACGGATGGGTGAGAAATTCAACTCAGCTTGCATTTCAAGCAGAATCGATCAAATTCTGACTTTCTGAACTAACCAGAGAACCAAAACACAGCCATCCCTGAAAATTCACACTTATTTGAATTTTGCAATGCAGTTCATCAACCAAATAATGTTTACAAACAATGCAAGTTAGGGGAAAGTGAGCATAAACATGAATAGATGAGCGAAAACAACATACAAAAATGCATGATATCATGGAAAAAATGTTTGCATTAGTCAAAGATGCCTACAAAAATGCGTTTGTTAGGAGAAATTCACAATAAAAGGCTAGAGAGTTTTCAGAAGTCTTTTTTAAAAAAACCAATCGCAAATTGCTGCAGAAATGTGGAGAACTGAAATGAACATTGGAAAAGTTGGAATATTGGCGAGAACTGAACATGATAGATCTTTCCATTCCTAACCCACACATACAAACCATACAGGATCTGAATTCCCCATAAAAATGCAGGGAAATAAATTTGTATACACAGCCTCCATTTTTTAACCAGAGAGAGAGAGCGCTCGTGTCACTGGTGCATCTCAGGAACTGGGGCTCGAAACTAAGTGGACTGGCCATCCGTAGTGTAGTGGCAAATTCAGAAGTGCAGGGTCCCTACATGTTAATCACAGCCATGCCCCCTCCCAACTTTTTTTTTTGCTGTGGGGTTGAGAATGAGATCCTTGTTAATGTCTAGGAGCCAATCAGCATGAAAGGGGAGAGTGCTAGTACTGAGAAGAGTCTTCTCAGTGGTTGACTCACTCATTCTGATTGGCTCCAATTATTCGGAAAGGTCAAGGAAGCATGTGAGAAGACTCTTAGTGCCTAACACATTCCCCTTTCATGCTGATTGGCTTGTAGGATGCTGGAGACACAGTGACCCTGCTTCCAAAAAAGTAAAGCGTCTAAGACCCCCTGAGACCTTGCACAACTACACCCCTGCTAGCCATGAGGACACTTGAAAAGAACCACAAAAATCATTTCCTCAAACATTCTAAAGCTTGATTACGTATGAGCCAGTTTCAAAGGGAATCACTTACTTTTATTTGCTCAACAGTGTGCCTACCTGTAAGGAGAATCTGGATCAAAGCATGTCTTGGTGACATCAGTTATCTCCGGGTTACAGCAATCCCCACCATCAAAGTTGTACCTCTCATAGTTACAATCCATGTCACACATGCCGTTCTGCTTCTTCTTGTTGAACGATGAATGGCGCACATGACGGCAGTCTCCTCCGTCATACCCGGTTAAGGTATGGTTGCACTCAGGGTCACAGCTCTCATCTCCAATCTTGCTAATTTCACAGTTGGCCAGGATGAGGCGATGCCGAAGGGAAGAATTCTTCACCTCCAGCACCTCCAGTTCCCACGTGATATTGTAAGGGCCAAAGGCATTGTTCAGTTGCTGGTGTTGGAATTCTATCTGCTCACGGCTAACGGTAGGGTTCCGATGGTGGTCATCATAAAGGTTCACCACGCGGTAGCGGACTACCTTTTTACGACGGAAGCTCAGGAGATTGTTGTAGCTGGCGATGACCTCTACATTGTCACACACAGTTTGCCCGCACAGAGGAGGATCAAGGCTCGTGTCCAGCAGGTATCCAGGGTGGGAAGTGAACTCAATCTGAGGAGGACTAGGGCTGTCTTTCATGGGAGACCAGGTGCTTTTCACATTCAGTAAAGTCTCCTGAAAAACTAGCTGAGGTAGAGGAGCATCTACTTCATGAGTCACCAGAGTCATGTCCAACAGGATCTCCTTCTGAGACCGGGCTGTTCTCCAAAGACTGAAATGTTCTACATAGCCTCGGTAATTCTGATTCAGGGCATTCCCACCAAGCATGAGCACCTTGCACTTTACAGTCAAAGGGCTAAAGATGTGCCCTACCTGCTCCCCGCTAGTGGCCACCTGGGCACCATTCACATAGAGCTTCATCAGACGTCCATCGTAAGTGACAGCTAGGTGAACCCACTGATTTGGGAGGTAGCTATGATGATCCGTGATGGTGGTGACCTTCCGGGCACGGTCCGTCTTCAAGGAAAAGAAAAAACGGGGGTCTCTATTCCCTTGGTCACTGATGGTGTTAATCCCCAGGACCCATCCTCGGTCACGGGTGGTGTAAGAACATTTGTCATATAGTCCTAAGTGACCCCACAAAAGAGAGAGAGAATGGAAGAAGTAAATATGGGTGATTCTAGGATGAAATGATTACATCACTTTAAGAAATACAGCAAATTTAACAGTATGCCAGCTGGCACAAGGCAAGGAGCACGGAACCCTTTAGTGAACACGCGGCCATACATGGGAGAATTTATTTCAATATTGAACCCAAAGGTCAAAAACTGCTAGAGGCATCTGACGTAAATGGGACACCCATTCTTTGTCTAGGTGCCAGAAATCCTTTCCAATTGCTTCATGGTGAAATGACACTTAGAAATCTCAATAACTTTACTTGAACTGTAAGCTTGACGTCACTAGTTTGGACCAAAACATGAGAAAACAGATTGATTTGCATTACCTCAGCACCCACACAAAATTAACATTCCCAAAGTACTTTGGTGTGTGTGTGTGTGGGGGGGGGGGAACAGCCGATGGCTATTAAACTTTTTTTTAAAAAAACCTTATAACATAGAGGTGTGTTCATCTAAGTTCTCTCTACGTAGGGCTGCCCTTGAAGACCGTTCGGAAACTTCAGCTAGTGCAAAATGCGGCAGCCAGGTTGTTAACGAGGACCCGCTGGTCTGCGCATATAACACCTGTCCTGGCCCGCCTGCACTGGCTGCCTATTTGTTTCCGAGCCAGATTCAAGGTGCTGGTTTTGACCTATAAAGCCTTATATGGTGTGGGACCACAATACCTTGTGGAACGCCTCTCCCGCTATGCACCTACCCGTTCACTTCGTTCAATATCGAAGGCCCTCCTCCGGGTACCAACTCATCAGGATGCCCGGAGGATTGTTATTAGATCTAGGGCCTTTTCTGTGGTGGCCCCCGAACTGTGGAACAGCCTACCTGAGGAGATACGCCTGGCGCCTTCGGTACTTTCTTTTAGGCTCCAGGTTAAGACCTGGCTATACTCCCAGGCATTTTAATGTTCAATGTGTTTCATTTAATGTTTTTTGTTTAACTTGTTGCTGATTTTATTGTAATTTTATTGTAATATTGTATTTTAATCTTGTTTTGTTCACCGCCCAGAGAGCTACTCGCTATGGGTGGTTTAAAAATGAAATAAAATAAATAAATAATAATAAACAGGTGGAACCCCATCAGAAGAAATCACACTATAGCAGAAGTGAAGTCTTAGGTTTCTTTTCACAAGAAACTCTGCCAGTCAGTGTGTATATAGATAGACAATGGGTTATTTCCAGTGCTAGTCCTACTCAGAGTAGACCCACTGAAAACAATGGACAGGACCATCTTAGATCCACTAAGGGTCTACTCTAAACGGAACTCTGATGGATACATACAACTCAATATTCATTTGGAAGGAAATGGTTTGTGAACTTCTTATGGAGGACACAAGCCCTGTTTAGACAGAACTTCCGCACAACCTCAAAAAGACAAATTCACAGAGGACAAGGCTCTCATATGTCTACTTAGCTATGACAGCCGTATATCACTACCAGTACCAGAAGCAGTGTGCCGCTGAATACCAGCTACAGAGGAGCAGGCAGCCAGAGAGGAAGGGCTGCAGTTCGGTGGGAGAGTATCTACTTTGCATGCAGAAGGTCCCAGATTCAATCCTCAGCAATCCTCTGCCAGTCAGTAGACAATTCTGTGCTAGATGGACGAATGATATGACTCAATGCAAGGCAAAAGAATCAGAGTGATGAGGATGGAGTTCTTGGCTGGTAAGCAAACCCAAAGTCCCAATGCACACATTCGGTGGAAAGCCATAAAACAATATTTCAGTCCACTTAAGTAGTGTTTATTTTGCATGCTCTCTCTAATGTGCATGCATGCAAAACTAGGCACATGGACACAGCCGTCAGTGCACAGCTTCCCCTTCATTTCCACCAGAGCAGACATTCAGCCAGACAGATCCTCTGCACCAGAAGGAAGTTACCAAACTGTGGTCCACAGACCACTAGTGGCCCATGAGCTTCATTCAGGTGGTCCACAGCATTTGTGTAAAATTGTAGAATTACTACAACAGACAGAAAAATCAAGTTCCATTCTCCACATCAGTTTGCAATTTTTTTTAAGTCCTCATGAAAATTCATCAGCATTTAGGCACAGTAAATGTTTTGTGGCTCATGGGGAAGAAGCTCAAAACCAAGCCCCAGCTGTGGACCACGCAAGCAAAATAAAGCCACTCACAGTTTACTGAGGCTTGAAGTTAGGGATGGAATTACACCCCTAACTCCACATGCCCTTCCCAGGCAGCACAATCACAGCTTCCTAGGATCTAACAGAACAACAGCAACTCTACTTTCACCTAGTTCTACATCACCTTTCTAGGTGCTAAGATCACTCCCAGGGACCTTATTGATAGACACGAGGGGTTCACAATCCAGGCCTGGTAAGCTTGCCCAGTTCAGGCTAGGGACCTCCTAGTTGGTGGGTCCCAAAAACATTACATTAGCCCCTTTCCCAAGGCTTCAGAGCTTGGGGATTGAAAGGTCTAGCAGCTTCACTACTGGGCCCACCTTAGAATACCCTGAGCACACACCCCAATGGTCAGGTCCTCTCAAATCCTAATCCATCAAGGTTTACAAAATAGGGGAGACCTTCTCTCAGGGCCCCTCGTGCCTCTCTGCAGCCAAGAGAAGATGGTTTCTATTTGTCTCCTTCCCAACTCAAGGAAACCACCATCCATGATTGCTTCCTCTGGGCTGAGCCTCATGAGCCCTTCATTAGCCCCTAGCAGTACCAGCTGCTCCCTGGTCGATTTCAGGCTGCTCGTTGGGTAGCAGCTGTCTTGGCTGCTGGAGAGATGGATTGGGCCCTCCTTAAATGGACAGTCCCAGCTAAAGGTATTCTACCCAAGGCAATCCCTGGCCAGAGCTTGGAAAAGTTACTTTTTAAAATTACAACTCCCATCAGGCCCAGCCAGCATGGCCACTGCATTGGGCTGATGGGAGTTGTAGTTCAAAAAAGTAACTTTTCCAAGCTCTGCCCCTGGCATATCTTCACAAGGACACAAAGCCACCCTGGGGCCTTTTATTCTGAGCTTAATTTCTTTCTAGAATTGAAGCTCAACTGAGGACAAAATCTCCTAAGGGGACAAATCATGGATAAGATAAGCTTTGGGGGAAGGTAGGGTCGGTGGAAAATTAATTTAAAGCCAAATCTATCAAATTCTAAAATGATAATTAGAGCCAAAACACAGCCATCCTCCAAAATTCACATTTGTCTGAATTTTGTGATGCAAGTCTCCAACCAAAGAATATTCAAAAAATGCATATATTAGGAGGAAATGTGCATAAAAATGACTATATTAATGAAGGTAATGTACAAACTGCATTATATTAGAAGAAATTGCTTGCAGAACCGTGTAAGTTAGCCAAGACTGCATACCAAAATATGTTCATTGGGAGTAATTCTCACTAAAAGGCTGAAGAATTTTCATGAGGACTTTTATAACAAAAGTTCATAAATGGCTGCGGAAATGTGGAGAACTAAATTTAAGATTGGAAAAATGAAAAACGGAGAGAACCAAAAGTGACACATCTTCTCATCCCTAGTTAGTGCACATACACCCTCATACACAGCATTGCATGTATTTTGTGCTGAAATGCATCATGCCCTCAAATGGGCGTTTTGCATCACTGCAAAAGACCTCTGCCCCAAGAAGCTTAGGATGGTATACATCAGGTATGGAGGACCTTTGGCCCTCCAGATAGTGCTGAACTACAGCTCCTATCATCCCTGGCCATTAGCCACGCTTGCAGGAACTAATGGGAATTGTAGTTCCACAACATCTGGAGGGCCAAAGGTTCGCTACACCAGGTGTACATCGTCCAACCTGATTGTAGGTAGATTTGGGTGGAAAATTGTGTTTGGCCTAAGTTTCTCCTGTTATAGTCTAGCACAGCCTTTCCCAACCTTTGGGTCCCCAGATGTTGCTACTACAGTTACCAGGTCTCCGGTTTTTGGCCAGAGTCTCCAGTTTTTGGGGGGCCCTCTGGCTCGCACCCCTTAATCTCCAGACTCTCAGCTTCAATTTTAAACAAAATTAAGTTTCTAGGTGGTCTGGTTCCCAAGATATACACCAAAACATCAGCCGCCGCCCCGTGCCTGTTTAATCTATTCAGCTGATATGACGCTGAAGTTGGGTCCTAGTTCCCAGTTCCTTATTTGCATGAAAGTTCGAAACACTAAAAAAGAAGAAGAGTTGACAACTACAGCAACTTCAAACCAAACTTAACATGTCTCTGAACCCCAAAATATATGTTGGGGTACCCTGTATGATATATCACTGTGATCGGGAGACTCTCCCCATCAAGGATAACAATACATTTATGCAATCAAAATCGTCACGCTTCTGATATTATCATAAATACATAATGATATCATAAAATCATAAAAAATAAGTAACTTGGGGTGCCCACCCCAAACTCTGTTCTGGGACAGGAGAAATCATATACCCCAGGAAAGGGGAGGGTGTCCTCTATGAGATGCCACTGCGACCCATCTGGCCCAGAGCTTCTGCTGGGCGCAGGGCACGGAGAAGGACATCTATGCAAAATCAAAATGGACAAAAACAGGTAGAAAAAAATAAGTAACTGGGGGTGCCCACCCCAAAATCTGCTCTGGGACAGGACAAATCATACACCCCATGAAAGGGGAGCATGTCCTCTATGGGATGCCACTGCATCCCACCTGGCCCAGAGCTTCTGCTGGGCGCAGGGAAAGGATGAGGGCATCTATGCAGACAGAAAAGGTAGAAAATCTTCTTACTCTTACTCATTTCTCAGACCTCTTTCTGAAGTGAAGGGTCAAATCTGTAAAGAAGTTTGGAGCAGCCATATTAAAAGATAAGGGCAGGGCATTCCAGGCAGGGGGTTGCCAACCCTGCTTGGATATGGATGTCTTTGTAGAGGATCCCTAGTCAAGCTTTACCAACAGCACAATCCAAACTATATCTACTCAGAAGTAAGTCCTGTTGAGTTCTATGAGGCTTAGTCCCTTAGTATGTGTGTTTAGAATTGCAGCCTTCAGGGGCATCCATCTTTACTCCTGGGTGCTCCCATCTAACATCTCCACAACACTAGGCTCCTTTCTTCCTACAGTGGCCTTCTGGTGATTGGCCTGGCCTGAAGGCACTTAAACCCTTCTTGCCAAAAGCAAGTAGGCTAGATTAAATGTTCCCTACCCAGGCTCCATCTTTTAGCAAAGATGTCTAGCTTAATTTCCAGTCAGATATTTTTTTTTAATTATACGCTCCAAACAACTATGATTGATGCTTAATGTATCATGCTTAATGACATCACTTGGGCCCGCCCCGTGACATCAATCGGGCCCGCCCCATGACATCACTTGGGCCCGCCCCTAAAATCTCAGGTTTGGGGATGCTTCTGACCTGGCAACCCTAGTTGCTACCCTACAGTTCCCATAATTCCTGACCATTGGCTATGCTGGCTGGGGCTGATGGGAGTTGTAGTCCAGCAACATCTGGGGACCCAAAAGTTGGAAAAGGGTGGTCTAGCACTTTAACTTCTATAGCACAAACACTCTTGAGTAGGGTTGCCAGGCTCAGGGCCTGAGAATGATTCTGCATCTTTAAGAGAAGAGAAAATTCAGCCAAGTGCAGGTTTTCTTGCAACACTGTAATGGGAAAAACCACAAGGTGAAATTCTCCCTTGCCCCCTGCACAACTTTTAAAGATATAGAAGACCTCTTGGTTGCCAAGCCCAGCCTCCAAAAGGTCTTCTGTATCTTTAAAAGTTGTGCAGGGGGAAGGGAGAATTTCACCTTGTGGTTTTTCCCATTACAGTGTTGCAAGAAAACCCGCACTTGGCTGAATTTTCTCTTCTCTTAAAGATGCAGAATCATTCTCAGGCCCTGAGCCTGGCAACCCTACAGACTGTGCTATACGATATTGTTATAACTGCTATGTTTGGTTTGTTTTATTTATTCTGTTACTATGTTATGCATATTGTTGAGATTTATTGTTTATTTATGTGATGTATTGTTTTTCCTTTTAATTGTATCAAATATGAATTGTATATTATATATTATATATTGAATTTTATGTTGTAAACCGCCCAGAGAGCTTCGGCTATGGGGCGGTATAGAAATTTAAATAATAACAATAATAATAATAGTAATAATAGTAGTAGTAGTAGTAGTAATAATAATAATAATATGGTGTGCATGTGCCTGATTAGTGGAGAGCTCTTAACCAGGAAGTGATGTAATAAATGGGTGGTAATAGAACAGTGGCCCCATACATTTAAACCACCCTGAAGCACTCATAGCTTCCCGCAAAGAATCCTTGGAAGTGTCATTTGTGAAGGGTGCTGGGAGCTGTTAGAAGGCCCCATTCCCCCCCCCCCAGAGTGACAATTCCCAGAGTTCCATAGGAAGAGGGATTGATTATTAAACCATTCTGGGAATTGTAGCTCTGGGAGAGGAACAGGGGTCTCCTAACAACTCTCAGCACCCTTCACAAATGACACTTCCCAGGATACTTTGGGGGAAACTACAAGTGCTTCAGGTGGTCTCACAGTGGTTTAAATGTTTCCTTTTGGTGGTGGGAGGGTGTGTGTGATGAAATCAGCCCAAGTTAACACAGAGACTATTGTGATGTAGTCTTGTGGATGCTCCCACCTGCTGAGACTCCACACATCCTGGCCATAGCTCAGTGGTGGAACACCTGTTTTGCATGCAGACGGTCCCTGGTTCAATCCCAGCATCTCCAGTTAAGGCTGGGAGAGACCCAGTCTGGCATCCTGGAGATCTGCTGCCAGTCTGTGTAGACAATACCGAGCTACATGGCCCAAAGGTTTGACTTGGAGTAAGGCAGCTTCCTATGTAAATGTTTTCTGGGCTGTAGCGAAGCTGTGGTCTTGCAAGGACAATCAGAGAACGGGGTTTGGAACAGAGACAGAATGACTCACGTCAAACTCTGTCATGCAGAAACAGACAGACATAACAGATATTGGGCTTAGCTGACTGTCCTTGAGCTTCACAGCTAGTATGCACCTGGATGTTTCTTTACTGGCATCATTTAAGTCAAGGCTGGAGAATCTTTGTTCCTCTTCCACAAACGTCATTTGACTACAACTCCCATCATCCCTAACCACAGGCTGTACTGCCTGGGGCTTAAGGGATCTGGAGTCCAACAACTTCTGGGAGGCCAAAGGTTCCCCAGCCCTGATTTATTGTTGGTGGAGCTGGCCAAAAGAACTGTACATGCATTGACATAGGGGCGGGAAAGAAATTTGATTCAGCGCGCACTGAAAGGCAAGCTGACCTAATTCACACTTTCCATATGTGAACTGAAACACAGCCATCCTTCAAAATGTGCAGTTCTCCCAATTTTGCAATGCAGTTCGCTGGCTGTGTAATTCGCACAAAAATGCATATATTAGGGCAAAGTGTGCACACAAAATATGTTAGTGCACCCCTTTGCTGGGTGACTAGAACCAAAGATGCCAGGACTTAGTTATGAAAGGGGAATTTAGGTCAACAGTCAAAGCGACAGTCAGAGGCCCATGGTTGGGGCTGTGTACTTTCCTTTCACACGCTTTAATCGTTCAGTATCAAAGTTGCAGCGGAGCGCTTGAAAGAGCAAATATTCTACAGGAACTTATAGGAAGCTTTTATCTGTCCAGAGGAAAATAATTAAAAGAGACAGATTTGGGTTCCGTGCTCCCATGTTCCATGCAGTTGGATAAAGTCAGGGAAGATCCACCCAAGCCCTTTCCCAAATTTGGATGACTTTGAACCCATTGTCCCTTGCTTTCCTTGCTTTTATACACACACACACACAATGAGAAGGGTGGGAATAATTTTGCCTCTCCATTTCCTCCCCCGTCATCTCCTTCCACAAGGCCCTTAAATAATTCAAAATGCCAACGTACTCAAGGCAAGCACTCAACCCATATACAATTGCTAACACCAGTACAGGGAAGCTTACAGCTTATGAACAAAAGAGCTGTCATATGGACAATGGCCCTGAAAAATACCTTCTTACCTTTGGTAAAGTGCATTCACACCCCACCATCTTAAAAAAGTTGGAAGTGGGGCAAGAGCAATTCCTGTGTGAGTTCTTTTGTTTGTATTCCAGAAGGAAGATAGAGTTAGGGTCCTCTAGTGGTCTAGGCTTGACTACCTTTACCTGGGCTATTCTCTACCTAACTTCCTTCTGTTGTAAACTGATGTCCTCAGGGAAGCTGACCTGCCCTTCTTCCAGGGCCGGTGCCAGACACGACATTGGGCTCCTGTCTCTTTCACCTACCTCTCTCTTCTGTTGCTGAGTGCTGTGTGCAGACAGGGCTCCCATCAACCAAGATGGCAGTGGAGGCTTCTCTAACGTCATTTTGGTCGATGGCACACATGCACAGTATGCTATGCGCCCGCCTGCGCACATGCCTGCCATCAACCAAGATGGCAGTGGGAGCATCAGCCCCTTAAAAAAGCCTCCACTGCCAACTTGGTTGATGGCAACCCTGCACGCACAGTATGTGCAGCCTCAGAAGACAAGAGAGAGAGGTAGGTGGAGTGAGCAAACAGGTGGGTGGCCTGAAAGCTCCCTCCCTGCGATCCATGGCAGCCTCGTGGAAGAGGAGCACTAGTCCCCCACCCTAACGAGGGGCCCCTCAGGGGCCCCTGTGGGCTGTGGAGCCCTTGGCCAGGTCCCAACCTGGCCGCCCTTTGACTTCGGCCCTGCCTCCTTCGTTTGACTTCTTCGATTGTCCGAGGAGAGAGGAGACATCTCTGTCTTTGCTCTCTCTCCTGAGCCATGAGGGTAATACCCAAGTGTGGGCATTTCGCCTCCAACTTAATTAGTTAGTTAGAACTAGGTATGCCTTTCCTATCTACTATGTATTTCTATAAATAAGGTAGCTTTTCTTATTTTACTAAGTCTTAAGTCTAGGTGATCTAAGTGCAGGGTAAAAGCCTGCCACATAGGTAAACACACACACTGGCACTCACAGCTCAGACCGCTGAGGATCTCTGCATATATTTCCATAACAAGCAAGCAGTAGCTCCATATGAAGTACTTACAGGCTGACTTTCCGTGGCCAGCTCAGTTGGGTTTAAATGATCATCCTTCCACTTCCTTGGACTCTAAGCCAAAAAAACTGTACCTGAAGTGGCTGATGCCAGTGGTGGCTGGTATCCATTGTGGCTAGTGGGGTGGAAGGCAGGGAGCCCAATAGTAGGTGGAACCGGAGCCAATGAAAGGTGGAGCCAGCTAATTCTAGTTTTGTCCCCATCTTCTTCTCTGCTGAGTTCTACAAGGGCAACACTGAACCTTGAGGAGTAGGCCGGGAGTCAGTGCCACACCCTGAACCAGTTGTAAGAAAGCAGGCAGATGGAGGGATGGCTAAGGGTGAGAGTGGTGGGGCAGTGCTCCCTTTGCCCTAGTGGATCAGCCTCCACTGGCCAAGAAATAATGTGGCTATCTCATATTTCCCTGCGGTGGCTAAGCCAGATGAGGACAAGCTGCGTTTTTCTCTCTATTTTGGGTCAAGCTGTGTCTTCAAAAAGAACCAAACCTGATAGCAATTGTGTGTGGGGTGTGGGTGTGTGAACACAGTCCTCCAGGTCTCTCTACCTGACCCTTGAGACTCTCCCCAGGCCCTTCCACTCACCGGTCTTGCTCTGTGTCAGCATGTTGGACAGCTCCTTGAAAGTTCAGATTAAAACCGGGAGCAGATTCCACCACCCCAATGACATGGCGGCACCAGCTGCCACTGAAGCTTTTACCAGGGACCAAGCCTTTCATCTCCTTGGCTAGAAATCCTCCAGGAGAAGGGATGAGGTGGGGAGAATTTGATTCAGTAGGCATTTAAAACTGAATCTATCCAGTTCACACTTTCTGAAACAATATCAGAACCTAAACACAGCCATCCTTCAAAATTTCCACTCATCCGAATTTTGCAATGCAGCTCGCCAACCAAACAATTTTTACACAAATGTATATATTAGGGGAAAGTGTGTCTAAAAATGAACATATTCATAAAAATAACATAAAGGATCAAGTTTATTAGGAAACATTGCTTACAAAAATGTGACCATTTGTCAAAACTGCAAATAAACATGTTTATCAGCAGTAGGGATGGATAGATCTGTCAGTTTGGTTCTCTGTTTTTTATTTTTCCCAATTTGAAATTAGGTTCTGCACATGTCTGCAGCAATTTGCCATTTTAAAAAAAAAAAGTCATGAAAATTCTCCAGCATTTTAATGAGAATTTCTCCTCCTAAACACATTTTTCTATGCAGTTTTGACTGATGTACACATCAGTTGAAATGCAAACTGAATTGTATTTCTCTTCCATCCCTAATCAGGAGAAATTTGCATCAAAATGCTAAAGAGTTTTCATGAGGATTTTTTTTAACAACAATGCAAATTGCTGAAGGAATGTGGAGAACTGTCGGAAGGCAGAGCTGGGGTCCCAATCCCGGGGAGCTGGATCCCGGAGAGTTGGGAGAAGAGTATTCGGATGGATGGCAGAGGGAAGGGGGAGGAACTTCCCCCCTTTGGAGCGAAGACGAAACAGAGGAACTGCCAGTGATAAGGTCGCTTAGCGACGGGGAGCCTGAGCCCTCCCTGGACATTCTCACGCCTCCCCCTCTTTCAGGCGCAGAGCAAGAGGGGAAAGAGGGAGGGCTGCTCACAGCCGAAAAGTGGGGAGGCAGTTTACCATCAGCCCCTCCCCTATCCCCCATCCTGGAATCGGAAACTTCAGAAGAGGAGGGGGTGATGCTTCCCCCCTCACCGCGCACACGCAGACAGCTGAAAAGACAGGAGAGAAGGGGGGGAAGGCGGGCAGTACCTGAGGGGCAGTTAAGGAGGAGCGAAAGATTGCGCGCCCGTTTGGCCCCTTCTTAAAGAACAGGCGGGAAGAAGTCCCTTGCTCTGTCAACTTTCTCCCAATGCCGCAGGACCTGTATCCCTGTATTGCTTCATGAGAAAACGCAGTCTTTGTTTGGACATTACCCTAATAAAACACGAATTAACTACAGCCGTTGGTCTGGTTCCTGAGTCACATCCTGGGCCTGACAAGAACTGAATTTAAGACAGGAAAAATGAGAAAACGAAGAGAACCAAAGCTGACAGATCCATTCTTAGCCAGAAGTCATCCCTGCTTTCTTTCTGATGTCTTCTTTTTTTTTAAAGAAAATGTACTATTCAGACAGCCCCTTGGAATGTGAATTTTTCTACCAACCTGTTTTTTCAAAAAAACTGATATGTTTCACGATGTTATCATATATTGCAGGGTTATTGTTTTTTTTAATGCCATCCATCAACTTGTCATATTTTCTATGAAAGTGCAGTTTATAAATATTTAAATTTTAAAAATCATGTATTTTGCCAGCTGAAGGTCCCAGTTCCAATCTCTCTTTAAAAGACTCTCAGTAGAGCTGGGGAAGACCCCTCTGCGATTCAGTATAAGGCAGCTTTGTGTTTTCATTGGTATGTGCCGCAATCTTATGCAATGTAGCATGCAAAGGAAACCAACGCAACTGAGCTGGAGGCACGTCAGGAGTTGTGGCTGTGTTGCTATGGGACATGGCTGGTTTTGGCAGAGGGAACAAAAATGCAAACAACTTTGGCCATCAAAAGTGGCTTTTCAGAATAACATTAGGGTAGTTCTGCAGAGTTTTCTGTTTTTTGTTCTTTTACAAATGTGCCATTACACAAAATATCCCCCCCTTTTTTTTTGGTTCCTGTTTGATCTTCTGGTAAGAAGGAAGAAGGACCAATGAAAAGAAGAATGAACACCGGGGGTCAGAGGGAAGTAAATGAAAACAGGGGGCAAAGAAGAGCCTTTAGATATGTATAACAGAACCTTTAGGAAGACATCCTGAGTATGAGTACACAGATCAGGGGTGTTGCATATGGAGATGCCTTATGAGAACAGAGGAAGCTGCCTGAGACTGAATCAGATAATTGGCCCATCTAGCTCAGTATTTTCTGCACTGATGGGCAGCGTATCTCTAGGGTTTCAGAGAGGGGATTCTCCCAGCCCTGTCTGGAAGTGCCAAGGATTTATTTATTTATTATTATTTATTTATTTATTACATTTATACCCCACCTTTCTTTTCATGATAGAAACTCAAGGCGGCTTACATATAGTTCCCAGGCGGTCTCCCATCCAGGCACTGACCACACCTGACCCTGCTTAGTTTCAGCAGGGAGTTGGCCTTAGGTGCCTTCAGACCACAGCCTGGATTGAACCTTGGACCTTCTGCATGCAAAGAAGATGCTCTGCCACTGAGCTATCACCCTTCCCCTGCAGAGAGGGTGTCAGGTCACTCTTGCCAGAGGTCCAAACTGGTCAACTGCAGAGGACTTTTAAAATTAGGCCAAGGGTAGGCAGCATAGCGCTGCTTAACAGGATTTGTACCGGGTCAGATTATTTGTGCAAGTACACCGGTATAATCTACACCAGCCTTTCCCAACTAGTGGGCCACCAGATGTTGTTGGACCACAACTCCCATCAGCCTCAGCCAGCATTGCCAATGGTCAGGAAAGATGGGAATTGTGGTCCAACAACATCTGGTGGCCCACTAGTTGGGAAAGGCTGATCTACACTGTCTGGCAGAGGCTGTCCAGTGTCTACTTATTTCTTTGTTAACTGGAAATGCCAGGTATAGGACCTGGCATGCAAAGCAGGTCCTCTGTCACTGAGCTATAGTCCATCCCCTGTTGTTTTCAACAAAGCCCTAGAATCATAGAATAGCAGAGTTGGAAGGGGACTATAAGGCCATCAAGTCCAACCCCCTGCTCAATGCAGGAATCCAAATTAAAGCATTCCCGACAGATGGCTGTCCAGCTGCCTCTTGATCCCTGCTAAGATCCCAAGGAAATCTAGAGTTCCAGTTAGAGACACAGTTTGAAAACCACAGCACTGAGACAACATTGAATGCCATAGCTTGTTTTAGTCCTCAGTATGATAGAAGCAATAAATAAAAAAATACATTGCTTTCCCAATAAGTGATGCATACCACTCCATCTGTAGCTCCATCAGATGCATGGACTGAGGTCCATGGACACACAGGGTTGGTGTCAGAGGTTATCATTGTCAGGTATCTGCCAAGGTGCCAGACATAGCAGGGGGAGCACTACCAACAAACTACATGGCTTCCTAAAATTCTTAATCCTTTTTGTAAGTGGCGAAATTGAGGTGGGCAGGGATTTTGCAAAATATTCTTGGGGGGCGGCAAGGGAGGTGAAGTTCTGCAGCAGTTTTTCCCTTAGAAAACTCTCTTCTGAGAAATTTCAGCTCACTTCATGCTGAGTGAAACTTTGTTAATTCATACTGGTGGATAAAGGAAACAGTGGGCTAAGAGAAGAGGACTGGAAGGAGTTGAAGCCCAGCCTGCGGCTTTCTCCAACAATTTGAAATAACTTTAAACAATGTTCAAACTGGATCCCCGGCTGCATCCAAAATTCACAGTTAGAGACTGGGGATACCATTTTGCTGAATATTCACGATATTGGCTATTCAGGAATATGAATATTTCGAGGACTGAAATTTTCCACCAGTTCAGTTTTCCACATTATTTGTTTATCTATTTATTAAATTCATATCCCTTACTTCCTCCCAGAAGGAGCCTAGGCTGGCAAACAAACGACAAAAAAACTAGAAACATCAATAAAACACATTAAAAACAAAACACCTTTTTTTAAATAAAGAAAACATAAACATCTTAAAAACTATTCCAGCGCAGATGCAGAGTGGGATAAGGTTTTGACTAAAGTTAAGTAAGTAACTTACTTAAGAGGGTGGTGTGAAAGAAGGCACATCCACAGCCAATTGCACAAGCTCGATTCAAAGATGCTTGCACATGGGAAACCAAGAGTGAAAAGATGTCACCTATTCACCAGCAGAACTTCAAGCATAAGGCTGGAATGATGCATACATGTAGGCGGATCATCCAGTCCATCCATCACTTACATAAGAGAACTTGTGTCCAAAAGGGGAATATTTTGCTCTGTTGGCAATCTTCTCTTTAGTAAAGAATGTTTCCTTTACTGATATCTTACAGCAGGGGTGGGGAATCTGTGGCCCCTCCAGATGTTGTTCTACAACAACTCCCATCAGCCCCAGCAAGCATGGCCAATGGTCACAAAAGACGGGAGTTGTACAGAGCCACAGATTCCCCAGCCTTTTCCTCCATACTACTACCAAACTGGTAGATCACATTTAAAGATGCAGCAAGGTAAAAAGAACACAGATTATTAAAAGCAGTGGTACTTTTTGCACCGGGATTTGTGGCATTGTGCCAAGGTTTTTTTTAGTATGTTTCACATAGATTTCAGCTTGTTTTGTTATATTTTGTGGTGTTATTTATTGATACTGTTGTAGTTTTTTTTCATTGTTATTACGTTCTGAATTGTTTTTATTATATTGTTTTGTTCTTGCTATGGAAGCCGCTTTGAGGCCACCTGGTGATGAAAAGCAGCATACAAATATACTAAATAAATAAATACTCTACTGGGAAAGCTTGTTGAAAGAAGAAGGTTTTATTCTTACTTTTTAAAAAAGTCCTCATGAAAATTTGTCAGCATTTAAGTGCACTTCCTCATATAAACATTTTTGTATGCAATTTTTCCATATATACAGTACACACACTGGTGTAGTTACTCACATGTTCATCAAGTGTACAGTTTGTGCGCTTATGGACACAAGAGTTGGGCTGTACAAATGTACAAACACATGTACACTCTTTCACGCAAACACTTGCATATGCGTAGAAACAGTGTGTACCTGTGTTCCACGTAACATCTGAAGAAGCCTGTTGAGTGCACGGTCTGCACACTCATTGAACATCAGATGCAAATTCCTGTACGGGCATACAGCTTAACTATTTGTACACACAGATTGTATAATAGGATATAACACGTGAACACCCCTTTTGTCTTGCTCTCTTGAACTTCCAAATCATTTTTAAGTGGCTGAGGTGGGTTGTTATCAGGATTTCCCACCTCCCCCCCCTTTTTCATTTCATGCATGTGCTTAAAGAATCTCTTTCCACGTGATGGGAGGATAGACACACAAGACAGACGTTTGGACAGGCAAATAGCCATGCTGCCTGTCAAAGAGATTCCTGCAAGCAGATGCACCATTGGAAATATCCCGTAAACCTGTTGGCTGACAAACCTAGAGAGAGGGGGAGAGCAAGAGGTTGCTCTTAATTTCGTTAACCATCAGCTTTCCTCCTGGATTTCCTACTGTGGTGCAAGTTTGTAAACAGGAGAGGAGACTTTATGCCTGAAGACTGCCATTGAGAAAAGGGTTAGAAAGCAAGTTTAGGGGCTTCTGAACCCAAGAGCAAAACCTTGACATGTGGGTTTTCTTCCCATAGATACAAAGTGCTTACTGTATAAACTGTACATGGACTGATTCATTATTATTATTATTATTATTTAACAAGGCCAGTGGGAATATGATAGGTGAAGGTGGAAAAGAAAATGGGCTCATCTCAGAGAAGCTGAGAGGACAACACGCCCAAATTAAATCATTCTCCACAGCGAACAGAGGTCTCGGCCAGACTGACAAGGGCACTCCTCCACACAACGCTGATTTCCCCTGGCGATCCTCATAAATCTCGAGCCTATTTCAGTTTGCAGTTACGCCTGCACAGACATCAGGGAAGCACCACTAACCTTTGTTCCAGAGAGTCTTCTCTCTCTTCCCCCTCCCCAATAAATCCAGAGTAATTGAGAGCAGAGCTAGGCCCTTGGTGTGCATTATAGGATATTGTGCATTGCCAAAAAATGCACATTTCAAGGCCTCTCTTTATGTTGGAACATTCAAGGCCAAAACATTCTGCTTGGGGTCATGGTCCCCCTCCCCACCGCCCAGATCTGACCCCACCCATGGTGAACTGCCTGTAAAACTCACCAGGAGCAGAAAAGCTAGAAATATTTTTTTCCACAGCACAGCTGTTGCTATCTGTGATAAAACTATTCAGATGACCCCAATCACCCCCCAAAATGGGTGAATGGGTTGAGAATCTGGGTGCAAGATGCCACACTGAGTCTCAAACAATCTCTGGCTGTTTACCTCCTGCACTATCAAAATTCAAGGGCCTCAGAAGGCCAGGCAGACTAACTCTTATAGAATGAGGGCTGGAATCAAGGATTGAAAAGAGTCAGGTGACCCAGCTTTCATATTGTCAGCTGATTCCAACAGTAGTGTAGTGGCAAAGTCAGAAGAGCAGGTTCCCTCCATGATAGTCACAGACATGCCCCCTTCAAAGATTATGGAATAATCTGGCCAGGCTTGAATACAGCTTTCTGTTTCTCTATCACTGTCACCATTTTATGTTATTTCTCACTGTCAGACATATTGCTTGAATTATAGAATTCAGTGTCTACACACTTGTCTCCTGCTACTACTAAACCGCTTGATGATGGAGATGGGATGCTATCATAAGGATTCACTGTCTCTTCTTCTGCAATTATAAAACTCTCACTCTCCACAACTTGGTTTTTTAAAGTAGGAGTCATAGGAATTCCTTTCACTCTGATTGGCTCCAATCATCAACAACCAACTAGGGAGCGAGTCAGAAGATTCTTCTCAGTGGCTAACGCACTCCCCTTTCATACTGATTGCTCATAGGATGCTGGAAACATAAGAAGCCTGCTGGGACGTGGCTCCCAAAAAAGTAAGGGGTCTAAGACCCTCTGAGACCCTGGACTACATCCCTAAAAAAAGTCAGGTGACCCAGCCAATTGGTATATACCTTCTCTATAAAAAGCTTGTGGTTGAGCCAGCTTGTTAGAATTAGCTAAAAGTGGTCATGTTGATCACTTTTCCTCAAGCTAGGAAGGCCATGTGAACAGACTATTTGAAGGGGTACCTGTAGTTTGGATGTTTATGTCAGCTTTTGGTTCTCTCAGTTCCTCATTTTCCCAATCTTAAATACAGTTCCCTGCATTTCTTCAGCAATTTGCATTTTTAAAAAATAACCTTTTGAAAGTTCTTCAGCATTTTAGTGTGAATTTCTCTGAACACTTTTTGTATGCAGTTCTGACAAATATACATGTTTTTGCAAGCTGTTTCCCCCCTAACAGAATGCTTTTTTAATGTTATATTCACTAATATATGCATTCTTGTACACATTGCTTGGCCAGAGAACTGCACTACAAAGCTGTAAAAAGTGCAAATTTGGGGAAGGATGGCTGGGTTTTTGTTTGCGTATTACTTCAGAAAGTGAAAATTTGGCAAGTTCGCCTTTCAATGGAAACTGAATCAAATTTCTTCCCCATCCCTGATTGTCCAGTCCAAGAACCACCAGAAGAGACAGCAACAGGGACCATGAAGTTGCCCATCCACAGTTAGTACCTGGACAGCAGACTGAGCAGGCAAGACAGATCGTCTAGTTTCTTCCCTGCTAGGGTGAGATGTCCCCCATTTCTAGTTCCGTTACAGTCATTATTCTAAATTTGAAACATACACCTGCACTAGCATATACAAATTGTATGCAAATTGGCATCCTCCTTTTGCATGCAATGCTTTTCCTCTTTTTTTGGCAATATGTAAATGGTCATCTTATCAAAGCCACACCTTCTGAGACAATAGGAAAGCCAAAACACAGCCATCCTTTGAAATCTGCAGTTCTCCGAATTTTGTAGTGCATTTCTCCAACCAAGCAGTTTTTACAAAAATGCAGATATTAGAGGAAAGAGTGCAGAAAAGTGAAGATGTTAGTGAAAACAACATACAAAAATGCATTATATTAGGAGAAACAGCTTGCAAAAATGTGTCCGTTTAGTCAAAACCGGATTTAAGATTGGAAAAATGGGAATTGGAGAGAAACTGACAGATCCTTTCATCCCTAATGTTCAGAGCAATGTCAGAACTGGGGCCTCCAGAAATGCTGTGCTGGCAAAACCAGCCTTTTTAGGCAGAGAAGAAAGTGGCTGCATGAAATTGAGGCAGGAGATATTCCACATGTTTAATATAGTGGATGACCCCTCTATATGTTGTTGAACTACAACTTCCATCAGCCCCAGTCAGTATGGCCAATGTCAGGCATGATGGGAGCTATAGTGAACGGTCCCAGGTTCTCCACCTCTGTACTGGAGACAAGAGATTGTGTGTGTGTGTGCCCGCGTGCATGCGTGCATACTAGGTATGGGGGAGAAATTTGATTCAGTTTGCATTTGAAGCAGAGTTTACCATATTCACTTTTTCCGAAACAATACGAGAACCGAAACACAGCCACCTTTGGAAATTCACACTTATCCGGTTCTGTGGCGCAGTTCAACAAATATTTACAAAAAAAATCATATTGGGGAAAGGGTGCACAACATGAATACACTGGTGAAAATAACATACAAAAATGTGTTAATATTAGGATAAACTAATTGCCAAAAAAGTGTACATATTAGTTAAAACTGCATACACTACAATGCTGGCGAATTTTCATGAGGATTTTAAAAAATGCAAGAAATGGAGAGCTAAATATAAAACTGAAAAAATGAGAAACTGAGAGAACTGAAAGTGACAGATTATCCCATCCCTAGTGTAAACAGGGACAGTGAAACATAGGTTATTTAATTATTTTTATTCTATTCTATTATATATTATAATACAGATCAGAAATACAATGTGGGTTAGAAACAAGTATGGCATTTGTTAAAAAACATATAGCAGTATAATTTAACAGTGCCCCCAAATATCATTAAAAACATGTACTAAATATCATAATATTAGACAAAGGAAGTAACACTGCATAATGCAGAATCAAATACAAGAGAGAGTTTTACAATTTAATTAATTTATAACAAGAAAAATCTCATATCTAGTAGTATCCAAGTTGTATCTGGCCTTCGTATGGAAAGTAAAAGGGCACCAGAGACAAAAGAAAACAGGCAACCTTTTGTATTGAATGGAACATACTCCCTTAGGCGAGTCATCTCCACAACCTCCCAGACTTTATATGACAATTTTTCTTTAAGCTCAGGGCTCGGGAAACTGTGTCCCTCCATATGTTCTTAGGACTCCGGCTTCTATCATGCTTGACCATTGGCCACGCTGGCTGGAGATGATGGGAACTGGAGTCCAACAATACCTGAAGGGACACTGGCTCCCCAGCCGGTCAGGAGTGGATCCATTATCAGCATCCAGAAGTGAGACATATGAATTGTTGCTTGAAGACATTCAGCTAATCAAAAGTCTTTCTCTCCAAGGTTTTGGGCTTAGTCTTTGCAAGTCTTGGCTGTGCACACACCATACATTTAAAGCACATGACTTCCCCCCAAATAATCCTGGGAACTGTACTTTGTTGCTAGGAATTGCAGCTCTGTGAGGTGGTAAACTACATTTTCCAGGATTCTGTGGTGTAAGCAATGTACTATAAATAAATGGTGATGGTCACTATGCTCACATAGTATAAAATGAATAGAACTGCACAGAGATTAAGGTTATCATATCCCCTATATTTGCTTGTTAAGCTAAGTCAAAGAGATGTAAATTCTGATTATCAAAGAGGAGAGATGTCGGGGGGAATCAAGGACACCCAGATAGTTAGTAAAAGAAGGAACCTAGAATAGGGTGCCAAAGAAGAAAAGAGTGAATGAATCAAAATGTTACACACATCATACAGCTGAGCAAAGTGTCTTGAATAAATATCCTTATTTTTAACACTGGAGGGAAAATAATTTATTTTGGAAGAACCAAACAGTATTCTTTTTTTTCTTTTTTTTAAATTGTTTTGGATAGCAACAGCTTAAGCCAACAGATCTTTTCCAGTCTGCATCTCTATTGGAATTATTTTTAGAAGTTTTAATTGTTTAATGCTTGCAGATTTGCTGCCGTGGGCTCCTTTGGCAGGAAGGGCAGGATATATATTTAACAACAAAAACAAAAACAAAAACGGAACTCGTCTCACACCAAGGTTTCTGGATACAGCATGCAGACTTAAGAAATGTTGGAGATCTAGGGTTCAAATCTGAGCCTGCCCAGTCATGAATGCATTCAGTGATTTTTGGACTAAATTGCTAGGACCCACAGCCTCTGCTGTCTTGGTCTGTAGAATGGGCACGATAACTACCTAAAAGTGTGCGTATAAATGCATCTGTTCATGAAAACAGCATACTTAAATGCATTGTATTAGGGGAAAGTGCTTGCAAAAATATGCATATTGGGTAAAACAGAATCCAAAAATGTGTCTATCAGGAAAAAATATGGAAGCTTACAACCGGAAAAATGAGAAATTGAGAGAAAGCAGAATTGACAGATTTGCCCATCCCTGACCCTAAGAAGAAAGGAGGGCTGTCAGTCTCAAGAGGTCACTGTCTGCAACGGCAAGTGCTTTCTTTGCTTGTCCAATAACAGGTCAAAAAAACTCGGATGCTAAGCCTTCTTAAGACTGTTTACCAAGCACAGAAGCCGCAGTGTGAAGAGTTCTCTACAGTGCTACCTCCAGAATCCTTCACCTCACTCTCCCCTTTCATCTCGGACCCTGCTGCAAACTTGCTTTCACCAGGGAATGAAAGTTTGGGAAAACGGGATCATGTTCCTCAACCTGGCATCCAAGAAAGGACACAGAGACAGTGAGCAGGAGACGGGGGAAGCCCTCACAATTAAACTTTCACTTCTCTTGGCAAAGACGCCTTTTCCACTCTGACTCATTCATCCAAACTTTGCTTCGACTCCTGCCCGTTAAAGAGTCAACCATCACATCTCCAAGACTGGAGGCCACATGGACAGATTTTGAGGGAATACCCTCTCCATTGCAAAATCGAAGGGTGGAGCAGAAGTTATTTCTGGAGACAGCAACCAACTTTGTCTTGGGGTGTGTGTGTGTGTGTGTTCCTGTATGTCTGCAGAAGCAGGAAGAACAGCATATTGCAATGGCAGAAAATGCCTGAAACATAGACTGGAAGAAGGTAAAGGGCCCATCCACTTCTCAAGGCTGGGATTTTTTTTCACCCCTTTGTTTCTGAACTCCAGCAGCCCCAGAACAAGATGGATTTGCCACATCCAAGATGCACTGGAGCACAAGCTTAGAGGCAGTGTGGATTCTGTTGTGGCACATGCTTTGGGACACAGTGCACATGGGCAGTGCATGGGTGCATGCATGCTATCTGTTAAAGTCATTGCACAAATGAAGGGCAAAAGCTGTTGGGAGTGAGGCTATTTTACCCACCCACATGGTAGCTTGGCTTTGCTGAACACTGTAGCTGATCTCACCAAAATGATACAGGTTCAGAAATAGTCTCACTAGGAGGCAACATGAAAACTGGCAGCCCCTCAAGGGCCACCTACCGTCTGAGATGAGGGATGGCCCAGGGAGATGACAACAAACCCTTTTAATAGCACTGTGAAATTAGTCGTTTAGAAAACACATGCAGATATAATCAACACTGCAGCCGATGGTGATGTAAGGGCAATTTCATCTCCAGAGAAGCAATGACAACAAACTCAAAGTCCAAAAATGACTCTTTCTTTTTTGGAAGGAACATACTTAAGAGGGTCTTTACCACTTCAGATTCTACACACAGCTTTAATGAAATTTTATTATTATTATTATTATTATTATTATTATTATTATTATTATTATTATTATTATTATTTAAAAGGCACACCCAAGTTTGACCTATGAATTACATTCTCGACTCCATGTCTGTGGCTATTTAAAATGCTGAAACCCAGCTAGAAGATGACAAAAGTCAGAGAGAGAAAACTGAAGAAAGAGGCAAAGTTGCTAGGAGAAGATGGTGCCCTGAACTTCCAAGATAAGGTGGAAAACACACAGAGCCAGCCCTAACATTAGGCGGGGAGACGTGGCAGCTGCAGACAGCTGATTTGGCAGCTCATAAAAATATATCAAATTGTCATCAATTAATTTTTTTAAAAAATGCTTATTATTATTGTTAGGGGGGGCTGAGGGAACCTGAGCTATGGGTGTTTTGTGCTGCCCCATAGATCATAGTTCCTTCCCCCTACTCTCTGGAAATCCCCTTATGTTATCTTAGACCTTTGGTCCAAATAGCTCAGGATTGTCTACAGTGTACACCACTGCTCTTTAACTTTGGGTCCCTGATATTGATGGACTACAACTTGCATCGTCCCTGACCATTGACCGTGCTGCCTGGGGATGCTGGGAGTTGTAAACCAAGGTTGAAGAACAATGGTCTACACTGACTGGCAGGCAGGAAATCTCTCAGAGCCCAATCTGGAGTTGCCAGTGATTGAACCTGGGACCTTAGGCGTGCAAAGCCACAGATTGCATCTCAGTTTAATTCTATGAAATGCAAATCATAATGCCATCAAACCAAATATAAAAAATAAATGAAGCAGTAAAAATGCAATAAAAATCAATATGAATACTTGGTCGTAGAGCGTCTAGCACAGCGCTTTGCAATTGCGACAACAGGCAGAAAAAAAATCATGCAATGGTCCGCCAAGCCCATCAGCCATTTTCAAGTGGCCCATGAGGAAAAAAAGTTGGGGAACCAGTGGTCTGCACTAAGCAGCAGCAGCTCTGCAGGGTTGCTGACGGAGGTCTCTCCTACTTGCAGATTCTCTGTGACCAAGATGTGTTAGAAGGTGCCAAAGTATTCTACCTGGATCCCAAGAAAGTCTATATCTTCCATACTGTGGTCCTTCCCCACTGTCACATTCCCATTTAGAAGCAACAAAGGATTGGTTGTTGTTATGTGCCTTCAAGTTGATTACGACTTATGGAGACCCTATGAATCAGCTACCTCCAACAGCATCTGTTATAAACCACCCTGTGCAGATCTTGTAAGTTCAGGACTGTGGCTTCCTTGATGGAATCAATCCATCTCTTGTTTGGCCTTCCTCTTTTTCTACTCCCTTCAGCATTATTGTCTTTTCTAGTGAATCATGTCTTCTCATTGCGTGTCCGAAGTATGATAACCTCAGTTTCATCATTTTAGCTTCTAGTGATAGTTCTGGTTTAATTTGTTCTGACACCCAATTATTTGTCTTTTTTGCAGTCCATGGTATCCGCAAAGCTCTCCTCCAACACCACATTTCAAATGAGTTGATTTTTCTCTTATCCGTTTTTTCACTGTCCAACTTTCACATCCATACATACAGATCGGAAAGGATTGGTAGATAGAGATTTTGCTTAGCCCCCTTGAAGATGAAAGGTAATAATCTCTCTTTACACTCAAGGCTGGTCGGGGGGGGGGGAATCATCATATCTGAAGGATACTCTATGAGAATTTCTCCTTGGCCGACATCCAGGTGTTTACACACAGAGCCAAACTTGGCTTGAAGTCAACTTCCTCTCTCTCTCCACCACCTTTACAAATGAGTAGGGTTAAGAGAAAAAAACTGTGAACACTCCCAGTTCTTGGTTGTTAAACAGGAGGCATTTCAAGGCTCCAAGGAGGCCACAATCTAGCAGTGGGGATCCCATGGCCTCTCCAGATTCTGCTGGACTCCGACTCCCATCAGCCAGCAGTCGGAAGCCCTGTTCCTATGTTCGGTTCCTATGCAAAACCTTCATGTGAAGACGGATGAGCATGCTAAACTCTGCCCAATTTGGATGGCTTTAAAAGAGGGTTAGACAAATGAATGGAGGAGAAGGCTACTAGCCAGGTTGGCTACTCTCTGTCTCCACAGTCGGAGGCAGTATGCTTCTAAATACCGGTTGCTGGAAACTGCAGGAGGAGAGTGCTCTTATTTTATTAATTAGTTACATTTCTATCCCAACTTTCCTTGAAGGAGCTCAAGTTGGTGTGCAAAAATGGCTCTCTTCCTCCCGATTTCATCCTCACCACAACCCTGTGGCGTAAGTTAGGCTCAAAGACAGTGAGTGGCCCAGGTCCCAGTCAATGGACAATGGGCCAGATCCAGCAGGCTCTTATGTTTCTATGCACTGTCGCCATACCCATCACCTTTCGTGGAAGGCAAAGGTCTAAACATCCTGCTCATTCTACACTTGCAAGCAGAAGTCACTCGCTGTGCGGGGCAAAACCCCTATGCTGGCTTCTCAGGATCATGGTTGCTTACTAGAAGGTAAAGGGTCAGAGAGGCTGGCACTATGCAAACACACCAGCAGGAGTGCCAGATTGGCTTCACCAGTGAATTTGCTCTGGGCCAACCTCCCTGTCTCACCCCTCCCTCTGTCACTAAGCAACTGAGACCCAGCTGCTGGGAAGGTAGCATAGCAGCTCTTGTTTGGCATTTTAAAAATATATGTGAAATAGGAATAGTTTTGTGGTCCTATCTCTTAGCAGAGATATAAATGCAAGCAGCGGGATGAGAATCAACCAGTCCACCTTTTCCCTCAGACACAAATAATTACAGACACAATCTTCTTAAGTAAAAGATAAAGAACGTTTACTCACAACCTTTCATATGTTCAGGAAACATAGGCTTTAGCTTAGATAGAAAAGTAGAAGTCTCAGTCCATGATAATGGTCATCTTGGAGAGGAGCATGTTCATGCTTCACTCTCCTCAGGCTTAATGGAGAATATGCAAAGTCCCAGACAAAGGAAGAGGAAGAGAAAACCAGGTAACCCCACCCTTTAGGAAGTTACATCACTGGTAAACAGGTACATCGGATATTTCCTAAATATCCCTTAAACAGAACATGCAAGTTTGCCTATTCTAACAGCTCTGCCCCACATGGCAATGAATTGATCTGCTTGCAAGGAATGGATCCTTCAGCGTGGCAGCACATACTCTGTGGAACTCCCTGCCCCTTGACATTAGTCAGGAACCTTTGCTGTATTGTTTTTGCTACCAGCTAAAAACTTTTTTTTTGTTTCAGCAAGGCATGTTAACTTTAATATGCAATTTTAACATGTAGTTTTGTAGAACTTTTTTAAATTGCTTGCTTACATGTATAGCTTGTTTCTCAAACTTACTGTTTTTTTTTTACTAAGTAAACAGTATATATAATTTTTATTAAGCAAGTAAGTAAAGTGGGGAGCCTCTTCTACTTTCCTGATTTAGAAGCCCTAGTTGTTCAGGGTTCTTTCTAAACAGTGCAAGGAAATTCCACAAGTACAGGAGCCTTCCCTCTTCAGAACATTGCCCCCGCCCCAGGAGTTGGAGGACGACAGGGATGGCAATGTGGGGGGGGGAGCACAGCATGCTTTTCCCCACTCTTCCTGCTGACATGTAGATTTTAAATACAAGGAGAATGTTCTAAAATGTCTTGGTGTTCTAGAGTACAGGCTTTCTGGAACTGGGTGATCAACGGGGTCACGGCAATTACTTGTCACCCTTTGTCCCCAGACCCTGGTCTGGCTTTGCTTACCCTCGAAAGTGATACAAATCCTTCTTTAATACATAAGGAACTGACCTCTTAACAGCCACTCACTTGGAGGTGGCCAAGGTGTGGAAATCCCTGGCGGGTCCCTCCAAAACTGCTTTGTGGATTAAAGTTTTGGACTTCTGAACATCTTACACATCAGCAGTGGGTGATGTACGGGGAAGCGGTGCAGGACCATTTTGACGTTGCTTCGTTCCTTTTTTGAATTATGCAAACGTTAGCAGGGGGACAATCTCCCTCGCTGCATGTCACTCTTTGGAGGGGGTAGCTAAGTCCTACATGACTTGTTAAATATGACATTGTGCTGCTTAGAGAGGAGGATCTCCATGACAGTATATGCTTAACTCAGTAACTGTTCATTTGTTTCATGTTTCTGTTTAACATTAAAACATTTTAAAAAGAAAAGAAAACGGCTTGGTAAGATGTGCGGGATAGTCCAACCACATCTGGAGGACTCCAAAGTTCCTCAACCCTGGCATAATGTAATCTCCGGCCATCTAATTAAAGGCATCGCCCACTCACAAGTTTAGAGAGAGGCGCATCACAGCTCCAGGATGGGTGAACTTAGATCTCCACGTCTGGCATGCCAGGTGTCAGATAAAACACACACAGCACTCAAAACAAGAATGCCCGTAACAAGAGTGGGGAACCACAGACATGGGCAGCAAATGCAGCCCTCAAGGACTCTCTGTCTGGAGAATAGACCATGCCCAGGCCATGTCCCTCTGAGGCTTAGCAGTAGGAATTTTACCTGGCTGGAATGTGTCCTTAAAGGACGATGGTTGCCCACACCCACTTTTGCACCACTGAGCCGCACCCCCCGGAATGTTGCTCATAAGAGAATGAGGTCCTCAGGCTGAAGAAAGCTCATCCCCCACCAATGGTCTATATGTATCTAAGCTTACACTCTACTGTGTTTTTGCGTGGAAGAAAAAATAGGATCCGTCAGCCCTGGGGCTCATCAGTCACAAATGCGAGGAGCAAATGAAAACAGTGGAAGATTACAGCTTAAATTATCTCCCTTACTTGGGATCGGTCCTCCTCTTCTTTGTAAGATGAGCTGCAGCTCAGTCATTAGTATATCTATCTGCCTCGCAGGCAGAGGGTCCCAGGTTCAATCCTCTGAATCTCCAGGTAGGGCCAGGAGAGACTCCTGCCTAAAACCCTGCAGAGCCTCTGCCAGTCAGTGTAAAAAATACTGAGTTAGATGGACCAATGGTCTGACTTATTATAAAGCAACTTCCTATGGGACCATCTGGACCTAGAAAGAAGAGCTGTTAAATGTAAATGTACAGCCTTCAAGACGATTCCGACTTAGGGCGACCCTATGAAGAGGGTTTTCATGAGGCTGAGAGGGAGTGACTGGCCCAAGGTCACCCAGTGAGCTTCGTGGCTATGTGGGGATTCGAACCCTGGTCTCCCAGGTTGTAGTCCAACACCTTAACCATAACCACTACACCACACTGGCTGTTAGGAGAGCTCTATTGCCCTCACACAGCAACAATTTCCAGAGCTATTTAACCGTCACTCCCACTTCCAAGTTGTCACTCAGTAAAGGGAATAGGGGGTCTCCTAACAATTCTCAGTACCCTTAATAAACAACAGTTTCCAGCATTCTTTGTGAGAAGCCATGAATGTTTGTAGTGGTACAATACTGCTTTAAGTGTATAGTGCAGATGGGGCCTCAGGTCACTCCAGTTCCACATCAGTTTTTTATTTTTTTTAAAAAAAATCCACACAAAAATTCATACACATTTCTTCCAGGATGCTCATTTTTATATGTAATCTTGCCTTCTGTGCACACATCTTCACAAACAATTTCCCCAACACAATGCCTTTGTGTATGTTGTTATCTGCCTTCAAGCCGATTTCGACTTATGGCGACCCTATGAATCAGCAACCTCCAATAGCATCTGTCATGAGCCAGATCTTGTAAGTTCAAGTCTGTGGCTTCCTTTAGGGAATCAATCCATCTCTTGTTTGGCCTTCCTCTTTTTCTACTCCCTTCTCGTTTTCCCAGCATTATTATCTTTTCGAGTGAATCATGTCTTCTCATTACGTGTCCAAAGTATGATAACCTCAGTTTCATCATTTTAGCTTCTAGTGACAGTTCTGGTTTAATTTGTTCTAACACCCAATCATTGGTCTTTTGCACAATACATGGTATGCGCAAAGCTCTCCTCCAACACCACATTAAAAATGAGTTGATTTTCCTCTTATCCGCTTTTTCCACTGTCCAACTTTCACATCCATACATATAGATTGGGAATACCATGGTCTGAATGATCCTGACTTTCACATTCAGTGATACATCTTTGCATTTGAGGAGCTTTTCTAGCTCTCTCATAGCTGCCCTCCCCAGTCCTAGTCTTCTTCTGA
Organism: Rhineura floridana; assembly: GCF_030035675.1. Classification (NCBI taxonomy): domain Eukaryota; kingdom Metazoa; phylum Chordata; class Lepidosauria; order Squamata; family Rhineuridae; genus Rhineura; species Rhineura floridana. The sequence goes on from NC_084499.1 coordinate 11,188,270, forward strand.
TTTCTTGACTATTGTCTCCATTTTGTTTAATGACTGTGCCAAGGGATTGATAATCATTGACAAGTTCAATGTCCTCGTTGTCAACTTTAAAGTTACATAAATCTGCTGTTGTCATTACTTTAGTCTTCTTGATGTTCAGTTGTAGTCCTGCTTTCCTCTTTTATTTTCCCCAATATATGCAGTTCTGTGTGAACACAGAGTTTGTTGTATACATTTTTCCCCTTTCAGTTGAAGAAAATCACCACGAAACTCAGATAAGTGTGAATTTTGACATAAAGCTATGTATCCACTTGCAGATTGGTTCTGCACAGTGTGAATTGGGGGGGTGCAACTAAAAAGGCGAACCAAATAAATGTCTTCCCCATCCTTACTTGAAAAATGAGAGTAGGTCAGGAGGAAGGGGGCAAATAGAGAGCGGAAGAACTTTAACTCAGTGATAGTGCATTTGCTTTGCATACAGAAGGTCCCAGGTTCAATTCCCAGCATTGCAAGGAAAGGCTGTGAGAGACCCCTGCCTGAAACTCCAGAGAGCTGCTGCCAGTCTGTGTAGATAATACTGAGCTAGATGGACCAATGGTCTGACTCAGTGGAAGGCTGCTCCTCCTGTTCTTTTGGAGAAGGGCTGTAACTCAGTAGCGGATAGGAATGGGCGACAATATCGATTCAGTTCGCGTTTCAAGCCCAGTTTATCAAATCTGCACTTTCCAAAACAATGTTTGAACCAAGACACAGTTACCCGTTGACATTTGCACTTCTTTTGAATTTTGCAATGCAGTTCGCCAACCAACGTTTACAAATACCTATGACAGGGGAAAGTGTGCATCAAGCGAATACATGAGCGAAAATAACATGCAAAAATGCATTGCATGACAAGAAAAGGCTTGCAGAAATGTGTACGGGAGTCGAAACGGTCTACAAAAATGTGTTTATCAGGAGAAATTCACACTAAAAAGCTGGAGAATTTCCATGATTTAAAAAAATGAAGCACATTGCTGCGGAAACGTGGATAGTTGAATTTCATTGGAAAAATTAGAACCTGAGTGAACTGAAATTAGCAGATCTTTCTATCCCTAGTAGCAGAGCATGAGGCTTGCATGTAGAAGATCCCAGGTTCAATCCCCAACATCTCCAGGTAAGGCTGGAAAGCGGCTGCCAGTCAGTGTAGGCAATACTGAGCTAGGCAGACCAATACCCTGACTCAATATGGGGCAGTCTCCTATATTCCTAACTAAGAATGGGGCAAAGAGTGGGAGGAGAGTTAAACGATCTCCAACACACACACACTTGTGTGTGTGTGCTTGCTATGGCTTCTGTTTTCTTTGCTTTGGGAGAGACTTCTCTGAGTGACAGCAATCTTGTAGGTGAAGTATAGGGCAGTTGAGATAACAAAGGAAAAACATTGCAACGTGGCAGGCATGACAGAAAGCAGCCCCAGAGGCAAGGAAAGAAAGAGGAAAAGCATCTGCTGGGAAGGTAGAATGCATGCAACCAGGTATGTGGGTGGGTGGATGTAGGAACTACTCCCAGAAACTGGGAAACCCCCTTTTTTTCCTTTAAGACATCTATAGACAGTTAATAACAACAGGGAAGTTACATTCAACATTTGCATAACACTTCAGAGCCCTTCTTTTATGTCATTTTCTATAGTCCTTACAACAACCCTGCAAGGTAGGAAAGTATTTATTGACATATTGCACAGAGAGAGGGACTAAGGTTGGGAGAAGAGGGATAAAAATATACAACACAAAGATAATAAAACCTTGCCTACCCTACAGAGTTGTTGTAAGGACTGCAAAAGGGAGTGATTATTTGGACGAAGAGTTTCTTTGATGGTGGCTCAGGGCAGTAAGCCTGTGTACTATTGCAGGTTTCCTAAAGCTCATTGTAGGCTCTTAAGGGATCCGCACCCCAGGCTAGAAGAGCCAGTATAGCATCCTGGTTGCAGTGCAAGAACAGGACAAGAAAGACCTGGGTTCAAATCCACACTCAGCCACGAAGCTCACTGGGTGATCTTGGACAACTTGCTGCCTCTCAGCTGAACCTACCTCACAGGGTTGTTATATGGATAAAACCTGAGTGCAACGTATGTGGCCATGAGCTCATTGTCAGATAGTCAAGGTGAAAATGTAATAAAACAGAATAAGAGCTCTAAATCACACCCTTTCCCACCCATCTCACAAGAGACTATTTCTCCATTTCTGAGGACTTCAGCAGCCTCTTGACTGTAACCCACCAAGAAATAAGTTCCCCCTTTCTCTCTCTTTACTCTTCCCAAGACCAGAGGGATCATGAGCTGGACGTACTGAAGCTTCTCCAGGGGCCTCACTGAATTAAAAAGAGGAAGCATGTTCCAAGACCTCATGATTAATCAAACTTGCAGTTCAACAGCCAGATGTGGAAGGAGACGGCACAAAAGCTTTTGTAGGGCAGCATGATCTTGTAGTCAGCTGTTGACATTTGCAATATTGGAAAGAATTTCAAAAATCCTGAAAAAAATGTGTGTGAGTTTGAAAGCCCTTTATATATTCTGTTCCGTTTGCATGCCGAGAGGTTTGGACCTTCAAACACTTCCGGATGCTGGTGATATTATTATTACATATTTAAACTACCAGCACTTAATATAGTTAAAAGCTGCTTTAGAAAACCACAGGCTTGATCTAGCACCTAAAAGGAAAAAACAAAGGCATCCTTGGATACCCATTCTGAAATGGAAAACTTTTAAGGACAGGGAGGTTATTTATGTGCCGATCCCAGAACCCTACATGTGTAAGGAGACATTGTTTTCCCCATGAACCAATTCAAATAACAAATATTTCTATATAAAAAAACATTTTTATTTAATGCACCAATTATGAACTCCTGGGGGAGGAGAGAGAGGGAAGAGATTTTAAAGACCAACAGAACTTCCGGAGAGAAAAAGAGATGGGCAGGATTCAGTCAAACAAAGCTCAGTGATTCCTAGGGGAGACACCTTGTGCACCTTTTACTCGGTCCAATCAATTAAATGGGTTGCATCTGAAGCCCACTCATTTCAGAGTAGACCCACTGAAATGAGTGGACTTAAGTCAAGCCCCATGTACACTATACATTTAAAGCAGCGTCGTGCCACTTTAAACAGTCATGTCCCCCCCCAAGAATTCTGGGAACTGTAGTTTGTTAAGGGTGAAAAGGGTTGTTAGGAGACCCCTATTCCCCTCCCAGAGCGACCATTCCCAGAGTGGTTTAACTGTCAATCCCTCTTCCCAGGATACTCTGGGAATGGTCACTCTGGGAGGGGAATAGGGGTCTCCTAACAACTCCCTGCTAGGAATGGGAGAGAAATTCAATTCAGTACACAGTTAAAGCTGAATCTATGAAATTTGCACTTTCTGAAACAATATGAGAGCCGAAACACAGCCATCCTTCGAAATTCATACTTAACTGACTTTTGCCATTCAGTTCTCCAATCAAACAATGCTTAATGCAGATAGGGGAAAGTGTGCATAAAAACGAATATATTAGTGAAGATAACACACACAAATGCATTATTTTAGGAGAAAGTGCTTGCGAAAAAGTGCACATTCGTCAAAACTGCATAGAAATATGTCTTTATTAGGAGACAGTTGCACTAAAATGTTGTAGAATTTGCATTAGGATTAAAAAAAATCACAGATTGCTGCAAAATTGGGCAGGATTGGATTTAAGACTGGAAAAATGAGAAAGGCAGATAAGGAAATTGACAGATCCTCTCATCTCAGCACCCTGAACAAACTACAGTTCTCAGGATTCTTTGGGAGAAGCCACGACTGTTTAAAGTGGTACCATGCTGCTTTCAGTGTTTAGTGCAGATGGCGGCTTAGTCATGTCCATCATTTTCAATGCGTCTACTCTGAGCAGGGCTAGCATGGGAGACAATCCAAGGAGACTAACTCCCAAGTGTCATGAGATCAGAACCCAATGTTGTTCCCGATTTACTCAGGAGGGCAAACTTCTCTCAATAATTGGGCTTCCCTGCCAAAGCCTGCTGCCTGCCCACTGCGGCCCGATCCAGTGCACGTTTACTCGGGAGTAAGTCTCCCACGCGGGCTTACAGCCCAACCCGAACCACGCCTCCTCGGAAGCTAGCCTTGTTGAATCCTTCGGGGCTTCACTCCCAGGTAAACGGGGCTTAGGCTGTTGCAGCCTTACCTCCAAAGGAAGCGTGCACAGGCCCGCAGCCTTTTACACTTGGCCTCAACTCAGGTTTTACTCATAAGTAAGCTTCCTTATTCAAGCGGGTTTCCCTCTCGAGTAAGCGCAGCAGCCTTCATGAAACACGTGCTGGGACTCTCCTCTCTTGAGAGCGGTTGAAACTACACAAAGCTATCCCTGAGGCAGGATTGGGACCACTCTGCCCAAATGGGGGGAATCCATTCCCTTTCCACCCTACCTTACCCCTCGCTGCCCTCCCCCGGGCCCTCCTAGCCAGACTTCCTCGGATGTAAGCGCAAGGAAACGGTCTTCCAAGAAAGGGTGCGGGGAGAGAAAGTTTAGACTTTGCAAGTTTTTGTCCATTCACAAAAAAAGACAGCGAGAGAGAGAGGCAGGCGTGCGTGCGTGTGTATTCTGGAGGCACAACAGCACGTGGCTTTAAAACACACACACAGCCCGCAGCACACTTTGTATCCACAGCGACAGAAATGCCCACTAAACCCAAACGTGCAACGTGCAAAAATACCTGTGCAAACATCGCGACGCTCAACACGATGCAAACTTGCAAAATTCCAACGTGGGTGCAAAACGGAGTCAACGACAGCCCTTCTCGGAGCAGACCCCTGAAATCAACGCACCCAGCTAACCTGCGATTCCTTCCTTTCTGGGGGTTGGATCCTACGGCAATCCTGCTCAGAGCAGAGCCACTGACATTAACGGGAACGGCTCCCGGAACTCAAGCGTCGGTCGGTCCTACTCGGAGTAGACCCCCCTCGAAATCAACGGGTGAGGCTAGTGGAGATATGTATATTCCAATGGGTTGGATCCAACCACGCCTTCCTCAGAGGAGGCCCCATGAAATGAACAGACATAGCTAGTTGAGGTCCATTCGGTTCAAGAGGTCTCCTCCAGAGTAGGATTTAGTTGGACACGCCACCCAGTGGGTTTACTCCGGAGTAGAACTTTCACACCCCCATGGGTTTCCTCGGGAGTAAACCTTCGTTGAGCACCCAACCCAATGGGTCTCCTTCAGAGTAAGCCTCAGCAGGGCGCCCCCCGCTTCCACAGAAGCTCCCCTTACCTGCGATGACCGCTGGCGCCCTCTGTCCCCCCTCGGCCCGCAGCCACGCTTCCGCCGTGAAGGCATCCCGGGGTAAGTCCAGCTCCGCCTTCAGCCGCAGCTGGTCGCCCTGGCCGCGGAAATAGAGCGCTCTGCTCGGGGCCGGCGACGTCGCCTGCTCCCCGCCCTCCGGCGCTCGCCTCCTGCGGCGGGGGGCTCGCGGCGCCTCGGGCCCGCCCGCTCCCGCGGAGGAGCGCCTACCCCGGGCTAACCTGGTGGCGCAGGTGCCCGGGGCGGGGTAAGGCGAGTGGAGAGCCTGGTGGTGGTGATGGTGCGCCGCCGCCTGCCGCTGCTGCGCCGCCTGCCGGGTGTCCCTCCGCGCCCGGCGGGAGCGCTCGGCCAGCCCGCATTCGGCGCCGCCGGCGTGGGCTGCTGCTGCTGCTGCAGCCGCTGCTTCTGCCGCCGCCGCACACACGAGCAGGAGAGGCAGGAGGACGATCCGGCGCCGCATTTCCACGCGTCTCCCCCCCACCCCGCCGCCCTGCTCCCCGGCAAGTCCGCCCGAGCTGCCAGGTTGGGGCTCCTCCTCGCCCGGCGCTTCACTCTTCAGGGGGACTCGCGCTTTTTATAACCCTTCTCCCTTCCCTCACTCTTCCTTCGCTCGCTCGCCCGCTCGCTCGCTTTCTCTATCCCCCTCTTTTTTTTTTTTTTTGCTTTGAGGATTTTTTTCTCTCACCCTTCTTTTGCAAACCAAAATAAAATGAGATTTAAAAACAAACAAACAAAACTCTTTCCTTTTTTCCTCTCTGTTTCCTTCCTTCCTTCCTTCTTGCCCTCCCTCTCTCTCCTTTTCTCTCTTTTTCTTGTTTTTTAAAAAGAAACAGCTCTCCGGCTCCAAAGAAATTCGGGCACACACACGAGGTTCCCTCCCCCTTCCCAAAAAGATGCTCTAATTCATTTAATTTTCTTTCTGGGCTTTTTTTTTTTTTTTTGGTGCCTCCTTTATAACGTAAGCCACAACCTCCTTTCCCTCTCTCCCCCTCCTTTCTTCTCCATTGAAATGAAACGGGGAGAGGGGGAGAGAAGCCCCCTCCAAGGAGATGAGTAAATTGCTAAACTAGCTTTAATTCTGGGGTGGGGGCTTGTGTGCTGCTCCTCTTCGACAGAGGGATTTCCCCCAAACTGCAGGGATGGTGAGGAATCAATCGCTTCCAAGTATATTTTTTTGGAGGGGGGAGGTACAGTGAGCAAAAGTGAGGGGTACACAGGTTGCAGCACTTTGGCTGGTCTTTCGCCATGCCCCCTTCACTGCTGCACCCCTTCTTTGGATATGTTATTATTAGTATTATTAAAAGGGGGGAACAGTCAACCTGAAGGGAATACACTACTCTTAATTTTCCCCAGATCTGGTTTTAGACCTGTCCCAAAACACACTCATTCCTCTTCTGTTGGCACAAGACACAGCCCACACACACACACACAAATGCAGAGGACCCACTTTGCTGGTGAACCTCAGCCTTATATTATTTGTCTCCCCGCTGCATAGAGTCTTGAAACTTGATTCTCTGATTTTTTTTTTAAAAAAAGATACCCAAACCTTGCTTTCCCCTTTTTTCTCCCTCTGTGCATTAAGTCTTCTCTCTTTCCTTCTTATTATTCCCTTTGAAAAGTTATGCAATTGCCAAGTAGAACTCGCCCAGCCACCCCCTTTGTGCCCCCTTCCCCTCAGTGCAGTTTGATGGTGCAGCTAATCCAAAAGGTTGCAGGGTTTGGATTCTGCTTCTCACGGGGGGGGGGGGGGGCAGGAAATGAAAAAGAAACCGCTCCTCTTGATTGAATTTGAGCTTTTAATTCAAACAGCTAAACACTGGTGCTGAAGGTTGATTTTTCTTTTTTTAAAAAACAACAACACTCAAGCACCAGATTTGTTCTTAGTCCGCCATGGTTTTCTGCTTTCGTTCAACTGAGGCATAGCCACAGGTAAGACTCTGAAAGCCTACTCATTTGTGGATCTGTTTCTGAGGTGTGGGATGTTTGGGGGGTTTGTTGTTGTTGTCGTCCTTGTGTGTGTGCGTATTTCTTGAAAGATCTCAAAAGCTCCCCCTGATGGCAATAAAGAGGATTTTCCACTTCCTCAGTAAGCGGAAAAGAGGCTCTTTCAGAGGCACCAGCTACGATCCCATTCAGAAAACACACAAATAGAATCTTGGCGTCCACCCATTTTATTAATTCACAGGCCCCATAATTACCCTCTATCAGGGGCGGTGTGTGTGTGTGTGTGTGTGTGTGTGGGAATCGCAGCAGCCCCACAACACCTTTCGGTAAAGATCTGAGAGACAGGCTCTGAGCCTGGAGAGCTCAAGTTACCGAGTCTGGAGAGGGATTTGTGTTGCATTTTGTTATCACTTCTAGGAAATACAGAGCAGATCTCACCAGTCTTTCTCTCTCTCTCTGTGCTTCGGAAATGGTTCTGTCCGGTAGAGATGGGGGAGAAAGTTGCTTCAGTTTGCATTTAAAGGTGAACTTACCTAATTCACCCTTTCTGAAATAATACATGGACCAAAACACAGCCATCCTCCACAATTCGCACCTCTCTGAATGTTGCCCTGCAGTTTGCCAGGCAAGCAATGTGTACAAGAATGCATATACCAAGGTAAAGTGTGCATTGAAATGCATTATATTTCTGAAAAGAAGATATGATATATTTGGGGAAATTGCATACAAAAATGTGAACGTTGGGAGAATTTCACACTAAAATGCTGGTAAATATTCAAACTGACATGGAAATGAGGACAATTGAACTTAACTACTGGAAAAATGAGAAACCAGAACTGACAGATTGGACCATCCCTCCCCATCATATGTTATTGGACTACAACTCCCACCATCTCTGACCATTACCCATGCTGGTTGGGGCTGATGGGACTTGGAGCCCAACAACATCTGGAGGTCTATTGGCTCCCCAGCCTTGTAACAGCAGATCAGTTCTCAGCATCAAGAAGTGAAACACATGAATTGATGTTTAAAGACATTCAATCAAGTAGACAAAAGTCTTGCCTCACTTCTCCAAAGAGCTGGGCTTAGTCCTTGTTGGGAATGGCTGGGTATACACCATACATCTAAAGCACATGACTTCTCTCATAGAATCCTGGGAATTGTAGTCTAATTGCCTTTTAAAAAATTTCAAACTTACATAAATATGAAATTCGCTAATAGGCAAAAAAACACACCCATGCAGTGTAACAATGTACCTATAGCCAACAGATACTTTTATCAAATTTTTAAAAGCAGGGAAATTGGGCAACTATAGTGAATGCACCAGGGGAGCAGGAGACCTGAACTCCTCTCTGAGATATTGTACTGCCCTACAGATTTGTCAAAATGCAAACACAATTTGGGTTGGTCTTTCATAGTCCAATCCACTGCCTGTGTAGCTTGGAAGAATCTGGTAACATGGAGGGAGAAAGGGGAGGGGAGGAATGGGAGGGATAGGGAGGCAGGGGGAGGGTAGAAGAGGAGGAGGAGGAGGAAGTGTACTGGGCAGAGGGAAAGCCCCTTTCGTTTCCAAAAGGAAAACATTGTGAACAGTATTATTAGTTTTCAGGGTTTCCCCCACCTAGCAGGCACATGTAGCCTCCCACCCAAATTTAAACCAAAGCTGTCACTGGCCACATCCACACCAGACCTTTATTTCATATTAGACAGACATGGCTTTCCACACAGTATCCTGGGAAGTGTAGTTTGTGAAGGGTGCTGAAGGGATATGCCCTATTCCCCTCACAGAGCTACAATCCCCAGAAGAGGGGCTAACTGCTAAACCGCTCTGGCCACTGGAGCTCCATCAGGGGAATAGGAGTCTCCTAACAACTCTCAGCACCCTTCACAAACTAGACTTCCCAGGATTCTTTGGGGGCAGCCAGGACTGTGTAAAGTGGAATCAATGCATGGCATGGGTGTGGCTCCCTGATTAGCCAAGCCAGACAGCTGTGAGTCTGGCTTTTAGAACACAGACAGTTGGTTCTTACTGAGCATGCCTGCGTTATCATAGACTCCAATCTTAATTTTCTTTAATTAATTAAAAATCAGCCAGGCATGTTTTTAACTTCTAAACTGTAGAAAATGAAGGTCAGAGTATAGGGTAAGGTCAGTAATAGGATTACAGGTACTCTGTAAATATGGCTGATTTTTAATTAATAAATCCACTGACAGAAAAAAGTCCAACAGGGACCTGGATTATTTTACTCTTGGACTTTAAACTGACAATTCTGAGTGTTTTGTGTATTGCCACAAAAACTTAGAGGGTTGTTAAGCAAGAATTTCTGAGTTCAGGGCTATATGTTTTGTAAGGTTTTGTTTTTGAAATGAGCTTATGGGAAGCATCAGAATGGCATGGGGGTATTTTCAATTTAACATTGTGGAATGTGAAATATCTATGCTGGCTATAGTATACAGTCACTCTCGTGGCTGTATAATGAACTGAAGATTGCAAAAACTAGAAACTGAGAAAAACCATTATTGAGATATTTGGCCATCCATATACTCCGATCTTGTATGCATAACTAAAACAAAAAGTCTGATTTGGACATATTTCAAAAAAGCTCTAAAAAGGTTGTGCCCCACACTCCCCAGAGATTCATAGCTCCCCAATGTATCGGATGTCTCTGAACACCCTCAGTGTGCAAGGTGCTTTATAAATTATAAGACAGGTCTCTGACAGGAGAAGATTACGGTTGTTGTTATTATTATTTAGATTTATTGCCCCCCCCCTTAACCCAAAGGTCCCAGGATGGGCCACAACAGTTTTAAAATACATCATTGAAAACAGTTTAAAACAACCTAAAATCACAACATCACAAAAAATAGGGTGTGTCCTAAAACTATACATCTCAGGTGTCAAAGGCCAGGGTGAAAACGTGCATCTTCAGCATTTGCTAAAAGCTGTACAGTGAAGTTGGCAGACACCCCTCTGTGGGGAGAGAGTTCCACACCTTAGGGGCTGCCATAGAGAATGTCCTCCTCCAGGCCCCCACCCCTCCCTGAGCTTCTGAGGGTAGCAGAACTACAAAAGGGCCCCTCTGCTGATCTCAACACCCAGGAGGGTCTATAGGGAAGGAGGCTGTGTTTCAGATATTTGGGATCTAAAGTCATTTAGGGCTTTAAATGTCTTACACTGGCGCTGGAAACAAACTGGCAACCAGTGCAGCTGTTTTAAAACAGGGGTTATATAGTTTCTAAAGGGAACCCCTGCCAGTAATCTGGCTACTGCATTTTGGACCAGTTGAAGTTTCCAAGTATCCTTCAAAGGCAGCCTCACGTAGAGCACATTGCAATAATCCAATCTGGAAGCTACCCAAGCATGGAGCACTGTGGCCAAGTCATCTCCATCCAGGGCCAAAGCTGGCGAATCAGCCAGTGCTGGAAAAAGGCACTTCTAGCCCCTGAGGCCACCTGAGCCTCCAGTGACAATGACAAATCCAGGAGTACCCCCAAGCTGCAGATCTGCTCCTTCCAGTGCAACCCCATCCAAAACAGGCCATCTCCCCACCTCCTGGACATAAGAACTGTGGACATATAGCACCTCTTTCTTTTCAGGATTCAGCCTCAGTTTTATTGGCCCACATCCAGCCCATCACCACCTCCAAGCACTGGTTCAGAACCTCAACCGCCTCTCCTGATTCCGATGGAATATAGAGGTAGAGCTGGGTGTCATCTGCATACTGATAGCATCTCACTCGAGATCACCAGATGACAGCTCCCACTGGCTTCATATAGATGTTAAATAGCATAGGGTTCAAGATGGAACCCTGCAGAACATCCCAGGACAGCTGCCAGGGTGCTGAGCAATAGCCTTTCATAACTACTTTTTGGAAGCGGCCCTGGAGGTATGGATAGAACCACTGAAACACAGTGACCCCAACCGCCACCTCCCTGAGCCACTCCAGAAGGATACATTGGTACCTAAAGCCACTTAGAGAACTAGGTATGTTCTTAAACGCAAAGATTTTGGCGTATTAGTGAATAATAACACTGTAAATCATGAAGCACATCAGAATACAATCATAACAATCATGTCCAAGATTCCATCCAGGAGATGGATAGAGAGTGAGGCAAACCTTTGCTTCTCCAGCTCCACTACCCTCTGCGTGCCCAAAGGTCTCTTGCTTCCTCAAATAACTCTGCCTTTTCTCTTTCATTGCCCCTCATTCCTAGAGCTGCTTCACAAAACACCTGTGGGAAGGCTGATAGAACATCGATGGTAGAGCATCTGCTTCGCATGCAGAAGGTCTCAAGGTCAATGACTAGCATATCCAGGGCGGGCTGGAAGAGGCTTTCTGTCTGAAACCCTGGAGAGCTGCTGCCAGTCAGGGTAGACAGTACTGAGCTAGATGGAACATTGGTGTGATTCAATATAAGGCAGACCTTTCAACTCAGCAGTACTGAGGGATGTAACTCAGTGGTAGAATCCCTGGCCCTGTCTGAAACCCCAGAGAGCTGCTGCCAGTCAGTGTAGACAGTACTGAACTGGATGGATCAATGATCTGACTCAGTCTAAGGCAGCTTCCTCTGTTCTTTGGCATGGGCACTCTTCTTTCTTCCTTGAAATCCACTTTTCCCATGATGCTTTTGGCCATAGCCCTTAGTAGGGGCTTTGGCAATTTTGAGGGGTCTCTATTTTGTGGTACACTCATCTGATCCACACCTTTGGGATCCGGGTACAGATAGGATGAGTTCCTCCTCTGAATCCCCATGCTGAACATAGGAACACAAGAAGCTGCCTTATCCTGAGTCAGATTACTGGTCCATCTAGCTCAGTATTGTCTACACTGACTGGTAGCAGCTCTTCAGGGTTTCAGGCAAGACCCTCTCCCAGCCCCACCTGGAGATGCTGAGGATCCAACTTGGAACCTTCAGCACACAAGGCAGATGCTCTAGCGCTGAACTACGGCCCTTCCCAAAATTCTGTGAGGTTGTCTGAGTGGACTATTGCTTTCAAAATGTGAATAGCTGCTTGGAGATGCTCGGAAACATCGCTCTTATTTATTTATTTAAAAACACATAGCCCCCTTTTTGGAGAAACATCTTCCATGGAACAGTTGACAATCTCCACTAAAAATCAACTCCGCCTGACAATAAGGTATGAAATCAACAAAACACAGTAATACTAAACAGTAAACCGGCATTGAAAGTGAATTACAGAAATGGAATCTAAAGAATAACACAGACCATAAAAAGGTACTAATGCATAAAATGTGGCCTGCCCAAGATGCAAGTTATCTGCCTGCTATGCTTAAACCACTCCACTTAAGGAAAGGTGGCCATGGTCAATTAAAAACATACAACACACCTACAAATTTGCTAGAATATATTTCACCTCCCACTGTTTTATTTTGTGCAAACTGGGATACTCCTCATGCCCATTGCAGACTATTCTGCAGAATAGTCAGTGCTATTATTCCACAATCAGAATCTGAAACTGCAGAGAGGAGGTCAGGTCTCCTGCTCCCCTGGTGCATTCACGGTGTATGTGTTATGTGCCTTCAAGTCAATTTTGAGTTATGGCGACCCTATGAATCAGTGACCTCCAACAGCATCCGTCGTGATGAACCACCCTGTTCAGATCTTGTAAGTTCAGGTCTGTGGCTTCCTTTATAGAATCAATCCATCTCTTGTTTGGCCTTCCTCTTTTTCTACTCCCTTCTGTTTTTCCCAGCATTATTGTCTTTTCTAGTGAATCAGGTCTTCTCATGATGTGTCCAAAGTATGATAACCTCAGTTTCATCATTTTAGCTTCTAGTGCATTCACTATAGCTGTCCAATTTCCCTGCTTTTTGAAGAAAATATCTGTTGGCTATAGTTACGTTCTTAAACTGCAAGGTGTTGTGTTTCTTTTGCCTGTTAGTGAATTTTTCTGCTTTTTAATTTATGAGGTAAGAAATGGAATCCAGTGCAAGTTTGCTGAGAATGGATTGATCATCGTTCAGTGGGATTTACATACAATCATGCTTAGGATAGGTGAACTGACAATGGGGTAGGAGGAAAAGAGGGAGGGAGGGCTGAAGTGGACAGGGGAGGAGGAGGAAGGGAGGAGGAAGGGGGAGGGAGGGGAGCGGAAGGAGAGGAGACAGGGGGAGAGGAAACGCAAGCCTGATCATTTGCATGTTTATTGAGTTCAATAAACTTGATTTACTTCCATACAATCATGCTCAGAATAGGTAAAACAGACCATGGAGGAGGGGGAGAGGGGAGGGGATTGGGAGGGGAGGGAAGGGGCAAAGGAAAGGGGAGGGAAGGGGCAAGATGGAAGGGATAAGAGGGAGGAGGAGGGCAGGGCAGGTTTGATCATTTGCATGCTTTTTGAGTTCAATGGGATTTACTCCTGTACAATCATGCTTAGGCTAGGTAACACTGACCTGGTGGAGGGAGGGGGGAGGAGGGGGAATGGGGAGAGAAGGGGGAAGGGTAGGGGGAAGGGAGGAAGGAGGAGGGGAGATTGGGTGGGTGGTCACTGGGCAGAGGGGAACCCCCTTTCCTTTCCGAAAGGAAAACATTGTGAACAGTATAATTCTTTTTCAGAGTTTTCCCCACCTTTTTATCCTACAGCTGGCATATGTAGTCTCCCACCCAAATTTAAACCAAAGCTTTCCCTGGCCACATCCACACCAGACCTTTATTTCACTTTAGACAGTCATGGCTTCCCCCAAAGAATCCTGGGAAGTGTAGTTTGAGAAGGGTGCTGAGAGTTGCTACGATAAGCCCTATTCCCTTCACAGAGCTACAATCTCTAGAAGGGGGTCTGACTGGTAAACCCCTCTGGCCACTGGAGCTCTGTCAGGGGAATAGGAGTCTCCTAACAACTCTCTGCTCCCTTCACAAACTACACTTCCCAGGATTCTTTGGGGGAAGCCATGACTGTTTAAAGTGAAATAAAAGTCTGGCATGGGTGTGGCCATCTGATTAGCTAAGCCAAACAGCTGTGAGTCTGGCTTGTAGAACAGACAGTTGGTTCTTATACTGAGCATGTCTGACATTATTATAGGCTTCAATGTTAAATTCTTAAATTAATTAAAAATCAGCCAGGCATTTTTAAAAAAAATTAAACTGCAGAAGTTGAAGGTCAGAGTACAAGACAAGGTCAGTAATAGGATTACAGGTACTCTGTGAACTTGGCTGATTTTTAATAAATGTCAACAAATTATGAGACCACTGACAGAAAAAAGTTGAAGAGGGGTCTGGATTTTTTCTCTCTTGTTTTACACTTTGAACTGTTGATTCTCTCTGAGTGTTTTGTGTATCAACACCAAAATTTAGAGGGTTGTTAAGTAAGTGTTTCTGAGTTCTGTAAGTTTTGTAAGTTTTTGTTTTGAAATGAGCTTATGGGAAGCATTAGAATGGCACGGGGAGTATTTTCAGTTTAACATTGTGGAATGTGAAAAATCCATGTTGGCTATAGTATACAGCCTTTCTCTTGGCTGTATCATTTGTTAAGGCACCTTGAGTGTTCTTTTCATAGACCTAGAAGACTGTAATAACTATTGCGTAGTCATGAATATCCCTTTTTGTTCAATCCAGCTCCAGACCTGATTTTAGCACCCAAAACAGCTTGGGCCACCTTGATTGATGACCTGTGTCAGAAGAGAGTCCGGGAAGTGGATGCTCGCTGTTTCCTGGGCAATTTATTTATTTTATTATGTGCGATTATCAAAATCGCACATATATTGCTTCCCTTGCAAGGATTCCAAAACAGTTTGCAGAATAAAATTCCAATACTAATATGTTAAAATACCGAACCAAATATTAAAATATACGTAAAATATAAATAAAATGTACAGCACATAATAAGCAATGTCAACATAAGAACATAAGAAGAGCCTGCTGGATCAGGCCAGTGGCCCATCTAGTCCAGCATCCTCTTCTCACAGTGGCCAACCAGATGCCCCAAAGGGAAGCCCACAAGCAGGACTTCAGTGCAAGAGCGCTCTCACCTCCTGCGGCTTTATATTGTAAATGAGGCGGAGAAGGACCATCAATAGACAGATCCATTGAGAAGCAGAGTTATTTTATGAACCATTCGAATAGTATTTCTCTCTTCCTATAGTAATGATGCCTTTGTCAGCGTATGACTCTTGTTGCAGGCAGTATGAGAATTACAAGCGGAAAGACTGCTGTTGCAATCAGGTCCTGCTTGTAGGTTTCCCAAAGACATCCGGTTGGCCACTGTGAGAACAGGATGCTGGACTAGATGGACCACTGGCCTGATCCAGCAGGCTCTTCTGATGCTCTGATGTTGTTATATTGAACCACCATGCGGCAGTTCTTTCAGATGTCTTGTAACAACATACCTTTTTCTTGAGGCTTCCTCCGAACTATAGGACTGGACCCTGTCATTTCTGAATTCCTGTTATTATAATACTTGTTTTTTGTCAGTTGTATCTCTGTTTTTGTTATACTGTGTGGTATCCAGTTTTTTTTAGAAGAGAACAACCTGACTCTAAAAAATTCATATTAAGAACGATTATTTTATAGCGATTTCCTTCCATTTAGTGATACTTTCTTTCCAAATACTGATATTTCCTTTAAAAAATTATTCCTTTGAAAATGTCAATGTTAATATTCATATTTTTGTGAAGGGGTGACTGATTGGTACAAGCAGCAGTTAGCGGACAGAGAATGAACTTGAATCAACAGCAGCCTGTTAGCTCAATGGAATGTTTTCATACTGGCACCAGCCAATGGATCCTGTTCCTAGACACAACCCGATATGTCTAAATCTGCATTTATACATATCAAATTCTGTCATTTTCTGCTGTTCCCAAGTCTCTAGAAGTTAAGAAGGAGGTACGTGGATCTACATGCATGCATGCTGAATCAAGCTGTTCTAGTTTGGATGCATGCAAAATCGTGCCTCTGAATGTTGCTCAGTGGGGAACAACAGCTGGACAGTGCTATTACAGTCATGTCCTGCTTGTAGACTTTCCAGAGGCATGTGGTTGGGTACTCTAGGGAACAGGATACTAGACTAGATACAGTAGGTTTGATCCAGCAGGGGTGCTCATATTCTTATGAGCTGTGGGAGGAGCATAGAATCATAGAAGAGTAGAGTTAAGGCCATTGAGCCTAACCCCCTGCTCAATGCAGGAATCCAAGTTAAAGCATGGGGTAATAGAAAGGGCCATTAAAGGAACGTCTGGCAATGGGAGAGGACATGGCTCTCCAGCGGTATACAAGAGTGCCTCTATTTTGCATTGTGAAATATTGGATGCTCTACAAATGTTGACTTCACAGATCAGTCCCGACAGGCAGAATTCTTATATGCCCCCAAGACCAACCCAGCAAACCATGCTTTTCCATTGGAGCTACTTCAGATGTGGGAGTTTCCAAGTGTTATCTAATCAAACAACAAAAGGTGCACCTTATCAGCATGCATGTGTGAACCAGTTAAAAAGAGTTAGAAGGATCTGTCCAGTTTGGTTCTGTCCGTTTCTCATTTTTGCAAGCTTAAATTCAGTTCTTCACATTTCTGTAGCAACTTGGGAATTTTTTTTTTAAATCCTCATGAAAACCCTTCAGCATTTTGATGCACATTTCTCCTACTAAACCCTTTTTTTGCGTGCAAGTAGAAATGTTTTTCAAGCAATTTCTCCTAATACAATGCATTTTGTATGCTCTTTTCACTCATTATTTTTACGCACACCTTCCCCTTATACATGCATTTTTATAAACATTGGCTGGAGAACTGCATTGCAAAATTTGGATAAATGTGAAATTTCGAAGGACGGCTGTGTTTTGGTTCTTGTACAGTTTTAGAAAGTACAAATTTGACAGATTCAGCTTTAAATGTGAATTGAACTGAATATCTTCCCCCATCCCTATGGTTAAGGGTTGGGAATTCAAGATATTCTATTTTAAACCTAATTTCTATTCCTCTTTGGGATAGGGCAGGGCAGGGATGGGGATCCTGTGACCCTCCAGATGCTGGAGGACAGCGACTCCCATCATCCCTGACCATTGGCCTTGCTGCCTGAGGCTGATGGGAGTTAAGAGACCAATTACCCCTGGAGGGCCAAAGGTTCCCCATCTCAAGGCCAGAGCATCCAGCAAAAGTGCACCCATTAATTAAACATGCCAGTGGTAATCCCAAATGCAACGGTCTACATTTGGAGTAAACCAGGTTGTGGATTACATCCTTGGAAAACTCAGATGTATGCCCTGCTTTAGCAACCTGCCTAACAGACACATCAACCTTCTCTTGTTCAGGGTCCCTTATTGCCTACTGCACTGGTGTTCAAAACACCGTACAAGGCTGCTAAGCTAAGCAGAAATTGAAACTGCTTGCTGCTATTATGTTTCTGGTGTTTGTTTTTTATTGCTAGTTTAGAGTCACCTATGGAGTTTATCCCATGCATGAATGTGCTTTCCTGTCCATACTTTTTTTTTTTAAAGTATTAACAAAATAACAAGTATACCTTTCAATATCAAATAACAGGGCAAGTACAAAAGGGATTATACATCAATAAGCCATAGAAAGTATATATGAGAAAATTAACCAGGTAAGTCGAACCAAAGATAGATAACATCTTTCCCCAAATCCCATCCCTCCCCTAGTTCAATTGATGTATCTAACTGAGTCACAGTTAATTTAAAAAAGAAAAGAAATAAAATTCCTTATTTGTCATTTCAAGAAAAAATCAGATTTTGTCTCTTTTAAATGTTTTAATTATTTGTTTTTAAATGTTTTAAGTGACAATTTTTAATATTTTATGGTAAACCGCTTATTTATTTATTTACATTTATATGCTTCTTCCCCATATTAATATGCGCAAAGCATCTACCTCATAACATAACAGTCCAGGTGTTTATTACAAGAAAGTGGTATACATTTTTTTTAAAAAACTAATTATATATCAAGATGTGTTTGCTGGTCTTCCTTCCTGGCATGTCTCCCCTTTTGATTCACAAAGTAGGAAGGAAAAGCAGGAGAAGGTTTTGTTAAGTGATGCAAAAGTTAGTCAGAGTACATAGAAAAGAAAAGAGGGTTAGCAAGGCAGGCATGTCGATGAACTTAAAAGCCTGGGCAGAATGAAAAGAGAAACTGTAGCACTTTCAATTACTCTAGCAACCAATATTGTCCAATTTAACTTTGTAGTTGCTTTCAGCAAACACATCTTAATATATAATTAGTTTTTTTTTAAAAAAAATGTATACAGTTCCACTTTGTTGTAATAAACACCTGGACTGTTATGTTTTGCTGCATTGTTATCTTTTCAAATGATTTAGTATTTGTTACTGATATAGTGATTTGCATTTTTGTTCTGTTGTGAGACGCTTTGAGCATATTATCTAGTCCAGCATCCTGTTCCAACTGGGGCCAGTCAGATGCCCTCAGGAAGCCCACAAACAGAGCATGAAGGTACTGGCCTTCTCCTGCTCCCAAACAAATGGTTCCATTTACCTATCGTGGCTAATAGACACTGAAAAGAGCACACCTCCTCTGTGAATTGACCCAACTACCTTTTAAAGCCATCAAAATTAGTAGCCATCTTACGACAGCAGATTCTCTAAGTCAGGTATAGCCAATGTGGTGCCTTGCCGATGTCATAGGATTACAACTGCAGGGCTGGCACCAGAGGACGGCCAGGTTGGACCCTGGCCGAGGGCCCCTGCAGCACAGAGGGCCCCTTAGGGTGGGAGTGTGGTGCTCCTGTTCAGTGATCCGTGACAGCATCGGGCCCTGCAACCTGACCCTGCCACAGATCGTGGACAGAGAGCTCCCAGGCACCCACCCAATACAGACAGTGCAGGCTTCAATAAGCCAGCACACACGCATACCCCACCTACCTCTCCCATCAATGTGAATGCCATGTGTATGAATTTGCCTTTAGCTTTCCTAAGGGGCTGACACCCTTGCTGCCATCTTGATTGATGGCAGGAATGTGCTCTACACACACACATGTCATTAACACAACACAAGAGGTAGGTGGGGCACACAGGCAGGCTTATCAGCTCTATGCCACCTGTATCGGTGGGGTGTGGGCCAGGGCAGGCTTGTGTCCCAAGGCCCAGTCATGCCTGGCGCCAGCACTGTACGACTCCCATCACCCCTCACTATTAGCCATGCAGGTTTGGGCTAATGGGACTTGGAGTACAAAAATCTGATAAGGAGGAATCACTCAGTGTTATTAACATTAAATGAGAGGGGGGAAATGCATGGGTTTTATCCAACTAAGTTTTATTCAGAGGAAACCCACTGAAATTAATAGATCTAAGCTAGCCATGCCCATCAATTTAAATGGGTATACTCTGTGCAGGATTAACACGAATTTGTTGTTGTTATGTGCCTTCAAGTGTATTACAACTTATGGCGACCCTATGAATCAGTGACCTCCAATAGCATCTGTTATAAACCACCCTGTCTGGATCTTGCAAGTTCAGGTCTATGGCTTCCTTTAGGGAATCACTCCATCTCGTTTGGCCTTCCTCTTTTTCTACTCCCTTCTGTTTTTCCCAGCATTATCATCTTTTCTAGTGAATCCTGTCTCCTCATTCTGTGTCCAAAGTATGATAACCTCCGTTTCATCATTTTAGCTTCTAGTGATAGTTCTCATTTAATTTGTTCTAACACCCAATTATTTGTCTTTTGCACAGTCCATGGTATGTGCAAAGCTCTCCTCCAACACCACATTTCAAACGAGTTGATTTTTCTCTTATCCACTTTTTTTCACTAGTCCTCAACTATTCCAGTGGAAGAAAAGGGTACATTCAAATAAAAATAAAAAGAGGCATGCTGGATCAGTCTGTAGGTCTTAGGGATGGAGCAACGATCCATTTCAGCTTCTTCTACTTTCTCTTTTTTCCAATCTTAAGTTTGGATCACCACATTTCTGCATCAGTTTGACTTTTTCCCTATGTGCATTTAACCTGATATACACATTTTTGCATGCAATTTTACCTAATGTGTACATTTTTGCAAGCAATTTCCTCAGATGTAATACAGTTTTGTGCATTATGTTTTAGAGTGGGGACGGCTCTTGCAAAGCAGCACCCTGCAGGGCCAAATTCTCCATGGGCTGCAGGGTGCTGCTTCTCAAGAGTAGGACTGAACCCAATTGTTTTCCATCAGGAGGGAGGGAGGAGTGTTGAATCCAGAGCTGCACCCAAAATTCTCTACCCCACTATTAGTCAGAGAGGTTTGGGGGGAGACTTTCACCAATTATCCTCCTGGGGAAAGGGGGGAACTGAAACTCTCCATCTTTTTTTTTTTTTGAGGAGGGGGAGGGAAATCCCCACCCCAAATTATCAGAGAATTTATCAGATTTTTTTTCTGAAAAATTTCAGCTCCCAATAAGTAAGGTTGCACAGTGACCTGGAAATTTGTTTTCCAACGATTTACAAAGAACACATTCTATATAGGTTTTCAGCAGCTGAGACTATCCTCTCCTAATTTCTATTCTCTATTTCTGATTATTGCTGATGTTTTAGAGGGACAATAAATAAATACCACCGGCGGGGCGGGGGGAGGAAAATCCCTTCCATCTTGGCCTCTGAAGGCTAGCAAAGACATACCCAACTAAAAGCTCATCATCGCACAATGCTTCTTATAGTCTTGAACAAACTTTTCCTGCACATTTATCCTTGCAAGTTTGTACCATAAAATTACCCCTCTCTCACACACACCCAAACTGGAGTGTTGTCAGATTCAGGCAAGTCAACAGTTGCCACTGCTGTTTTGAACAGACTGAGCCTTAAGGAATAGCCAATGCATTTTGTAATGCTTTTTAAGCACAGCTTCTCTGCTTTTTAAACGAACAAAGAACTGGCCATGACAAGAAAGAATGTAGCATCCCTGACTTTAAAAGGGAGATTAAACTGCACAGACGAAATACATTGACTTAATGTCTAGCCTCCCAGGACAGACAAAAAAAATTTCAAACTGTCTCATTGTAAGACTTCATATAAAAACTGCAAGGGGAGGGTTTTGGAAATCTTGGCCAGCGATAACGAAACAAAACACAATGCTGCCTGCAGATCTGTTTATGTGATCATAGGAGTAACAGGTTTGGAAGCTATTGGGTGGAATTAAGGGAGCAGAGAGGGACTGAAGGGCATCTAGTCCACCCTCTAGGCTGAGGAAGGCTTGAGGATTTGGTTCTTTGCAAATTTTGATACAAACTAACCTGATCTGCATTTTCTGCATGCCGATGGAAATACAGGAAGAATATTATTTGGGGGGGTAACTAGTGGTTGGGAATGCTTGCAAGAAACAGTAGGAACCTATCAGGCATCTCTTACTGGAAAGGATACCGTTTCCTGCTGGGGATCATGGGATCTGCAGCTTCCTCTGCCTCCCAAGCAGCCATTTATACTTTCCCCTGGCTCCTGAGCCATTTGAGGTTCATAGTGGAAGCTGAGTTTCACTCTTTGGATCTAAGCACTTCTTGTAGAGCAGCTGCAAATATTCGGAGTTATGAGTTCACTAATTCTTCTGTCTTTCAACTATTCCTCATTGTACTTGGATCCAGACCCTTCCATTCTGGTTGTCTTCCTCTGGACATACTCCAATTTGTCAATTACCGTCTTAAAATGTGATGTCCAGAACCAGATGCAGTATACCAGATGACCTCAAGAGGAGCTCTTCCTTCCAATAAAATAATAGTGCTCTGCCAAAACTTCATCCTGCATTTTTATTGTTCTCCATTAATTAACAAGAAAAGAAAACATATCACCAAATAGGAGAAGATGTGTGTGTGTGGGGTGAACCCCTCATGGATAGGGTGCGATATTTTGTTGCACTTGCCTTACAAAACCACTCAGCCCCTATGCAAACAGGTGTCCTTCAATTCTACAAACCTTCTCTTCAATGGTCTACATCAGGGATGGGTAGCTGGATCCAGCTGGTGGCCCAGATCCTTATCTCTCCCACCCCTCATTGGTTCAATCTGACAGGTGGGTGGGGCTGCCCATTTGTCAGTCATCCGATACCACCACAGTGATGTCAGGCGAACCATTTTTGCCTGAGTGTTTTGAAATCAAACCAACTAATCAGCAGATTGGCAGTGCCTGCAAAATCCCTTTTGGCCCAGCCATGTCTTGACCTGCCTCATAGCTGATGTCATGTAGGGCAGGTGGGTATATTTTAGCCAAAGCAGACTTTCAGCTTTTCTAGTCCAGCATCCTGTTGTCATACTTGCCAACTAGCATGGATGCCTCTTCTGAGAACTCTGCAAGTAGGACCTGAGGGCAACAGCACGCTCTCCACCGACGATTCCCAACAACTGGTATTCAGAGCCAATTACTGCCTCCAACAGTGGAGGTAGAACATAGCCATTGTGGCTAGTAGCCAATGATAGCGTTAGCCTCCGTTGATTTGCATAAACCTTTTTAAGGCCCTCCAGATTGGTGGCCATCACTGCATGTTGTAGGAGCAAATTCCATTGTTTGACTCTGTGATGTGTGAAGAAGGACTATCCTGAATCTTCCAGCTTTCAGCTTTATTGGATGGCCCTGAGTTCAACTATGATGAGAGGGGGAGAAAAACCTGTCTCTGCACACAGTCTCCATCTCATGTCTTATTTTATACACCCCTGCCATGCCTCTTATTGCTCACCTTTTCACTAAACTGAAAAGACCCCAGTGTTGTAACCTGTCCTCGTCAGGGAAATGGCTTCAGCCTCTAGATCATTTTGTTTGCCCTACACATTTGACTACACCTGTAGTGTGCAGCTTGGCCTTTTGAGAGACACAGAGCAAGTTATACAGAATGAGACACCGGGCCCGTCGCCAGAGCTTGTGGGCATCACAATATATCCGTGCAACTTTGACAGGCTTCGTTCTCTGCCACTGAAGTGGCACTGAAAGCAAAGGCAGTGTCATTCAGAAACTCAGAAAACCAACAGTAAAAAAGAAAAGGAAGTGTCGCATGTCTGGGAAACATAACCAAACACAGCTCGAAGCCAGCACAGCCAAAACAAAACACAATCATCAAAAAGCAAGACGTGAAAAAAGCCTCGCTGCGGAGAACAAAAGAACCAACTCCCTCACCACTGTCTCACGCCAAACACACACGTACTGGAATGCCAGTGGTGACATTTCTGAATATGCCTACAAGGGCACAACCTTCCACAGGGTGTGTAGTGCCATGGAGAAGCCATGGATCCACACTGGTACAGTTCCTGCATCCTCCCCGCCCAAGGGTTGCCATTGTTGTTATTCATATCTTGTTCTTCTGCAAGAAGCACCCGGAGCAACTTGCAAAAAAAGAATATTGTTTATATAAACAGTCACGAACGTGACAAAAAGCTGTTAAAAAAACCCGAAACAAAACACACACATTCTTGTAGCAAGGATATCATATCCAAACCCTCATTTTCTCATCAGACTTTAGAGTGACAATTGTCTGCTCCAGAGTTCACACATCATTCACAAACAGCCCATTTAGATCACCTTAAATAAGCCCTCCAGTTATTGTTGGACTCAAACTCCCATCAGCCCCAGCCACCATGGTCAATGGTCAGGGATAATGGATGTTATAATTACAGCCAGTAGTTTAGTGGCAAATTCAGAAGTGCAGGATCCCTTCATGGTAGTCACAGCCATGCCTCTTTTTGCTGCAGAGTTGAGAATGAGATTCTTGTTAATGCCTTCTCCCAAAACAACAGATGTCCCTAGGAGCCAATAAGCACAAAAGAGGAGAGTGTTAGCTACTGAAAAGAGGCTTCTCAGTGACTGAATCACCTCCTTTCTCTCTGATTGGCTCCAATCAGCAGGAAAGGACAAGGAAGCATATTAGAGGACTCTTCTCAGTGGCTAACATCCCTTTCATGCTGATTGGCTCAGGATGCTGGAGACACGGGAAACCTACTGGGACCATGCTTCCAAAAAAACAAGGGTCCTAAGACCCCCTGAAACTCTGGACGACAACACCACTGAATATGGCTACATCTGGAGGGCCAAAGGTTCCCTATCCCTGGCTTAAACCCTTCACCAAGTGTTCAGCAGTAGATGCATCAAAGTTGGCTGTAGCGTGTTGCTTGTCCACATTATGTGGCTGCTTCTTCCTGTGCTCAGCATGCAGAGACACACATATTGGAGGAGTAAGTAGGGCCATTGCCAAGCTCGCATGCAACACATAATGGACTTTAAAAGGATCTGTCGCAGGCTGCGCTAACTCATTGCAAGGGAGGACTACGAAAATAAGAGTTACTTCCGTGTGTGGTACAGCAGCCTCCACCAACCTCTAGAATAGGGATCGCCGAACTGCCATCTATGGATGACCACTGGTGTGCAAGCTTCATTCAGTGATCCACAGTGTGCCTTGTGGATCTGTGGCTGAAGATGAGAGACGGCACTTCCAACATATTGAATATGCATGTTGATTTTTCATGGTATTTTTAGTGCCACTTTTATTTCTTATATTGTATTACAATTTGAATTCTGTGTATGTTTAAAATACATAGAATATTTCAATGTTTTAATGTATTTTTTGAATGATTACAAGTTGTATCCTTTATTAGGCCTACTTGGAATAGATCGACTAAAATTGATGGACGTGGCTAACGCAGATCCATTAATTATAATGGGCCTACTCTGAGTAGAAGGTAGCTGGATACAACCTTCCGTATTCTAATAATGTTGTGCAGTTGGTTTTTATATTTTGTAAACTGTTTAGAGCACGGTTCCGAAATGTTTTTGTATGGACTGCTTGAACTTTGCTGAGGGTCTTGGCAGACCTCTTAATGATCTTTCTGCCTGTTGTAACCATTTTAATGTGCTATGATTTTTAATTGGCTTTTTATTGCTTCCTTTGTTTCTTACCTTGTGGTCTATTGTGTTAGAATTTCATTTCCGTACAATGCAGACAATAAAATGCAATATAAGAAATAGGTCTCCGTGAATGCAGATTCAGTTTCTTACTTCTAGCCTTCTGTGAACTTTGCTGCTAATACTCTCCACTCCTTCCAAGGGCTTCCTCCACCTGTCGCTTCCGGTCCGTCCTGCTTACTTTCCAGGCATACTGCCAGCTTCTAAGAATGACAGAGCAGCTGCTGCTCCCACCGTCCTTCACAGACACACCACAGACCACCCGAATGAAGCTCCTGGACCACTGGGGATCTGCAGAGCACAGTTTGGGAATCCTGGCTTACGGCACATCTTGGCATCATGTTATATGATGATGATGCTATGGCATGGTATGGAGTTCCGACACTTCTTTTTTTGCCGCCTATGGCAACCATTGTATCCTGGCCACCCATAGCACTTTTGTCAAGATATGAGCACCGGCTAGGGATGGAGAGATTTGTCAGTTTCAGTTCTCTCAGTTTCTCATTTTTCCATGCTTAAATTCAGTTCTCCACATTTCTGCAGCAAAGCTATCTACATTTATTTTTTTAAAAAAGAAAAGTCCTGTTGAAAATTCTCCAGCATTTTAGTGCAAATTTCTCCTAATAAACACATTTTTGTAGGCAGTTTTGACTAATATACACATTTTTGAAAGCCATGTCTTCTAATATAATGCATGTTTGTATGTTATTTTCTCTCATATATTCATTTTTATGCACACTTTCCCTGAACATATGCAGTTTTGTAAACCTTGCTTGGTTGGCAAACTGCATTGCAAAATTCAGATAAGAATGGCATTTCGAAGGATGGCTGGGTTTTGGTTTTCATGTTGTTTCAGAAAGTGCAAATTTGATAGATTTGGCTTGAAATGGGAATTGAGTCGAATTTATCTAGAACCGGCACCTCATTTTAATAATAATAATAACAATAATAATAATACTAGTAGTAGTAGTAGTTGTATGATATCTATGAAGCCCCTGATCATGATCACATGAGGCTACCACCTTACTAAAGCTCAGCAGGTCTGGGAAGCATATATATGTCACCTTGGGTTTAATGATGGAAGATAGGTTGTATATAAATACAAAAATTAGCTAATAAAAAGGCACACACACACACACACACACACACACACAGAGTCTCATTCTTCAAGTTCTATTTTTAGCCCAGTCTGCAAGGTATTCTTTGCACGCTATTAGTACCTCTAACCACTACTCAAGCCTGATACCATCTTTTTTTTTGTTCTTTGAAGGCATTTAGGGCATCACACTTGGGGATACATGAGGGATGTAGTGGATAGTAATGTAGTGGCAAATGCAAAAGTGCAGGGACCCTTCAAGATAGTCACGCCATGCCCCCTCACAGCCACTCTCCCTTTTCCACTTTCCCTCATCTCCCTTGCTCTCCATGTCCAATCTGAGTCCACACTCCACTACTACAGATGTTCTTAGAAGCTAATCACCATGAAAGGGGAAGCTGTGTGTTGGCTACTGAGAAGAGTCTTCTCAGTGACTGACTAGCCTCCTTTCACTCTGATTGGCTCCAATCAGCATGAAAGGACAAGGACTCCTCTCAGAGGCTAACATGCTCCTGTTAGGGACCTGGCTAGGTCCTGCTCCCTAGAAAGTAAGGGGTCTAAGACCCCTCACAACCCCGGACGACTACACCTCTGCATAATTGTACAAGCAAAGGGTCAAAACTCAGTGGCATAGCGTCTGCTTTGCATGCAGAACATCACAGGTTCAACCCGCAGCATCTCCAGGTAGGGCTTGGAATGGCCCCTGCCTGAAATCTTAGACAGCTGTTGTAAATCAGTGTAGACAATATTGATGGATCAAGGGTCTGTCTTGGTATAGCACAGCTTCCTGTGCTCCCTGATGCTCCCTGTCTACCCCCCAAAAAATTGCATAACCCCATCCCTCCTGTCTTTCCCTCCCCCAGACTTACACTGCCAAAAAGAGAGAGAGGCAGCAATAACTTGATGGATTGATCAGAGAAAGGAAAGCAATGCCAAGATTGAATTAAATCAAAGCCTGAGATCCTCAGCTGAATGGAGATGCCTCGTGTACCATCCAGGAGCAGAAAGGCTGCTGGCTTCAAGGCCAAAGCAGGAAAGTCTGGGTGCTGGGTACTGTACAGAATGCCAAAGAGACACAGTCCCTGCCAAGCGGGTTTACATGAGAAAAAAGTCAACATAAATTCAGCCTCTCTTCTCCACTTACTACAAAGAACACCAAAAAGTAGCACTGCAAAGAGCAAATAATAATGACAAAAGCATCATTTGTCAAATCGCGATGACAGAAATGGTCCATCTCTAGGTATGCGGATGGTCTTCTCCCCTACGGACCCTCTCAGATGTTAAGATCGGCAGAGGGGCCCCTCTTCATAGTTCCACAGCCCTCAGAAGCTCAGGGTGCTTGTGGTGGCCTGGCAGAGGACATTCCCTATGGCAGCACGAAAGTTAAGGAACTCCCTTCCCACAGAAGTGTGCCCGGCACCTTTGCTATACAGTTTTTGTCATATGCTGAGGATGCACCTCTTTACCTTTGACACTTGGGATGAATATATTCTTAAGACCCACTCCGTTCTTGTCCTTGCAATTTGTTTTATTTATTTATTTATTTATTGTATTTATATACTGCCCCATAGCTGAAGCTCTCTGGGCGGTTTACAGTAACTAAAAACATTAAAAACAAATATACTCTTTTAAACTCTCTTCTTTTTTTTTACAAACATGTTTTAAATGGTTAGAACCTGCTCTGGGACTTTAGGGTAAAGCAGGCGTGGTGGGGAACCGGTGGCCCTCCAGATGTTGCTGGATGACAACTCCCATCAGCCCCAGCGAGGATGGCCAATGGCCAGGGGTGATGGGAGTTGTCGTTCATCAACATCTGGAGGGCCAACGGTTCCCCACACCTGGGTGGGTAATCAAGCAAAATAAGAACAATCATTCTCATGATTTATACATATTGCCAAATTCAATTCTCCTTGATGCAGTTGTTGTTGTTGTTGTTGTTGTTGATGATGATGATATCCCTTGTAGGGGAGCCCGCTGAGTAGAGGGGGGCAGGGTATTAATTTTTGCACCTTTTAAAGTATCCCCCCCTCTCTCTGCCACTACCTACTGTCTTTTGCTGCAGGGATCAGACTCTCATTCAAGTGAGTCCTGAGACCTGCCTCCAACTTCTGGTTGAAGAATCCCTCCCTGTACTTTCTCCTTTTCCCATCCCATGTATATCCTTTACCCTCCAAAGCTTTTGTCCTCTATCCTGTCTTTTCTTTCTCTCTCTCTTGTTTAGGGTTGCCAGGTCCATGGCCTGAGACTGATCCTGTATCTTTAGGTGAAGAGAAAGTCAGCCAAGTGCAGGTGTTCTTGCAACTCTGCAATGGGAAAAACCACAAGGTGGAATTCTCCCTTCCCCCTGCACAATTTTAAAGATACAGAAGACCTTTTGGTTGCCAGGCCCTGCCTCATCTATGTGTTATTCATACATAAGCACCAGGGCTAGCATTTACAATTGGTTTACTAGCATACAGTCCAACAATAAAATTTCCACAACCCTTTGTTTTTCTAGTATTGGCTTGAAGTTAGTGGACACTGATCTGTAAGGGAGAATGGGACGCTGCCTCACCAACCTCAGCCTGCCCTCATCCAGCCCCCACCTGCCTGCCTTCTTACATCAAGCCCAGGGAGTGGCACTGCCTGCCAGCTCTTCCCACCTTTGTCTCAGTGTTGTTTTTGTAGAACTCAGCAAGGAGGAAGACGGGGACAAAACTAGCATTAGTTGGCTCTGCCTATCATTGACTTTGACTCTGCCTACTGTGGGCCTCTCTTTCTTCTGCCCTACCAGTTTCAAAGGATGACAGCCATCCCTGACGCTATCTCTCCATTTATATTTGGTACTAGGGGTGGCTACCCCTGCTCGCTTTGCTTGCCAACTCCACCTATAATCACCAAAGGTTCTCTGCCTCTCATGAGTCACCAAAGCCCTCAGCCCTTGGTCTGACTTTGAATAAGGCTGTTTCCTCTGTTCCTATCTGAGTAGGCCAATCTCCCTTTCAAAGAAGAGAAACTGGCATTCAAAACTATCCTTTTTGGGGTGGGGGGTCTGACCAAGACTATAGCTCAATTCAGAGAGCAGAGTTGAGCTAAACTTTTTACCTACTGTGCCCCCCCCAGCCTTCCGTCCTTCCAGCTCCTTGAAATTTTGGCTTAAAACCTGGCATGGATTCTACTGCCCCACTGACATGGAGTCACCAGCCGCCACTGCATCTGCTCCTGCATCAGCCTACCTGATTCTTCTCTCATGCCCCCACCATCCAAAGTGAGGTTGTTGGACCTGGAGACGGGACATTTCTGACTGAAACACCCTATCCATAGTGGTGCCATCAGGGCAGGACTTCAGGGAGCCAGTGTGGTGTAGTGGTTAAGGTGTTGGACTATGACCTGGGGGGCCAGGGTTTGAATCCCCACACAGCCATGAAGCTCACTGGGTGACCTTGGGCAGCCACTGCCTCTCAGCCTCATGAAAACCCTATTCATAGGGTCGCCATAAGTCGGAATTGACTTGAGGGCAGCACACACTCAGTAGTAGGAGCAGGAAGGTCCCTAGACACAGTTGGGTTGGCTTGAGACTGCCATGGACCCCATGGAGGACTCCAGAACGACCAGGAGGAGGTGGAAGAAGAATGGGATCCTAGGAAGGGGCCCAGTAGATTGCAGAGGGATGGAGCTGAAACAGGAGAAGGTTCCAGCAGTTTAGACAATGACAGCTCCCCCCTAGTTCCAGTTACAGCAGAAGACATGCTGCCTGACAATGAGAGGGCCCTCATCCTGCCTCTCAGCCCTGTCTTGTCGCCTGAGCTGTCACTCACCTCCTTCTGGGGAGTTGGAAGCTCAACCAGAGGCAGATCTGGATGAAGTGCCGACGGCACCAAGGATGTGCCAGTAGATGTGCAGGCAGTCACACATGGTGGCAGCTTTTGCTTGCTAACGCAGTCCCATTCAGGGAAGCCTGCCACATGCAAATAGAAAGCCCTTCCTGAGTCTACTTAAAGGTCTCAAGGGCTGTGTCTAATTGCTGCAACAATGTTTTAGCTTGCGTAGTCATGCTTAATTATGCTGCAGAAACCCATGTAACCTGTAAACTGAGCTATGAAATGCTCTAAGCTGAGATTCCTCATTATAATATAATAATAATAATAAAAATTTATTTGTGAGTCGCCTATCTGGCCGAATTAACGGCCACTCTAGGCGACGTACATCAACATAATAAAATAAAAATACAATATAAAACCAATATAACCACACTCAATAATTAAACAATGGAGAAAAACAGACCAGTGAGTCCGAGTCTGAATCCGTCAGGGTTGGCCAGGATAGCCACATTTTGAAACATATGAAGTTATACGGATTGGGTGGTATCCAGTGCTAGTTCTACTCAGAGTAGACCCATTAAACTTAATAGTCACAACTAACTTAGGTTCATGATCCTCCATGGCGCAGAGTGGTAAGAGGCGGTAACGCAGCCGAAGCTCTGCTCATGGCCGGAGTTCGATTCCAACGAAAGGAGGAAGTCGAATCTCTGGTAAAAGGGGTCAAGGTCCACTCAGCCTTCCATCCATCCGTGGTCAGTAAAATGAGTACCCGGCATATGCTGGGGGGTAAAGAAAAGCCGGGGAAGGAACTGGCAATCCCACCCCATATATACAGTCTGCCTAGTAAACGTCGCAAGACGTCACCCTAAGAGTCGGAAATGATTCGCACTATAAGTGCGGGGACACCTTTTCCTTTTTAAACTTAGGTTCATTAATTTCAGTTTCACTGAAATATCAGCTAATATTTGATACAACCTGATGATGATGGGTTGTATTCATCTAAGTCCTACTCAGAGTAATTGAAATTTATAGAAGTGGCTAACTTTGGTTCATTAATATTAATGGGTCTTCTCTGAGTAGAACTTACTTGAATACAACCCATCTTCACCACTACATTTATATCCCACTTTTCCTCCAAGGAGCTCAGGGTGGTGTACATGGTTCTCCCCTTCCTCATTTCATCCTCACAACAACCCTGTGAGGTAAATTAGGAGGAGAGACAGTGACTGGCCCATAGACACGCTTCATAGCTGAGTGGGGATTTGAACCCTGGTCTCCCAGGTCCTAATCTGACACTCTAATGGTAATACAGACTCATTACCATATAAAGAAGGGGGTCTTCTATAAGGTCATTTAGTAATGCACTTAAGACCAGTGTCTACAATTATCTAATAGCACCACTGCCTGTCTGTGGAAATTTCTTCTCTCTGACTTCATTCTTCGTACGGGGATGGGGAATTTATTTATTTATTTATTTGTTTGTTTCATTTTTAAACCGCCCATAGCGAGTGGCTCTCTGGGCGGTGTACAAAAGATTAAAATACAGAATATGACAATAAAATCAACCTACCAACAGTAAACATAAACAGCAAACAAAAAAAGTTTTAAAATTATAACATTAAACACTTAAAATGCCTGGGAGCATAGCCAGGTCTTAACCTGGTGCCGAAAAGATAGAAGCATCGGCGCCAGGCGTACTTCTTCAGGGAGGCTGTTCCACAGTTTGGGGGCCACTACAGAAAAGGCCCTAGATTGAGTAACTGTCCTCCGGGCTTCCTGATGGGTTGGTACCCGGAGGAGGGCCTTAGATGCTGAGCGAAGTGACCGGGTCGGTTCATAGCGGGAGAGGCGTTCCACAAGATACTGCGGTCCCATGCCGTGTAAGGCTTTATAGGTCAAAACCAGCACCTTGAATCTGGCTCGGAAACAAATGGGTAGCCAGTGCAAATGGGCCAGAACAGGTGTTATATGCGCTGACCGGCTGGTCCTCGTCAGCAGTCTGGCTGCTGCATTTTGCACTAGCTGAAGCTTCCGAACTGTCTTCAAGGGCAGCCCTACGTAGAGCGCATTACAGTAATCCAACCTAGAAGTTACCAGAGCATGAACAACTGAGGCGAGGTCATCCCTGTCCAGATAGGGGCGTAGCTGGGCTACCAACCGAAGGTGGTAGAACGCATTCCTTGCCACCGAGGCCACTTGCGCCTCAAGAGACAAGGAAGGATCGAAAAGAACCCCAAGACTACGAACCTGTTCCTTCAAGGGGAGTGTAACCCCATCTAAAACAGGGTAAACATCCACCATCTGGGCAGGGAAGGCATTCACCAACAGTGTCTCAGTCTTGTCTGGAATGTCTTTTCCCAGACATTTTAGCACAAAAGTTGCTTTGATGATTGACTGATTGGTAACATTTCTTACCTGCCCTTCACTATAAAGTTCCAGGGCGGGTTATAACAATATAATAGACAATGATAAAGACAGATGAATCTGTTAATATTATAAAATGTCAGGGCTTTCCCAAAATGTGGCCCATGGACCAGCAGTGGGCCATGAGCTTCATTCAGGTGGTCTGTGGTATGTCCGTAAAAATCTAATTAAAAATCATAACAGCATCCAGCATAGCACATTACAATTGCTACAACAGGCAGAAAAAAAACCATGAAGTTGTCTCCCCCAACCCCCAGCAATTTTCAAGTGGCCCATGGGGGGAAAATGTTTGGGAACCCCTGAAATAAGTAAAACCATTTCAAGTAGAATAGTATAAATTTAGCAAATGATCTGGTTCCCACAAAACAAACATCTTAACTGTCAAAGGCGAGGAGAGAGAGGTATGGCAGAAGTTGTAGAATGAAGATGTCAGATGCTCCTCTGCAGGGAGGGGGTTCCACAGTTTAGTAGCTTCCCCTAAAAAAGCTCTCTACCAGGCCACCATTCAGTGAGCTGATGAGGATGGCGGGACTACCAATAAAGCCCCCCCCACCTGTGACGGTGTTAGGAATGGAGAGGGTCATTCAGATATTGGAGGCCTAAGTAATTAATAATGCTGGGAAAAACAGCAGGGAGTAGAAAAAGAGGAAGGCCAAACAAGAGATGGATGGATTCCATCAAGGAAGCGACAGACCTGAACTTACAAGATCTGAGCAGGGTGGCTCACGACAGATGCTCTTGGAGGTCGCTGATTCATAGGGTCGCCATAAGTCGTGATCGACTTGAAGGCACATAACAACAACAACAAGTAATTAAAGCCCTAAATGACTACAATTGAGCCAGGAAACAAACTGGAAACTAGTGTACAGTAATATCTCGGTTGACCAATCCTCCAGGAAGGAAGCTCCTTTTAAGGAAGGCTTTTTTCAAGGTGAAAATGACCAGCTTTGCTTTGCTATGGATAAACTTTCAACCCTGTGCCTTTGCTTTAAGGTGAAACTGACCAGCCTATGCCCTTGCTTTGCTGTCAATAAACTGATAAGCCTGTGCCTTCACTTTGCTAGGGTGAAGCTGACAAGTCTGTGTGTGTTTCCTTTGTATTAAAGAGATCTCTTGCTTTCTCCCAGGGTTGTGGAAAGAAAGATCCAATATGATTCAGAGGAGGAGAAGGAGTGGGAGTGGGTGGGTGCTGGGTAGGCACCCTTTAAAGCCCTTGTTGAAGCTGCCCCCACCATCTATGAGCAGGAGTAGGAACCTATCCCTATTCTTTCCATGTTATTCCTACCTTTGGTACCAAAGTTTTTTATTAAAGAAGAAATGTCAAGGAACACATCTACTTTGTTAACTAAGGTATTACTATACCTGTTTTAAAACAGGGGTTATATGGATCCTCAATGGAACCCCAGCCAGTATTCTGGCCACTGCATTTTGGACCAGTTGAAGTTTCTGAATTGTCTTCAAGGGCAGCCCCACATAGAGCACATTGCAACAATCCAGTCTGGAAGCTACCAGAGCATGGGGTACAGTTACACAGACCTCCACATATACACCACATGCCTTCTGCTGAAACATATGGCTTTGCTTTCATTTCTGTTTCCTCTGCAAATCATCTTGTGCTTTCTATATTTGATGCATTCCATTATTGTTATGACATACCTTCCTCAGAGCTTTCCTGGCATAGAAATTGTGAAGATTGTACTTAGGAATTTAAGTAAAATAATTTTTATTTTATTTTAAATTTAGTTAATTTATATATTGCTTCACACTTCAAAGACCTCTAAGCAGTTTACACCATTCTAAGAAATATCACAAATACAAAAAAATTACAGTAACATTTCCACATTTTAAACTAGCACAGAACAATTAGATCTGATCCTCTTAAATAGGAATATAAATTTTAAAAAGGAACTTTTGGAGACCTTAATAGCAACTGACACATTCATTCACTGATGGAATTCACTGCCATAGGACTTGTAGATGGCCATTGGCTCAGATGGCTTTAAAAAGGGAAATCATACAATTTATGGAGGAGAGATTTATCAATACTATTAGCTGGTAGAAGCAGTGCAGTGACAACTTCAGAAATGCAGGGTCCCTTCATGATAGGCATGCCACGCCCCCTCATAGCCATGCCCCCTCATAGCCACATCCCGGCATTTACTTGCTTGCTCTCTGTCATCATCTCTGTATTTCTAAGTCCATCCCATGTGTATCTTCTCCCAGAACAACAGATGTCCATAGGAGCCAATCAGCATGCAAGAGGAGTGTGTTAGCTACTGAGAAGAGTCTTCTTAGTGGCTGGCTCACCTCCTTTCACTTTGATTGGCTCCAATCAGCAGGAAAGGACAAGGAACCATGTAAGAAGATTCTTCCCAGTAGCTAACACACTCCCCTTTCATGCTGATTGGTTCATAGGATGCTGGAGACATTGGGACCCTGCTCCCCAAAAAGTAAGGGGTCTAAGAGCCCCCCAAGATCCTGGACCACTACACACCTGGCCAGTGTACACCCCTGGCTGGTAGCCACAATAGCTTAATATGCCACAGCTCAGTGACAGAACATCTGCTTTGCATGCGGAAGGCCCCAGATTCAATCTGTGGCATCTCCAGCTTGAAGCCCTGGAGAGCCACGGCCAGTCAGGGTAGACTAGGGGTTCCCAAACAGTGGTCCACAGAGCTTCATTCAGGTAGCCCATAGCATGTCTGTGAAGGACACTTACAATCTGATTATGGACTTCAAATTGTAATACAATAAAATGCAAGGAATAAAAGCCATGCAATTAAAAATCATGCAGCACCTAGAGCGGCACATTACAATGGCTACAACAGGCAGAAAAGTCATTAAGTGGCAATTTTCAAGTGATCCCTGGGAGAAAAAATGTTAGGGAACAACTGGTGTAGACAAAGCTGAGCCCACTAATGGCCTGACTCACTGTAAGTCACCTCTTATGCCCATAAGAGCCGTTCTGTGTCATGTTCTACCAATGTGAGGGTGCATAGATGCACATCCATGAAGCACCACATGAAAATAACACCTCAACCTGAGGTCTTCATGACAGCAAGATTGCTTCTGATGCACATTGATCACATGGAGGGGGAGGGGATGTGCAAATCAACTGAAGGACTGTGGCAAAATGTGCATGATGCTGAGGTACTGTAGATTGACCAATGGTCTGTCTCTGTGTAGCACAGCTGCCTAGGTTTAGCCAAATGCCTCTTCCATGTCCAGAGATAGGGTACCACTGAACATAAGTGGCTCGGAGGAGCAACTGTAGGGGAGGGCAGTCGCCTCTCTGCCTTACAGTTGTGCCCGATGGAGGCCTCTGTCCTCAAAGTGGACTTTCTGACTCAGCAGGGCCGCTTTGCCATTTTTCCCGATGAAATGCTTTCTATCCACATGGACCCCATCCATCCCTCTCCCATCCAGCCTTTGTGGCGAGCACACAGAGTGCAAGACAACTTGTCTGTGAGGAATTGTCAGCTCCTCAGATTTCAGCCACTATCAGAGCCTGGGCTCTGAGGAAGTTTCACAGCCACTCTGACCTCAGGCCTGCCAAACACACACACACACACACACACACACACACACACACACACACACACACACACACACCAAAAGTCTCACCACAAGAGATGCTGTAAGACATTTGCAGGAGTTCCTAAGCAGTTCCACTTTCCAGAGGGCCTATGGGAGGCAACTCCAGGGAATGCATAAAGAACCATAACCAGGGACAAGACTCTCTCTCTCTCTCTCTCTCTCTCTCTCTCTCTCTCTCTCGTCAGTCGTTCCCTCCACAGGACTTCCTGAAGCCATTCCTTCCTTCTCTCCTCCTCCTGCTTTTTTTTTGGGGGGGGGGTCCTCGTTAATCGCTTTACCAACATTTCAAAGGCATTATGTAACGGAAAAGAGGGAGGAAGTTATTCCTACTGACACAGCCAATAAATCATTAACGTTCCTTAACAGGAGCACCACAGCCGCGTGCGTCGAGCCTTGTCGTGTTCGCTTCCAAATCAAGGCTTCCCAATTAAATATTCATCCCCGCCTTGAAATATTCATACCGCCCTTGCTGTTTCTGTAACACATATTCATTTCTTATGGAACTTCCAGGCAATGCATAAGTCATAAACTTTGTCTCCCACAGGAAGTCCATTTCTATTTCCCTTCTCTGTCTCGGCGCTCCTGATTTTCAGGCTTCAGGGAAGGCCTTTTACAATAAGTGCTGGTGGAGGAGGGGGACAAACAGGGATAGCAATTTATTTCAAGTGCACCCCAATCTCTCCCCCTCTTCTGAAGCTGTGTCTCCCCCTTTAAATCAGGATGCTGATGTTCGCCATCTCCCTTTCACAGCATGACTCATCCCACCATTCACAATAATTCCTACTGGAATTATTTATATATATATAATCACTGGAGAATGGTTCAGCCACCAGAGGCCATTACAGACCAGGCCATTTACACATCTTTTTTTTTGGGGGGGGTGTCCAGATAGAAAGACACAGGCGTAGTTCTAGACAGCATCCATCAGCTTCTTCAGCTCCTCTTCTCCTGTCACGCAGCGTGGCATAGTAGTGAGTGTGTCGGACTGGGAGCTGGAAGACCAGGGCTCAAATCCCCGCTGAGCCATGAAGCTCCCTGGGTGACCTTGGACCAGTCACTGTCTCTCAGCCTAACCTACCTCACAGGATTGTTGTGAGGATAAAATCAAGGGAAGGAGAACCATGTTTGTACACCACCTTGAGCTCCTTGGATGAAAGTTGGGATATAAATGTAACAAATAAATAAACAAGCACTAGATAAGGATGCTGGAATATAAGGAGGTCGGACGCTGCCTTCTGCTGAGCATCTGCAGTAACTCAGCATCATGCACGTTTTGCCACAGTCCCTTCAGCTGATTTCCACATCCTCTCCTCCTCCATGTTATCAATGCACATCAAAAGCAACCTTAGTGTAGGGATGGGTGAGAATTTCAATTCAGTTCACATTTCAAGCAGAATTGATCAAATTCGCACTTTCTGAAACAATATGAGAACCAAAACCCAGCCGTCCTTCCAAATTCACATTTATTAGAATTTTGGGATGAAGTTTGCCAACTAAACAATATTTATAAAAATGCATATATTAGGGGGAAGTGTGCATAAAATGAATATATGAGTGAAAATAATATGCAAAAAGGCATGATGTGATGAGAAATGGCTTGCAAAAATGTGTACCTTTTTCAAAACTGCCTACAAAAATATGTTTATTTGGAGAAATTCGTACTAAAATGGTGGAGAATTTTCATGAGGATTTTTTTAAAAGAAAAATCGCAGATTGCTACAGAAATGTAGAGAATTGAATTTAACATTAGAAAAGTGGGAAACTGAGAGAACCGAAATTGACAGATCTTTCCGTCCCTACCTTAGTGTCATGTGGCACAAGTGGTCCTGCACATTAGTAGAAAATGACACAGAAAGGCTCTTCAGAATATAAGAGGCCCTTAGATTGAGTCCATCTAGCTCAGTATTGTCCAGGGTTCTACTCCCCATCCCTTCCTGGAAACGGCAGGAAGAGTTCTTAGGAGACTCCTCTTCCCCTGACCGAGTTGGAGTGGTTTAACAGTCAGCCCCTCTTCCCAGAGAATTCTGGTGATTGTATCTTTGTGAGAGGAATGGGGGGGGCTCCTAACAACTCTCAGCACCCTTCACAAATGACACTTCCCCATTCTTTGGGGGAAGCCATGACTGTTAATAGTGCAATAAATGTCTGGTGTGGCCAGAGAAAGGGTTGGGGGCAGGAGGGACTGAGTGAGAGGGGGAGAGAAACAAAAATGGGGGCAAAGGACAGGAGGTTGTGAGACTGAGATGTGGTGGGAGAGGCAGGTGGGAGAGAGGAGAGAGAATAGGAGTTTGTGGTACAAGGGTATGCAGATAAATGGAGGGGTTATGGGGTAAGGAGGAAAATGGGAGTGAGAGGGGAAAAAGAGGCACCAGATGAATGGAGGATTGTGGTAGGGATAGGGCTGGGGAAGAATATCCGCTAGATTGGACTTAGTACCAGATTCCGATTGAATTCAACAGTCCACTGTCTTTTCAGACTGGCGCTAGGTTTTTTTGTGGTGGGCTGCAGCTATAATTGGCACAATATTTTAAAAAAAATTCCCTCAATTTTTTGTAATTTTCTTCATAATTTCCTCTAAATTGATGCATATGTAACAGTGTGTAAGTGTGATATTAACCATGTGGAACACTGTGATCATTTACATAGACATTTATGTTAAAAATTATGCAATATTTTTTTTGCAACCAAAAAACACACACACAGCGGATCAAATCAGCAAGCTCCAAATCAAGTGGGAACAAGAAAAGGTTGGATTTGGGCTTGTCAACAGAGCTTGGAAAAGTTACTTTTTTGAACTACAGCTCCCATCAGCCCAATCCAGTGGCCATGCTGGCTGGGGCTGATGGGAGTTGTAGTTTAAAAAAGTAACTTTTCCAAGCTCTGGGCTTGAATGATGGATTATCGGAATACAAGTGGATTGGAACTAGGCAGTGAACCACATCCTTGGGTAGGGAAAGGGATCGATAAGATGTTGAGGTGGCGGTAGCTGCCACGTGGCAACACTTGGGGGCCCTGGTGACAAGGGGCCACTGATAGCCTGTGCCCCAGAAACCTGAAACCAGCCCTGCATGCATGTGTTTCTCAGGCAGTTTCCCATCCAGGCACTGACTAGACCCAGACCTGCTTAGCTTCAGCAAGATGGTGGCCTCATCGGCCTTCAGACCATACCCTGGGACTAGCAGGCAAGCGGGGGCTGGCTGAGAACAGACTGAGGTTGCTGGAGGCACTGCCCCATTCACCCTAATGGACCATCCACCACTGACAACGTTCATGCTTAAAAGCCCAGCTGAACTCTCCGTAGAAGAAAAAAATAAGGCTGCAATCCTATCTCCATTCACCTGGCAACTCATTGAATTTGACAGGGCTTCTTTCTGAGAAGACATGATTAGGGTTGCAGCCTAGGAGGTGATAAAATGACCATATTCAAATATGGGAAGGCCAGTCACACATGGGTGCCCAAAGGCGGGGGGGAGGAGGAGGAAGGATTCTTTTTCTTGCTTGCTTTTTTAAAAAAATGAATTTCTAACATTTGCAGAGTCTGAAGTAGGACACAAAA
Source organism: Rhineura floridana (assembly GCF_030035675.1). Lineage (NCBI taxonomy): Eukaryota > Metazoa > Chordata > Lepidosauria > Squamata > Rhineuridae > Rhineura > Rhineura floridana. The sequence continues at coordinate 11,227,788 of NC_084499.1, forward strand.
TATTCAGGCACCCTTCTTCTTATTTTTTGGTAAGACACTAGCCTGCTCCCACTATTGCCATTTCAACCACTCTCCTCTAGGAATTTTTTGTGTGGATGTTGACCAAGATTATGGACCAATTCCACCCCCCACACACACACAGAAAGGACAACTCAAATCAAGGGTGGCATTTGATGTTAGTCCTACTCAGAGGAGACCCACTGAAATTAATAAACATGACCAACTTAGGCCCATTCATTTCAGTACATCTTCTCTGAGTAGGACTTAGCTTAATGCATGCAACACAATGGGTTTAAATTACAATATCTTGACTAAACACTAATTCTTGATGTTCTTACCAGAGAACAGGGTCTATTGGTAAATAAGGGTTCTGACCCTGGTAAGTACGAGCCTACATGCATGCAAATGCATGCTCAAAGAGATGAAGAACTTGTGGCCCACCAGATGCTCTTCACCTACAGCTCCGATCATCCCTGACCATTAGCCATGATGGAGTGATTTGATGATGGAGTGCAACGACATCTGGAAGGCCACAATTGCCCCCCAGCACAGGACCTCCCAAGCAACTGGAGAAGCCTCATTTTTCAGTGTTCCCTATCGTACATTCAGTGCCAGCGTGCATACTTTTGTATGAACACAAGCTCGATTCTGACCTCCCAATGAATACCTGAAGCTTAGAGATGGAGCCAGACGATGTGATCTTGCCCTGCTCCCATATTCAGAAATCTGTCTTACCTCGGGTCAGAAGAAGATTGATCCATCTAGATAAGGGTGGGCAACCTCAGACCTATGGGCCAAATACAGCCCTCCAAGCCTCTCCATTTCACCCTTGGGTCTCTCTGCAGGCCACACACCTTCCCCAGGACACACGGAGTGTTTTTGCCTGGCTGGAATGTGCCTTTGGACTGTGATAAAGCCTAGAAGGAGGATGAAGGAGGATGAGCTTGTCTATGTAGATACAGCTGTATGGCTGACTTTTTGTATGGCTGGAATGTAATCTTAACATTCACATCTCTTGCTCTGTCCATTTTTGCAACTGGCCCTGCCGATCACCTGCATATGGCCCCTGGAAGATTGTGCGCAAGGGAATGTGGCCCTCAGCCTGAAAGTTTCCCCATCCCTGATCTATTATCCATACTAACTGGTAATGGCTCTCCAGTGTTTTAGAAGAAGAATCTTTCCCAGACCTACCCAGAGATACCAGAGATTGAACCTGGAACCTTTTACATGCAAAACAAGTGCTCTTTCACTAGGGATGGAAATATCTGTCAGTTTCAGTTCTCTCAGTTTCTCATTTTTGTAGCCTCAAACTCAGTTCTCCACATTGCTGCAGCAATTCGCATTTTTTTAAAAAAATCTCCAGCATTTTAGCATGAATTTCTCCTAATAAACACATTTTTGTTGGCAGTTTGGACTAACGCACATTTTTTTTGCAAACAATTTCTCATTCTATAATGCATGTTTGTGTGTTGTTTTCACTCATATAGTAATTTTTATGCAAATTTTCCCTGAATAGATGCATTTTGCAAACAACATTTGGTTGGCAAACTGCATTGCAAGATTTGATTAAGTGCAAATTTTGAAGGTTGGTTGTGTTTTGGTTAAAGCGTTGTTTCAGAAAGTGATAGATTTGGCTTGGAATGTGAATTGAATCAAATTTCTTGCCCATCCGTATCCTTCACTGAGCTGCGGCTCATCTCCAAGGATTTCAGTGAGCAAAGAGGGTTTTTATTGCAGCGACTCCGATTGATCAGAATGTGTGCACCCAATTGCCTGATCAGTAGATATTCACAAAGTATATAATTGAACAGGCATATCATCACAAAGCATGTTGAGACTCCAGCAACAGCTGTAACCTTGGACACCCTTCTCATTGAATGGGAGAATCTGAGTGGCATTTGGAAAGCATTAACTGAGAGAGCATGTTTAAAGGGGGGGGGGAATTAAAATCAGAGACTTGCCTTCAGTGAAAAATTTCATACGGCGCACAGATTGAACGCACCTGTGCAGAGGCAGCAGCAAGCTGTAGGGATTTAAGAGCCTCCATCTCCTCATTGATATGGAAAGGTCAGCACGGGGTCAACCTCCACTTTCCTAAATCCATTTTTTCCGAGGACGTAGCTCAACAACTCCAGAGGAATCATTAAAAGAAATCCACTCGCTCCATCACAGAGGAGCTTTGGGACTGGATTCAAGTTCAGAGAGTATGTAGGCCAAAGCCTTTTATGTGGCCCCCACATACATCTCAGCCACGCGTAGGTCATGCTTGAAATGCAGCTGGGAGGAACCAACACGTGCGCACGCATGCACACACACACACATTCCTTCATTTCATTCCACTCAAAACTAGCTTGATCCCAAACACATTTGCAGTGTTCTGTTTATCATTCTTAATCTTGTCATCATTTTTCATGGTGTATGTGTGTGTGTGTGTGTGTGTGTGCAAGGGTTCCGCTGTCTTTGGTGGCTAAGTTCTTTCCCACATAGGGAAAGGCGAATCTGTCAATTTAGGTTTCTCCCAGTTTCTCATTTTTCCAGTCTTAAGTTCAGTTCCCCACATTTCCATATCAATTTGTGAGATTTTTAAAAAATGCTCATGAAAATTCATCAGCATTTGGGTGCAGATTTCCCCTGCTATACACATCGCTTGCAAAACAATTTTGCCTAATATACACAATTTTTATGTTATTTTCACTTGCCTAATGTATTTTTGCATGTTATTTTCAATAATACATGCATTTTTGTGCACACTTTACCCTAGAATATGCATTTGTGTACATATAACATGGCTGAAGAACTAAATCACAAAATTAGGAGCAGAGTGAATGTCATAGGATGGCTGCATTGTTTGCATGATGGTCATGTATTGTTTTGGAAAGTGGGGATTAGGTAGGTTTACCCTCATATGTGGAATGAATTGAATTTCCTCTCCCTACTTGTAACACACCCTTTAGTGCATGGATGGCGAAAATGGAGGGCTGCAGGATCCTTACCCCTGGATTAGATAGCCACAGAGTAACTGAAGAGTTAAAGGGAGTAACATATGAGCATGTAGAACATGGTGTGGAGAGACTTTGGCCTTCCAGAAGTTGCTGAACTACAACTCCCATCCTCCCTGGCCATTGACCATGGTTGCTGGGGCTGATGGGAGCTGTAGTTCAGCAACATCTGGAGGGCTGAGGTTCTCCACATCCGATGTAGAATTATGGCTTAGTCATGATAGCTGCATGGACTGTGTAGGTACAAACCAGAGAAATTAACTTGTAACCAAACTTGTTTTAAATTGCAAAACATAATGCAATGCTGGTCCATAAGAGCAAGAGCTTGATATACACACAGGAATGACAAGCATACCAGATTTGTATTAAGGACCAACGTTATGCAGTTCAGCAACATCACTAGTCCTCATGAAGTCTGGAAATTTATAGGTCGAACCCTCCACCCTAACCCCCACCCAGTAGCTGAGTGTGATTGTCTCTCCCGGTAAGGTTGCCACACACTTTATGTCCTCTGTCCCAGTCACCAAAATTCCCCCTCAAGATGTCAACTTATAAACATAGGAAGCTGTTTTATGATCACTGTCCATCTAGCTTTGCATTGTCTACACTGACTGGCAGTAACTCTACAAGATTTCAGATGGGGAGGGGTCTCACAGCTGATGCCACAATGCCATTGATAAGCTGGGTTGGGGATTGATGGGCCACCAAAAAGGACTTAGTGGACCATATCAGGCCCAAGAGTAACCTAGGAAGCTGCCTTATACTGAGTCAGATCACTGGCCCATCTAGCTCAGTATTGTTTACACTGACTTGCAGCAGCTCTCCAGGGTTTCAGGTGAGGGGTCTCTCCCAGCCCTACCTGGAGATGCCAGTGATTGAACCTGGGACCTTGTGCAGACAAAGCAGATGTTCTGCCACTGAGCTGCGGCCCTTTCTCAACCCAAATTCTTGACTTTGGATTTGGTTTTAGCAGTGCAATAACTTAAAGCAGGGGTTCCCAAACTATGGTCCGTGGACTACCAGTGGTCTGATGGTCCATGAGATGTCCACATTTAATATTCATACTGATTTTTAATTCTACTTTTGTTGCTTCTTGTATTTCTCACATTGTATTTTATTGTATTACAACTTGAATTCTGTGGAATGCAAACTGTAATACCCTAAAATACAAAATGACCTAAAACAAGCTACTCATATTCAGTGAAAAACTCAACAGCATCAGCACAGCACATTACAACTGCTGCAACTGATAGGAAAACCATTAAGTGGTCCACCAAGACCCTCAGCAATTTTCAAGTGGTCCATGGGGGAAAGAAAAGTTTGGGAACTACCGATTTAAAGAAACAAAAGATCAAGGGTTGTATCTCATGTTAGCCATGCTCAGAGTAGACCCATTGACATTGATGGATGTGACTAAGGCTGCAATCCAATAAATGTCCACTCAGAATTAAGCTCCATTGGGTTCAATGGGACTTACACCCAGGTAAGGGTGTATTGGACTGCAGCCTAACTTAAGTTCATTAATTTCAGTGGGTCTACTCTGCATAGAACTCAATTGGCTACAACCCTAAACATCCCACCCTCTCCAACATCCAGTGCTTTGCATGCAGAAGAGACAGAAATGCAACCACATTTATTTATTTATTATTTATTTATTAGATTTATATCCTGCCCTTCCTCCCAGTAGGAGTCCAGGGTGGCAAATAAAAGCACTAAAAGCACTTTAAAACATCATAAAAACAGACTTTAAAATTTATTAAAACAAAACATCATTGCCAGCCTTGCAGTTCCCCACAGCCTGACGGCGAGAATTGAGAGCGGTGAAGTAGATGAATCTCTGGAGAGCTCTGAATGCTTCCCCTCTCCCCCACCTTGAAGTCTTTAAATGTTATTTATCAGAGTGTCAAATGGGCAAGGGGCCCAAGGTGGAAACACACAGACTGTTGAGCTAGCGAAAATGCCGGACGGAGCACCATAATGTTAATTACGGGTGACCGTATGCCAAGTTCCTACTGTGAGTCGGGAAGACAATGCTTGCCTTCCACCCCCACCAACACCCTTTGCATTTCCTGTGACTGTGGATGACATTTTTCTGAGTCACAGTCCTGCTTGAAAGGTGTGATTTCACTGTAGCCATGCCCCCCTCTCCGGGAGACCCCCATCAGTATGAACCATACAAAACACCATCAGCTTATGGAACTCATTGACACAAGATGTTATGACAACAGCTCACCTCAAAGGCTTTGAAATAGATAAATTATAGAGATGATGACAGTGTTGACAGTTGCTGTGCTCAAAATGATTTGGTTCAAACTAGTCAAAATGTTGGCATTGCAAAGTGAGCACCTTTACAACTTCTTCTCCAGCTCGGATCCTAAACCATGCTGGTGCCCTTTCATCCCTAATACCTGGAATGCTGCCCAAGGGAACCTGGGAAACAGTTGTTCGGGATATTTATTTTGGATGTCAGGTGCCATGGACTCTCGATGAGAGGCAATTGATGTCTGTGTTTTCCTGATTGTCCTTTGTAAAGGACAACCGGAATCATCAAGGGGATGGAGCGAGTCTCCTATGAGGAAAGGTTGCAGCATTTAGGACACTGTAGTCCAGAGAAAAGGCGAGTAAGAGGTGACATGAAAGAAATGTATAAATTTATGCATGACATGGAGAAAGTGGACAAAGTTAAGTTTTTCTTCCTCTCTCTCACTAGAACTCATGGACATTCAATGAAGCTGAATGTGGGAAGATTCAGGGCAAACAACAGAAAGTACTTCTTCATGCATAGCTAAACCATGGAACTCACTCCCACAAAAGGTAGTGATGGCAACCAACTTGGACAGCTACAAAAAAAGGATTAGAAAAATTCATGGAGTATAAAATACATGGAGCCATTCTCAATGGCTGCTAGCCACAATGGCTATGCTCTGCCTCCACAGTCAGAGGTGGCATGTGTCTGAATACCAGTGTATGGAAACCACGGGAGGGGAGAGTGCTCTTGCACTCAGGTCCTGTTTGCAGGCTTCCCATAGACATCTGATTAGCCATGTGAGAACAGGATGCTGGACTAGATGGGCCACTGGCCTGATCTGGCAGGCTCTTCTGATGTTCTTAATACAATCTGATGTTGGTGAATTTCAAACTAAGCTGAGGTGCGTTCACTCATCACTAGTACATAGCTATTAGCCATTATTTGCCAGAAGAATATCTTGTACATACAGAGCACCAGGGGTTAATAATAAGGATATAGTTATGAGAAGGAGGGAAATGTGATGTTTCTCCCCAAATCTAGTTTAAGCCCTCACTCATTTTTTTAAAGAAGCCAACAGCACAGAAGGTAACCAGATCCAGAACTTGAAAAGGTTTCTATAGCTTTAAGAGTTGCATACACGTGAAAGATTGCTGCAGTGCATTGTACGAAGGGCTGCCCTTGAAGACAGTTTGGAAACTGCAGTTAGCAGAACTATGGCAGCCAGGAGGTTGCTAACTGAATGATGGAGATCATTTGACTTTTTCTTCCCATTCTGGGTCCAGGACAGTGTTGTTATTATTTTAACTTGTGGAGTTCCCGTCTTGTGACTTGAAATAATGATTTGTCCTGATCCCCACACCTTTGCCCCAGAGTCCTCGGTTATTGTCCTTCATCTTCTCGGTTGTCTCGACTGAGGCATCCCAAATGTCACGGAAACTATTAATAGCACTGACTTAAGACACACATGCTGACAGCAGATTCATTCTCAGGGAAGACTAAACATCATTGAAAGGTTACTCCATTTATTTTGATTGTCTGTCTGTTTAAACCATTTGAGGAAAAGTCGCCTTTCATGCCATGTGGTCACAGCTGAGGTTCTGGGGTCTCCTCCATCTCTTGCAGAGACAATGTTACCTTCACCCCAGTGCTTCCATTTAACCCTCCATGAGGTTACTGCCCCATGTGAAACCCCCACCCCACATTCTAAATATACAAGCAATGAAAAACGCACACCTGAAGTCTTTCCGTGCGGCCCCCACATATGTCAGGGACTTTAAAAGCCACATTGGCTCTTGTAAAGACATTATTAGAGGTGCAGAATGAACCTGTGCAGGGGAGTGGCATGGTGGCATCAGGCTGCGCCCTCTGATGATGAGGTTGTATACATGGGGGCTTTGATCAGGCAGTCTAATGAACATGTGGGCCAGAGAAGGGCCGTAGTTCAGTGGCAGAGTGTCCACTTTGCATGCAGAAGGTCCCAGGTCCAATCCCTGGCATCTCCAGGTAGGACTGGGAGAGGCTCCCGTCTGAAACCCCGAAGAGCCGCTGCCAGTCAGTGTAGGCAATACTGAGCTCAATGGGCCAATGGTTTGACTCCATAGAAGGCAGCTTCGTATGTTCTTGTATGTTCTTCATATGTTACAACCCACCCACCCTCAACACATGCATACGCACACATTCTGTGCATTCTCAAAAAGCCAATATTGAGGGGAGCACATGCACGGGGGAGGGGAGACAGGCATGTGATCGGGGCAGCCCCACCATAGGTTGTAGCCAATGTTAGCCCTACTCAGAGTAGCCCAATTGCAATTAATGGACAAGACTAACTTAGGTCTCTCCTATTAAACACATTTTGTAGGCAGTTTTGACTAACATACACAGTTTTGCTAATCTAATGCATTTTTGAAAGTTATTTTCACAAATATATTCACTGTTGTGCACATTTTCCCCAAACTTTGGTCCCAGGGTATATGGTTTGAAGGCACACGAGGCCATCGCCTTGCTGAAGCTAAGCAGGTCTGGGTCTGGACAGTGTCGGGATGGGAGACCGCTTGGGAACTTTTATATGCTCCCTTGGGTTCCTTGACAAAAGAAAGGTGGTGTAAAAATGTAATAAATAATTCAGAGCTTGGAAAAGTTACTTTTTTGAACTACAACTCCCATCAGCCCAATCCAGTGGCCATGCCGGCTGGGGCTGATGAGAGTTGTAGTTCAAAAAAGTAACTTTTCCAAGCTCTGAAATAATTACAATTATAATTTTTTTGCCAAGCATTGTTTGGTTGGAGAACTTCATTGACACACTCGGATAAGTGCAGGTTTTGAAGGATGGCTGTGCTTTGGTTCTGATATTGCTGTGGGAAGTGCAAATCTGATCACTTTGGTCTTAAATGCGAGCCAAATTAGATTCCTCCCCCGTCCCTCTCCCTGACTATTGGCCACGGTGGCTGGAGCTGATGAGAGCTGGAGTCCAACAACATCTGGAGGGCTGCAGGTTGTCTGCCCCAGCTCTAGGCCAATTTTCTTTAACCCTTTCAGACCCAGGTAACATGAGAGCCAGTGTTCTCCCTCCCAGTGACCAAATTCAAAAGAGGATTCCTGTTCTGTCCACAGCTCTGCAGGTTAGAGATTTTATTTATTTAGCTTTATGTACTGGGGAAAAAAAATCTGCCTTTCATCCACATATGGTTATTTATGGTTCTTTTATCTTCTGTTGTTTTAATATAAATTGCAGTGTCCCAGTTGGCCAGTCAATACAAATTTTTCGCATTCCACACATCATTTGCCTCCAGTTCCTCCCCTCACAACAACCCTGCCAAGTAGGTTAAGCTGAGAGATAACAACGGAGGATCCCCGCCCTGCCGAGACATTTTTGCCGTACACAATGCTGAATGCTTCTCTCTGCTGGCTGATTCATGCAGTCTGCAATAGTTTCTCCTATGCTGGCTTCTGTGGCTTGGAGCCTGCCCAGGTGATCGTGTGGCAAGGAATGGACATGCGTGGGTTCGTAGGTATAGAAAGCTACCTTATACTGAGTCAGCACTGGCTAGGGACGGAAAGGTCTGTCGATTTCGGCTCTCTCAGTTTCTCACTCCTCTAATGTTAAATTCAGTTCTCTACATTTCTGCAGCAATCTGTGAATTTTTATGTAAAACATGAAAATTCTCCACTATTTTAGTGCGAATTTCTCCAAATAGACACATTTTTGTAGGCAGTTCTGACAAAGGTACACATTTTTGCAAGCTGTTTCTCATCACATCATTTTTGCATGTTATGTTCACTTGTGTATTCATTTTTATGCACACTTTCTCCTTATGCATGCATTTTTGTAAATACCGTTTAGTTGGCGAACTGCATCTCAAAATTCTAATAAATGCGAATTTTGAAGGATGGCTGTGTTTTGGTTCTAGTATTGTTTTGGAAATGTGATAAGTTCTGCTTGAAATGCGAACTGAATCCAATTTCTCACCCATCTCCAGCACTGGCTCACTTAGCTGAGCAGTGTCTACACTGGCAAGCAGTGTCTATCCAGGTTTTTAGTCAGGAGTATTCCCCATTTCTAGCTGGAGACATTGGGGGTTGAACCAAGGAGGTTTTGCCTGCAAAGCTCGGGCTCCACCACTGAGCGATGGCTCTTGCCAAGACAGGGATGTGGACCAGATCTTTACCTGGAGCCACCGTGCAGACCAACTTTTAGAGGTGGGCGGGGCCATCTACCTGTTGATCACTTGATGCCACTGATTGACAGGCGGGTGGTCCCATCCACCTGCTGAGATCTTTTGCGTGGGGTTCCCAAGCTTTGGCTGCACAGTGCAAGGGGCGTTGCCAGCCCTCTGCTTTGCAAGTCTCCTTGCGCTGCTACTTTCCACCTCAGCTGATGGAGTTGGAAGCATGCCTTGCTCCACAAAAGGAAGAATTGGGAACCCACTTGAAGTTCCCGACTGTTCCTTTGAAGCCCTGCCCTCATGTGCCCCGTACCTTATGCCATGTATAAGGACAGGTGTAGGGCAGGTGGGCATGGCTTCCCCAAAATGGTCTTATGGGCCAAATGGGGAGGCCTGGTGGGCCAAATCTGGCCCCTGGGCTGGTGGTTTCCCCCCTGCCTTAAGGGTGCTGCTGTTTTGTCTTCTTGTTCACACATTGATCACTTATTTATTTATTATTTATTTATTACATTTATACCCCACCTTTCTTTTCATGATTGAAACCGAAGGCAGCTTAGATATCACTTGGTGCTTGAGAATCAAGATGCAATCTCTAGAGGGATGTGGGGAGGGGCTGAAACTAAAAACCCCAGCTGTAAAAAGACAATCTCAGCATCTTCAGAAAAGAAAAGAAAAATAACAGGAACAGGCTAAGAATTAGGGCTGTTCCGGTAAATTGAGTTGGTTGGAGGGTATTCTCTATATTTCCATGACAGGATTTTGCTGAAGTACAGCTCCCATAAATTCTGACAGTTGGCCATGTTGGCTTGGGTGGATGGGGGCTGGAGCCCTGATCACATTCATCTGCAGAAATTCAGCTTGGGCCACAGTGCCCTACAGAATATTATAGGGCGGTGACCTGAACACAGGTGCGTTCTGCTGTTGCCCCTGCAGTGTGGGATGCCCTTTGCTCTGCTACATGTGAAGCAGCAACCATCTGTTGCTTCAGATGTCTTGTGAACACATATCTTTTTGCCTAGGCTTTTCCTGTCCCATAAGATTGGACCCCGATTTGCATGTTTGAATCATGTTAATTTTTGTTTGCTTTGCTATGCTTTTGTGAATTTTATATTGCTGTTTCACCGATTATAGGTTGTGTTCTTTTCATTTTCATGATCAATTTGTTTTTAGACTGTACACCGCTTAGAGATTTTTGAAATATTAAGCGATATGGAAGTGCTTTTGCAATAAATTAACCCCTGCCTGCTTTGTTTTCACATCAATTCCCATGTTTTGCCATCATTCCTTCATCATGCCCCTTCTATGATAAGCTTCCGCCGGGCCTTGAAGACCTGGCTCTTCAGGCAGGCTTTTGGGGTGGGTTAGGTTTCTTACTGTTATGGTTTTAAATTTTAATGTTTTAATGTATTGTTTTATCTTGTACGTCGCCCAGAGTGACTGGACAACCAGCCAGATGGGCAACTAATAAATTAAATAAATAATAATACATGCACATAGAGAGGGCCACAGGTTTCCAGCTCATGGTGAATAAAATGTTGAGCTCAACAAATTCCCAACACACCCAGAAAGATGATCCGAGGCTCAAATTAAGTGGTGAAAATGGTTATATTGATTAATTATAACAACCACATCAAATTGCGGGAGTTCAGGCAGGTGGGTTATGTAATAAGGGAGCATTAAATTAGATTCAGGACAGACAAAAGAAGTACTACTTCACACAGCACATAGTTAAACTATGGAATTTGCTCTCACACGAGGCATTGACGGCTGCCAATTTGGATGGCTTTAAAAGAGGATTAGACAAATACATGGAGGATAATGCTACGAATGGCTACTAGCCATGACGGCTGTGTTCTGCATCCACTGTCGGAGGCAGTTACTGGAAACCACCGAAGGGGAGAGTGTTATTGTACTCAGGTCCTGATTATGGGCTTCCCTTTGGCATCTGGTTGACAACTGTAAGGACTGTTGGACTGCATAGGTCATAGATCTGATCCAGCAGGGCTTTAGATGGAAAAGTCCAAGCAGTGCTGACTCTGGTAACCATCTGCTGCACCCTGTGAGCATCAACCTGTTGTTTGCCCACCTGCCTACTTGCTAGCAGAATTGTCTCTAGCTGTAGAAGTCCAAGGCAGTGGCCTTGAGCACTGCCCATTCGGTGTCAGTATGGACTTAAGCTTATAAGTAGGTTTCTCAGGGTGGCCAGTATGATGCAAGATGGCTGCTGTTGTGCTCTCACTAGAATGCCTGAAAGAACTCCTCCAACACCAGATGGGTGGCTACATCAGTAGCTACATCACTCTCTCCAGAGAAGGGTCTTCTCTATAGTGGTTCCCCAGTGATATAACTTTCTCCTCTTGGAGACATATATATATATACACACACACACACACACACACACACACACAAAGTGGAGCAACCAGTTGCAAAACATTTCAACACTGAGGGCCACAGCCTGTTGGACTTTTCTATCACAGCGATATAGATGCCAACAGATCCAGCAGCACTGACTGAGAGGGAAAACTTTTGAATACACTCTATGGAAACATTGGCACCACATGGCCTTAACCTGGAGGACAGCATTACTTAGCTTCTGCAAAGGAAGCCCCTCTGAGCATTCCATCCTCAAAGCTCTATAACTGCCACCTTGGTAAGAGCATTCGTATGTTAGCAGCTGATGAAGGCGGAAGCCGAAATGTTTTGATAGTACGATAAAAACCTCTGTTTGGTTAATTACAATTATCTATCTATCTATCTATCTATCTATCTATCTATCTATCTATCTATCTATCTATCTATCTATCTATCTATCTATCTATCTATCTATCTATCTATCTATCTATCTATCTATCTATCTATCTATCTATCTATCTATCTATCTATCTATCTATCTATCTATCTATCTATCTATCTATCTATCTATCATCTGTCTGTCTGTCTGTCTGTCTGTCTGTCTGTCTGTCTGTCTGTCTGTCTATCTATCTATCTATCTATCTATCTATCTATCTATCTATCTATCTATCTATCTATCTATCTATCTATCTATCTATCATCTATCTATCATCTATCTATTTATTTATTATTTGATTTATATCCCTGCCTTCCTCCCAGGAGGAGCCCAGGGCAGCAAACAAAATCACTATAAAACATCATAAAAACAAACTTTAAAACACATTAAAACAAAACATCTTTAAAAACGTTTCTTAAAAAAAAGCTTTCAACATATCTTCCAATATTAAAAACATTTTAAAAAGAAGGTTTAAGCACATATAAAAACCAATTCCAACACAGACGCAGACTGGGATAGTTCTCAGCTTAAAAGACTTGTTGAAAGAAGGTCTTCAATAGGTGCCAAAAAGATAACAGAAATGGCACCTGTCTAATATTTAAGGGGAGGGAGTTCCACAGGGTAGGTGCTGCCACACTAAAGGTCCATTTCCTATGTTGTGCAGAATGAACCCCCTGATAAGATGGTATCTGCAGGAGGCCCTCACCTGCAGAGTGCAGTGATTGGCTGGGTATATAAGGGATAAGACAGTCTTTCAGGTATCCTGGTCCCAAGCTGTATAGGGCTTTGTACACCAAAACTAGAACCTTGAACTTGGCCCGGTAGCAAATGGGCAGCCAGTGCAATTCTTTCAGCAGCAGGGTGACATGTTGGCAATACCCTGCCCCAGTGAGCAGTCTTGCTGCCACATTTTGCACCAGCTGTAGCTTCCGGACCAACCTCAAGGGCAGTCGCTCATACAGCACATTACAGTAATCCAGCCTGGAGGTTACCAGTGCGTGGACAACAGTGGTCAGATTATCCTGGCCCAGAAACAGCCGCAGCTGTCTTACCAGCCGAAGCTGGTAAAAGGTACTCCTAGCCACAGAGGTCACCTGGGCCTCTAGCGACGAAGATGGATCCAGGAGCAACCCCAGATTACAGCCCTGCTCTTTCAGAGGGAGTATGACCCCATCCAAAGCAGGCAACTGACCAATTATCTGAACTCAGGAACCACCAACCCACAGCACCTCCATCTTGTAGGATTCAGACTCAGTTTATATATATATATTAAGATATTGTTTTATTCTTGCTATTGAAGCTGTTTTGAGGACACGTGATTAAAAGCGGCATATAAATATATTAAATAAATAAATGTTCTTAAATCCCTCCCATCTCCTAGGCATATTTAAAGCCACAAACTGAGGCCAAGCAGCAGAGGACTGGAAGTCAGTTCTTCCCATTTGCTCCATGAAGCATGGGTATGTGAACCTGACATGTGCACCCAAGCCCTGTTGTCCAGCGTTCACCAAGGTACACATCCCAAGCCTAAGGGGCACCCTCAAGGACCACCTCAGCCAAAGGCAGAGGGAGGTGACTAAAGGGTTGCCCTCAGCCCAATGGTGGCGCAGGTGTTTAAACCAGCCAGTTCTTCAAAATTCTCTCGCCTGCCCAGACTAAATGCCAATGAAACCAAAGATACTTATGCCACTCCAGAAGCCAACTGAAATCAGCCTACAGGGAGAAAGAAAAGAGTCCCCAAAACCAATCAGGGATTCAGGCCCAATACACTCTATGTATTCTCTTGCACTTGACCCAGAAACTGCAGTTGGTGCAGAACTCTGCAACCGGTTTGATGATGGGAGTGAGACCCTATCAGCATATAACACCTCTGCTTAGGGAACTGGACTGGTTGCCAATCTGTTACCGGGCCAAGTTCAGGGTGTTACTATTAATATATATAGCCCTTGATTTGTGACCCCTGTAGAGGCTGGGTCTGGAGCTACCTGTCTGCCAGAAACATAAAAAAACCCTCCCCCAAACTGCTTCCCACCTCAACACTGTGTGTGATCCATAGCAGAAATGCCACTGGGATATGTTGTCAGACTGCTCCAAGGGTCCATCCAGAGGCCATGCAGGCGACCCTTTGCCCTTTATCCTCCTGCATCCATCCTGACCATCTCAGGGCATCCGGTGCTGTCCACAGTACAACGAAGAATCCAGAGCCCTTAGTGGTGCCTCTTGATACCCATCTGTTTTTCCGAGGCTGCTTTCCTGAACTCTCCTGCAAGTTATTAGAGAGCTTTGGACGGCCGGCAAACATGGTGTGTGTGTGTGAATTCCAAAATAAACCGTTTTGCCAGAAGAAACATGCAACATAGTAAACTAATTTGAGTTGAGCTTATGCAAATCTTCAGGGCTTTGGGCTGTTTTGATCTGATCCCAGAAGTGGGAGTCTGGTTTCAGTATTTTGTTTTCATTTTGTTTTTCCTCTACGCGCTTGCTGGGATTTGCTCAACATGGAGGCTTGGATTCCTGCGCCTGACAAGTTCTGCTTTATGCTACTTGCTTTGCCACCTGCATAGCTGGAGTCAGATTTGAAAAAGCCAGCTTCCCCCCACCCTAAACCGTTACGGGGAGAAAAGAAGAAGAAGAGAGACGCACAACAAGATCAGGCTTCTCAGTTGAAGCGTGAGCGTCCTGGAGAAGCCTGCCCAGGGCCCCTTTACTCCATCACAAGCCAGCTTCCTGCTTGCAACCTGTTTATCTAATATCTCCTTCCCCCGGGGGAGTCCTGTTTTGTTTAATTAAACCCTTTCCCACTCCTGCCTCCTCTCTCTGAATGGAGCAGAAGCAGTAGTCATACACTGCATACTATATCTCTGTCAATATAAAGAGATAGGGCTGTGGCTCAGTGGTAGAGCACCTGCTTTGCATACAAAAGGTGCCAGGTTCAATCCCTGGCATCTCCAGGTAGGGCTGGGAGGGGCCCCTTTCTAAAGCCATACAGACCGCTGCTAATCAGGGCAGACAATACTGAGCTAGATGGACCAATAGTCTGACTCAGTATAAGGCTGCCTCCCATGTTCCTAATATCTAAATCTCTTTACGGACCGTGGTTTCGCAGCAGAGGACATGCTTTGCATGTAGAAAGTAGGGATGGCAGAACAATTTGATGCAGTTGCATTTAAAAGGTGCATCTATCAAATTCGCACTTTCCAAAACAATCTGAGAACCAAAACCCAAGCCATCCTTCCCAACACTCCCTTTTTGAATTTTGCAATGCCATTCTCCAACCAACCATTGTTTGCAAAAATGCATTCCCTTAGGAGAAATTCATCATCATCATCATCATCATCATCATCTTACATTTGACTCAAAGCCATTGCAAACCAAGTAAGAAAATATGTCTACAATAACGAAGTACAGACAAATTCAGGGTTTGATATCTCTGTGGGGTGAAACTACCTTTGTGAAAGTATGTCGGTTACTGTCAGATTGTGACCCACATGTTACATACAAAACAGCTTTGTTTGCTAAGGCAGCAACACATATTCGTGCAATTACTTTGAGTGCAATTGCAGTGGATTGTACAGGGGATTTGTTAAATTGAATTTGTCTTAGGAGAAATTGCTTGCCAAAAAAAGAGAGAGAGAGAGAGTTCATGAGTCAAAGCTGCATAAAGAAATTGTGTTTATTAGCAGAAATTTGCACTAAAATGCTGAAGGAGTAGTTTCATGAGAGGGGAGTGTGGATGGACTTCCGGGAAGGGTGACTTCGCTTGTGCCTGCTTTTGAGACGGGCTCCCGCCTCAAAAGAAGCTTATTCAGATATAAATCAGTCAGAACATTTTTTTTTTTGACTGATGAAATTTCTCCCGGGCAGGGAGAAACGTAGAGATCAACCTCAAAAGCCTGTTTTTGTTGGGAGGACTGGATTTCATTAATTTATGAGAAAAGGTTCAGCCAGCAATGCCGGACGGACTTCCGAACAAGCTCTATCTGATTAATGCGACACGTTTATCTTTTCTTCAAAGAGAAAACGGACTAACAGGCAAGCACCCTTCTTTCTATTATTTTTTTTACTTGGTTTAAATTGTTGCAGCAAAAAGAGATTTGTCAAATGAATCAGCTTTAAAGAACTTCTGGGTTAGCTATAACTCTTCTCTGTTATTCACAAAATTAACAGCTTATCTCTGTTTCTATTGCAAAAAGCTGTCCTGGAAGTGCATTCTAAAGATATAAACAGAAGAGGGATTTCTATTCCGAGGAACATTATATTGTCTGGGACTATTCTCTTTTTGGTCTATTTTATTTTAACGAATCTGCTTCTTCACGACGCCACTAACTGTTTTGATGCTGGGAACTAAATTTGTTTTGTGTTCTTGAACATAGAGAGATAAGGCAGGCTGCTCTGTTTATACTGTGATGTCATCAAGCCTGGAATATTAACCCAATTGTTGCTGAAATAAGAAGTGGTTCTTCTTTATTTTTGTTTTGTTTTGTTTTCGTGGTTTTAAAAATGGCAATCAAGAAAGTGGCTGAGAATCTGGAAGTAATTATGTTTCAGAAAATAATGGATGAGATTGAGATAATGAAACAAACCCTGCGACAGGGCAGTAAGGAGCTGAAAATTGAACTGAGCAAAATGATGCAGGAGCTTAAAGAAATAGGGGATCCTGTGAGAGAGGAGAATGAGATCAGAGATGAGAAAAGAAAAAATAAAGGGAAGATACAAGCCCTGGAGATTGGAACAAATGTGGAATTGGAAAAAGATCTGGAGTTTATGGATATTAGAAATAAAATCTACTGTTTGGAATTTAACGTTATCTCTGAAGAAATTAATGAAGATATTAGAGATAAAGTTATCAATGGCTTGGATAATCTTCTGGACTGGAATGACGTGATGGAGCTTGATATAGAGAAAATCTATGGAATTAACTGCAGCCATGTGACAATGGAAAAACTCTCAAGAGATGAGCCAGTGCATTTTGTAAAAAAGAAGAACACAGATATGACTTTACAACAATATTTCAGCAACTTATTCAGAATTGATGGCAAGAAAATATTTGGGATAGAGGAAATTCCCATCAGACTCTTATTATATGACTATGGCTATGACAGCAAGATTATTATGGAATACTGATAATGGAAGATTGGACACTGAAATTACTGGACTTAACAGGACTATTGAAGATGGAAGATGGAATTAATATGGATAATGGAATAATGGCTATTGAAATTATTGGACCTAACAGATTTTGATGAGATGGATTAATCGATATGTTTACTTGGACTATGGTTATGACAATAAGATTATTATTATTATTAACGAGATGGATTAATCGACATGTTTATTAGGAGAAAAATTGATAGATATATTTCTTAAAGAATTGAAACCTCTCTTTGACTTTTTGTGGAAAGAATAAAGTAATGTTTATGAGATTTGATGATTAATTAAGATAACTACTGGAGGAAAGTGATTTTATAATATAATTTAAGAGACAGGATTGTTATATATTGTAGACCTATAACTGATTTGATCTGCGACAAATGGGAAGTCAACATTTTATTTTTTTGTTTAATCATTTTTGTTTTGTTTTGTTTTTTGTCTTTGAATGTTTTATGATTTTGTTTTGTATGTTTTATGAAAATTTGAATAAAAATTATTGTAAAAAAAAAAGAGAGGGGAGTGTGGATGTGTGCATGTAGAAACCAGCATACTGCACAAAGAAAAAAACTGCATTTGTTGTTCTGCTTACTTTTGCCTCTGGCCCTGTTAACCACTGCCATGTGGCCCCTGGAAGGTTGCTCAGAAGCAAATGCGGCTCTCAGTTTGAAAAGGCTGTCACATACGCACTAGAGATGGGTGAGAAATTTGACTCAGTTCACATTTCAAGCTGAATCAATCAAATCTGCACTTTCCAAAATGTAAGGAGAACCAAAACACAGCCATCTTTTGGAATTCACACTTCTTTGAATGTTGCAATGCAGTTCGCCAATCAAGGAGCGTTTGCAAAAATGCATATGTTAGGGGAAAGTATGTATAATAATGAAGATATGATTGAAAATAGCATACAGAAATGCATTACATGATGAGAAATTGCTTGCAAAAATGTGTTTATTTGGAAAAAACTGCACTAAAATGCTGAAGAAGAAGTTTCATGAGGAAATATTCTGCAGAAATGTGGAGGGCTGAAATTTAAGATTGGAAGAATGAGAACCAGAGACAGCCAAAACAGAAAGTTCCTTCCATCTCTGGCAGAAGGCCCCAGGTTCAACCCCTGAAATCTTCAAAACAGGGATGGGAGAACCTTGGGCACAAATGTGGCCCTCCAGGCATCTCTGCATGGCCCTTGGGACTCTCCCCAGGCCAAACACTGCTCACTGGTCTGGCTTCATGCTTTCCTTGAGTGTTTCTGCCTGGCTGGAATGTGTCCCTGAGCTGTGATGCTGCCCTTTGCTTCCCTGGATGCAGCTGTGTATCCGTGTATAGAAATGTCTCTTTTTTGCAGGGCTGGGATGTAAAGTGAGAGTCATATAGAATCATAGAATCGTAGAACAGTAGAGTTGGAAGGGGCCTACAAGGCCATCGAGTCCAACCCCCTGCTCAATGCAGGGATCCAAATCAAAGCATTCCCGACAGATGCCTCTTGAATGCCTCCAGAGGAGAGTCCACTACCTCTCTAGGTAATTGATTCCATTGTCGTATGGCTCTAACAGTTAGGAAGTTTTTCCTGATGTCCAGTCGAAATCTGGCTTCCTGCAACTTGAGCCCATTATTCTGTGTCCTGTACTCTGGGACGACCGAGAAGAGATCCCGGACCTCCTCTATGTGACAACCTTTCATGTACTTGAAGAATGCTATCATATGTCCCCTTAGTCTTCTCTTCTCCAGGCTAAACATGCCCAGTTCTTTCAGTCTCTCCTCATAGGACTTTGTTTCCAGTCCCTTGATCATGCTTTGTCTGATTGCCTTTGGCCTCGCCCATCACAGGCATGCACCCCTCTCTTGAAGGTTGCTGACAAGGGAATGTGGCCCTGAGCTACATGTGGCCTCCCCTGAGCGAAAGGATCTCAAGCAGCAGGGCTGGGGAAGATCACCTGAGAGTGGCCATTCCACCATACCGCCTCATTGGGAGAGGTAGGGAGCAGGGCTCATTCCATCATTGCCGAAAGGCCACCTCCATCCCAGCTCCTCCTACCCCAGAACTGTTTCTACGACAGCTGTTCACTATAAGAACAATTTAAGAATTGGTGCCCGAGTTTGCTTTTTACCTCTTCCCTCCCTTCCCCTTCCCCCTCATGTGCTGTGGTTTTTTCTTTTAGATTGTAAGCCTGAGGGCAGGGACTGTCTTGTGTGAATGGGTTGTATGTAAGCCACTGTAACAAAACCACTTGTTGGGAACTGTTATTAAATATGTTACGGGTTTGAAGGAGTTAATGGAATGCCTGGGAGTCTGAGCGATGTAAGACTGTCAGGTGGGAGGGGGCGTGTGAGTGAGAGTTCTAAGGGAGGTTTGAATGAAAGACAGCTGGTTTTGACAGTCAGGAGTTCTTTGTTGTCAGGATTTGGAGTGGAAGGAGGGAGGTTGTGTGGGTGAGTTGGGTGGAAAAGGGTGAATTACATATTAGTTAGGTGGTAGGACAGGTAGGGAAGATAGGGACTATACAGCAACATACTATTGAACATCTTGTATTTTAATAAAGTTATTTGGATCATTTAAATTCCTGCATGTCTGCCTGCTCACACGTGCTACCGCATTGGGGTCCTATTCAATTCCTGTACCTACATCCTATGGTGCTAACAGGGCACACCAGTGGTCACCTTTTGGGTGGGACAGAAGATGGAAGGGTTGAAGCTTGTGGTGCAGACAGGACATCTGACTCAGGCCGAGGCAAGCGTCCCACTGGGCGGGGATTTCCTGAACCAAGCGTGGGGTGTCAGGAGGGATAATCCCTGGTGAAGGGAGGGGTTTGCGACAACAATCCATTTTCCCCTATCAGAAGCATAAGGCTTAGTCATTCATGTTGCATACTAAAACTCTTCCTCTTCTTCCCAAGCTTATTAAATGCTTCTAGGCCCAAAATATGGCAACTGCAGTTATTTATTGCATGTATATCCCACTTTTCCTCCAAGATGGCATACACAATTCTCCTCTCCATTTTATGCTGGTAATAACCATGTGAAGTAGGTTAGGCAGAGAGAGACAGTGACTGGCCCAAGGTCACCCAGTGAGCTTCATGGTCAAGTGGGGATTTGAACCCTGGTTATAGTCCAGCACTCTAACCACTTCACCACACTGGCTCACAGGCTTTCCATCTTGCGACATTTGACTCACAGGCTTTTGATCAAACCAAAACTCTACCGTGTGTGTGTTTGTCAACAGATAATCCCTGGTGAAGGGCAGGTTCATGACAAAGTGGCAGCAGTAGTGGTGGGACCCAAAATAAAAGGGTTTTATTTTGTGGTCAGCTTAAGGCTACTGAATAAAAAGGAATCTTGTTTTGTCACAAGGTGGTGACAGGCAAGGAGTGCACTGGTGAAACTATATATCAAACCATAATCCAACTCCGAGAAAGTGAAGTGGAAACATTGTGTGTGAAAGGAAAGGGGAAAATGGAGATCATGTCAATGAAGAAGGAAAGCATAATTGACAAATGTAGACAACTAAATCTTCCTCATGAAGGAAAATCAGCAGATGAATTAAAGCCGATAAAATGTCTTATGAAAAATCCACTGGCTATCTCCCTTTACTCTGGGAAGACTCTTTTACCTCAAAATGGGCCCTAATGTTTACAAACTACCTTGCAAGTATTGGCCTCTCAATTGAACATCTGATGTCCCACGCTCCAGAGACAGTTAAACTTTCTATTCGGACTTGTATCAGCGATATGGACTTCCAACGCTCCATTACCGCAGCCACCTCGACCTGTTCTCCTATTCACTTTGGTCTGAGCTTTGCGCCTATGCTCAGTGCCCCTTATCTGGAAACTCTCACGATCCCCAAATATTGTCTAGCCTTTACAAAGGCTAGATTTAACTGTCTTACCTCTGCCTTACTTGAAGGGAGATTTAAACGTATCCCATATGCAAACCGATTATGCCTTTGCGGTGTCAGCGCCATAGAAACTCTCTCTCATGCAATCTTTGAGTGCGCCCTATATGATGATATTCGCTCCAAATTCATAACCCCCATCATAAATAAATACCCCTACAAACCGCTTGACTGTTTACTTTTCCATCTTTTGTCAGCGGCTAATAAGGATACTAGCCAGTCGCTAAATATATTTTCGCGGCCCAATCATCTATCCCTTCAGAAGCTTCCGCTACCTTATTGTAACTGTTTCCCTTGTTGTTCTATTGTTTTAACATGACTGCATCTTTGTAACCTTTTGTTATAAATGTATGTAGTTTTATTTATAAATGTTTTTGGTCTATGACTGTATCAATAAAGATTGATTGATTGAATTAAAGCCGATGCTTTTAGACTACCTCGGAGGTAAAGATGCTGGGGAGGCTGAGGGAATGCCAGATAGACCCACACCTATAGAAATGAATCATCAGTATCTAGAGTTTCAGAGGGAGAAACTGAGGGCAGAAAGAAGTAGACAAAGGGAGATAGACGAATTGAATTAGAAAAAAGAAGAGCTGAGTTAGATCAAAAAGAAAAGGATAGAGAATTGGAGTTTGAAAGACTCCAAGTGGAAAAGGAAAAACTGCTGAGGGAAGAGAGGAGGGTTGAGGAGGAATCCAGACCTGTGAAGGTCTCTCCTAAGGATTTCAGTTCCTATGAAATCACGGAGAATCCCCAGATATTTTTTTAACAACTTTGAGAAAGCTGCTCAAATGTGGAATGTGGATCCTAGGGAATATATGAGGTATATTCTGCATTTATTAAAAGGAGAACTGGCTGAAATATGTAATAGTTTCTCAGTTGAGGCAGTGGATTTTGACACCTTTAAGGCTGCTGTGTATCAAAGGTTTAGGTTTGGACCTGAAGTCTTTAGAAAGAAATGCAGAAGTACCACAGTGACCTTGTTTAAATCATATGTGGAATTTGGTTTTAAGCTCACCGACTATTTTAATAAATGGATTGGTTGTGCTGATGCCAAAATAAAAGATGATATTAGAGATCTCATGATTTTGGATCAGTTTATTTTCCAGTTACCTCAGGAAATCAGATTGCTTGTGAAGGAAAGAAATACAAGAAATGTCAAAGAAGCTGCTAGCTTGGCAGACAATTTTTCTTTGAATAGAGGCCTTAACCTTGTTGGTAGAACAAGCAAAGATTACCAAAATAAAAATACTCTGAACAGAAGTGGGGGATTTAAGAGATATGGGAAAAGGCAAAATGCAGCAGACACCAGCCAGACAGGAGAAACAGCTATCTATTAAACCACTGTTGGTTATACAGAAAAAGCATGTTTCCAGTGCAGATTAATGGGACATCTTAAGTCTGCATGTCCCCAAATGGGAATTAATAAGGGAAAAACCACCTCAGTGAGGTGGGACCAGGTTCAGAGTAACTCTGTGTTGGATAAACCTGAGGGGTTACAGTACTATAGGTTGAAATGGAATAGAGTGCCTGAGTCTGGCACTCTCAGGGGAAAAGTGACTGAATGAATGCACTTATTTGGCAGTTTTTGACACAGGGGGAGAAATATAACTTATATGCGCAGATCTGGTTAAACCCAAAAATATTTTACCTCAGAAAACCATTACCATCAGGTGTATAAGGAGAGAGCCGGTTCAAATTTGGTTAGCCAGAGTTGCAGTGAACTGGAGAGGTTTTGAAAGATAATATGTAGGGATTAACAATGAGCAGAGTGAGTCTTTTATTCTGGGAAAGGATATTATGTCCCAAGATAACCAAGTATATTTATTTGCCTATTTATATCCCGCTCTAGTTCAGAAAAATCCAAATTCAGAGCGGTAGACAATAGATATAACCAGTACAACCATACAAAAAATATAACAAATTAAAACAAAGTTACTACTAGAAAATCAGAACAGTTCCATTTAAACCTTAAAAGCTTGTTGAAATAAAAAAGTTTTGGTCCGACGGCGAAAGTCCATGAGAGAAGGAGAGAGCCCTATCTCAAGCGGTAAATTGTTCCATAAACTAGGAGCTACGACTGAAAAAGCTTTCTTTCTAGTGGCCATTTGGCAGATGGTGAAAGTCGATGGAACATTAAGGGTAAATTCGGCAGCCGATCTCACCGGACGAGAAGATTTAAATTTAGAGAGACGATTTGCTAAATATGCAGGTGCCAATCCATGTAAAACTTTGAATGTTAGGACCAATATCTTAAACTGGTGACGAAGTCCTATGGGGAGCCAATGCAGGTAATAAAGAAGAGGCGTGGTATGGACCCGAGGGCCAGTTCTCATGATCATCCTTGCTGCTGCTCTTTGTACCAACTTAAGCGGTCGAAGTGATCTAGCTGGAAGTCCGACATACAAGGAGTTACAGTAATCTAACCGCGAAGTTACAAGGGCCTGAGTTACTTTTCTCAAATTAGACATTCCTAAGAACGGTCGAAGTTGACGGACAAGCTTTAGTTTGGTAAATGCAGCTTTGGAGACGGCTGCAACCTGAGGTTCAAAGGTCAAGGTTGAGTCCAAAATTATACCCAAGCTGCGGACTTGCGTTTTCAGAGGAAGTAATACTCCATCCAGTGATGGCAAAATTCCAACTTCTTGGGGGGGACTTTTTCCAATAAGGATGACCTCTGTCTTTTCTGGATTGAACTTCAGTTTGTTTTTGGTCATCCAATTCTGCACTGCCGTGAGGCATTGGTTAAGGGGACGAACAACTTCTTTAGCATTTGGAGGGAAAGAGCAGTAGAGCTGTGTATCGTCCGCATACTGATGCTAATGAATCCCAAATTTTTGAATAATCTTACCTAGAGGTCGCATATAAATGTTAAATAACATCGGGGATAGGACGGAGCCCTGCAGGACGCCATATCGTAGTGGCCAGGGCTCTGAACAGTAATCCCCGAGGGCAACTTTCTGAAGCCTGCCTTCTAAGAAGGAGCGAAGCCACTGTAAAACCGTGCCATTAAGTCCTATTTCAAAGAGACGATCCAAAAGGATGTCATGATCGATAGTATCGAAGGCGGCTGATAGATCTAATAGTATATATTGTCTCTAGGTCCCACAAAGGAAGATGGGAGAAAGTTTCAAAGTTGACTGAGGAAAATGATGCCTGTAAGACTGTATCAGAAGCAAATCCAGTGTTGGTCCTGTTGCCTAGCAACCAGGGAGAGGCTCAGTCAGGTGATACAAGTGCCTTGCTGTCTTCTGCAGTCTCAGCACAGGGAGACAGTGAATTTAAAAGCACTATCTTTGAGAGCTGTAGCACAAACGGAAGAAAGTTCTTTTGGGGAATCCCAAAGGGAACAAATCTTCTGGGAAATGAGTTGTGACATAGAAAATGGCTACCAGTTATCAGAGGTGAATGTTGTGTGGCTGAAAAACAGCTGATAGTTGCAAAGACCTACAGACTACTGTTGTTGAGATAGGCCCATGATATACCTGTGGCTGGACATTGGGAATTGGGAAAATGCGAAGACGTTTAGGACTCAATTTCTATTGGCCAAATATCTCCACAGAGGTTACAGAATACTGTAGACCCTGTGAGACATGTCAACGCATGGGAAAGGGTGGAGGAAGGATTGAAGCACCCTTACAATTAATGTCCTTAATTGGGAAAGCCTTTTATAGAGTGGCTATGGACATAGTAGGTCCTTTTACAAAACTCACTCATAGTGGACAACATTTTGTAATCACTGTGGTGGATTTCACAACTCATTATCCTGATTCTGAAGCTCTTTGACACACTGATACACTAACAGTGGCAGAGGCCCTATTAAAAATATTCTCACGTTTAGGATTTCCTAATGAACTAACATCTGTTAGGAGAACTGTATTCTTATCAGATGTAATTAAATGTTTGTAGAGATGTGGCATAAAGCATCTTGCATCAACCATGTATCATCCACAGATCAATGGCCTGGTGGAAAAATATAATGGAACTTTAAAGAATATGATTAAATCACATATGGCAGACCACCCATATGACTGGAACAAACAACTACCATGTATGTTTGCTTATGGTGATGTGCCCCAACATTCAACTGGTTTTTCACCATTTGAATTGATGTTTGGCAGAAGGCCAAGCAGTCCTTTATCCCTTATGAGAGAATGCTGGGAAGGTGTTATGTCTGAAGCTTCTGGTCAGTTACTATCGCAGGTTCATAGTCAAGTTTGGGGAGGTTGCAGCCCCACTGCATGAATTGACTAAAAAGTGTGGTCCTGAGATAGTAAAATGGCCAGAAGCTTGTCAACTTGCTTTTACACAGCAAAAGCAAGCCCTGTGTCAAGCTCCCATTCTCATGGCTCCTGGTTTCAGGAAGCCATTTATTTTAGCCACTGATTCCTCTGAAATAGGAATCAGAGCTGTGGTGCTTCAAGAGAAAGAGGGAGCAAAACACCCAACAGCCTATTTCGGTAGAAAACTGCTGGAGAGAGAGAGAGAGAGAGAGAGAGAAACTACTCTTCCATTCAGGAGGAGTGCTTAGCTGTCATGTGGGCACTTGAAAAGATCCAGCCATACTTTTGGGGTCAGAGGTTCATTATCCAGATCGATCATCGCACTCTGAGATGGCTTCAAACCATGAAGAACCAGAACCAGTTGCTGCAACTGTGGTCCTGGAAGCTGCATGAACAGCACACAGACATTCAGCATGTGCCTGGCAAGGAGGATGTCATCACCGATGGGTTATCCAGGAGACAGATCACAAATTCTTCAATCAAGTGAGACTCTTCAAGCAACACTGGTAAAAAAATGCTGTGGTGGGGTGGGCAACAGTAAACGAGTGGGGAGGACAAATGGAATGGAGTATTCTGGAGGAGGGAATGGCTGGTTGGATGGATCCCTGAGCACTCTTAATCCTCCAACACTGTGCTGTGGATCCCACTTCCCCCCCAACCAAACAAGTAAGCTTTTGGATCCTACTGGATCGTGCTTTCCCCCAACCTATAGATCTGTTCTCCCCTTACTGAATTGTGCATGTGGGGCACAGCAAAGGAGGAGGAAGAGGAGAAGGAGAACAATTAATTCCTTTGTGGATCTCTGTAAGCAAATCAAGAAATATGTTTAGGGGGGAGAAAATGGGACTCCACATTAGGCATCAGTCAAATGCCGCCTTGTGGTGTCAGTCCCCAGGAAACACAGCCAAAGGAACCAAATTGCCCATTTACTACCCCACATTTTTTCACTATTTGATGAGCAAGACCATTTTTTAAAACTTTTTGTTGAATGGTTATATGCTGTTAAAGGTTAAATGATCTTTTCATCCTCACCCCCCCCCCCCGGCCTGGTCTTTCCACCACACCTCTGAGCTGGATGAATCACGAAGGTTAAATAACACAGGCAGACTGCCGTGCACAGAAATAAGTGAAGAAGGCTGGCGTGAGTAATAATCTGTCTGAACTGTTATTAGATGTGAACTTTTCGAAAATTCAAAAATGGGAAGGTCAGTGATTCAAAGCAGGACTCCTCCTCTAAGCTGTGGTCAGACCTAAAAATAACACCACTACTGGTTTTATCAGTTATCTTCTTCCTTGTCCTTTGTTTTCTCTGTTCCTGAAACCACTATCCTGCTAAGGTTCCATCTACATCTTACATTTAGAGCACTGATATATCCCTTTAAACAGTCATGGCTTCTCCCAAAGCCTCTTGGGAACTGTAGTTTGTTAAGGTGCCAGTGTAGTTTGTTAAGAGCCAGTGTAGTGCAGAGTGTTGGACATAAGACCTAGGAGAGACCAAGGTTCAAATCCCCACTCAGCCTCTGTGAAACTTACTGGGCGACCTTGGGCCAGTCGCTGCCTCTCAGCCTAACCTACCTCACAGGGCTGTTGTGAGGATAAAATGGAGAGGGGGAAGGGTCATGTATATTACCTTGATCTGTTTGGAAGAAAAGTGGGACATAAATATAATAAAATAAATACTATTAATAAATAAAAAGTAAATAAGGATGCTGAAAGATGTTAGGAGGCCCCTGTTTCCCTCACAGACTGACAATTCCCAGAATTTCTTGTGAATAGGGATTGGTCGTTAAACCACTCTGGAAATTGTAGCTCTGTGAGGTGAACAGGGGGTCCCCTAACAACCCTCAGCACCCTAAACAAACCACAGTTCTCAGGATTCTCTGGGGGAAGCCATGACATTTTAAAGTGGTATGATGCTGCTTTAAATATATGATGTGGATGGGATCTTACCTGGACAGCTGAAGCAACTTGGACAGTTTCTTGAAAGTTCAGATTAAAACCCAGAGCAGATCCCACTGCCCCACTGGCACAGAGCCACCAGCCACCACTGATTAGTTCAAGAGATGGGATGAGGGCATTCCATATAAAACTCCCTACATTCAAGCATCCCTACGAACATGTCTCCAGTTGTGAAGCCGTGATGATTTTGTACTTGTGATGTTATCAGGGCAGTCATACATGAGTCCACTTTCAATACTGTTTTGTACCTGCAAGAGTTTTTTTTTTGGGGGGGGGCTTCATTTCCAATCAGTGCCTATTCCATAGCTTCCTGCTGAAATCCCATAACTTTTTATATCACAAATGTTTGGGTTTATTCATTGTTGTTGGGCTATAGCTCCTCCAGACAGCAAGAATGTGGTAGCATAAGAATGTAAGAGTCTGCTGGATCAGTCCAATGGGCCATCTTGTGCAGCAACCTGTTCTCCCAGTGGTCAGCCATATGCACCAATGGAAAGCCCATAAACAGGACCTGAGTGCAAGAGCATCCCTCCGCACCTGGGATTCCGAGTAACTGGCACAGAGGCAGAGTGCCTCTGAAGGTGGAGGCAGAGCATAGCTATTCTGGCTACTGATAGCCTTATTCAGGGCCAGCACCAAAGGGTGGCCAGGTTGGGCCTGGGCCGAGGGCTGCTGCGACTTAGAGGGACCCCTGAAGGGTGGTGCTCCCATTCTGCAATCCAGAGCAGTGTCGATTCCCAACCCTGCCACGGATCATGGAGAGGGAGCTTCCAGGCACCCCTCATGCAGTCAGTACGGACTTCAATAAGCCCGCCTGCATGCCCCACTTCTCCCATCCGTGTGAATAATGTGCACACTGAGCACCCATGCCTGCCATCAACCACGATGGCAGCAGAGGTTTCCCTATGGGGTTGATGCACCTGCTGCCATTCTCGTTGATGGAAGGCATGCAGCGCACACATCATTAACAGGGACAGGAGAGGTAGGTGGGATGCGCAAGTGGGCTTATTAGCTCTGCACTGCCTGTATGGGGGGTAGGCTATGGTGCCATAGGCCAGGTGTAGGCTGGCGAGCAAGGGCCCAGTCATGCCTGGCACCAGTCCTGGCCTTACCCTCCATGAATTTATCTAATCCTCTCTTAAAGCCATCCAAGTGGGTGGCCATAACTGTCTCTTGTGGGAGCATACTCGCTAGTTTTAACCAGAGTTTGGAAAAGTTACTTTTTTTGAACTACAACTCCCATCATCCCCAGCCAGCACAGCCTCTGGATTGTGCTGATGGGAGTTGTAGTTCAAAAAAGTAACTTTTCCGAGCTCTGGTTTTAACTATGGGGAAACATTGCAGAACGAACTAAAGCAGGATCAGTCCACCATAAATGCATGATTATTGTGTCAAGGACAAGTTGCAGAATGCGCCTGCACTGAAAACACCAATCTGGTGGGTCCTCCCTGTGCTATCACTAAGGCAAAGCTTTGGATGGCTTCATTTGCACAGCTTCAGTCAGCGGCGCTGAAGAGAGTAGAGGGTGACCAATGCTCAGGCAAAAGGTAACTGATGTGAACATTTACAAACCCCTTAAGACAGGTTTCTGGAGACCATTGGGCACAGTGGCCCCTTGTCCCCAGGGCACTCATGTGTTGCCTAGTGGTGGCCGCCGCCACCTTAACACCTTGAGTTAAGGTGTTACCTTTCCCTACCATAATTCTCCATTTTATAGCTTTTCCCATTCATCTTGTACTTCTTTTCCCCATTGCATACCCATACCCCTCATTTTCCTGCTCACCCCATAACCTCTCCCTTTCTCCAGTGTGGCGTAGTGGTTAGAGTGTTGGACTACGACCTGGGAGACCAGGGTTCGAATCCCCACACAGCCGTGAAGCTCACTGGGTGACCTTGGGCCAGTCACTGCCTCTCAGCCTCAGAGGAAGGCAATGGTAAACCACCTCTGACTACCGCGTACCATGAAAACCCTATTCATAAGGTCGCCATAAGTCGGGATTGACTTGAAGGCAGTCCATTTCCATTTTTATTCTCTTTACACCCTCACATCCCAAACACCTGCTCTTTCTCTCTCATGCACAAACTCACCACCAGCCACTCCTGCTTCCTAAATGTAAATGTACTGCCTTCAAGTCGATTCTGACTTATGGCGACCCTATGAATAGGGTTTTCATGAGACTGAGAGGCAGTGACTGGCCCAAGGTCACCCAGTGAGCTTCATGGCTATGTGGGGATTTGATCCCTGGTCTCCCTGGTCATAGTCCAACACCACTACAACCCAGTCATACTCCACACCCCCATTTTGTCTTACTTATTCACTCACTCACCAGCCTCTCCCACCCCCATATCCATCCCTTTCTTCTCATGTCCCATGCCCCCATTTTCATTTTTATCTCTATTTCACCAATCCCTCATCCCTCCTACCCCTCCATTTTCCTGCACCCCAGTCCTCCTCTCCCACACCATTTTTCTTTCTCCATCACCAGCCCCTCTGGCCTCACACCCACACTTTCGTTCACTCTCCAACCCCTCCTACTACCCCCAACCCTCCTGCTCTTGGTTTCCCCCCAAATCTGCTCTCTTTTGCCTCACCTCCATGCCCTTCCCCCTTCTGTCCCACCATCTCTCACAAACCTCTCTAGGGCTCTCCTTCCATGCATGCCCCCCTTGGTGGGGGCCGCTGCCGCCACTTTTGCTGCACTCGGTGGGCTGTAGGAGTTGAGCTGCCAGCGTGCGGCAGGTTTCTGAAGCAGGAAAAGAGAGGTGGAATGCTTTTGTTGCACGTAGAAGGAGACACCACTGCTCCCTGGCACAACTCGAGTGAGTGAGTGATGCGAGAAGAAGGGGGTGGGCGCTCATTAATGACATTCTGACCGAATGGTGGATGTCCAACCTGTTCTGGGTGGGGTTGCACTCCCCCTGATGGAGCAGGTTCGTAGCTTGGGGGTTCTCCTAGAACAGCCTTTCCCAACTAGTGGGCCACCAGATGTTGTCGGACCACAACTCCCATCAGCCTCAGCCAGCTTTGCCAATGGTCAGGAAAGATGGGAATTGTGGTCCAACAACATCTGGTGGCCCACTGGTTGGGAAACACTGTCCTAGAACCATCTTTGTCACTTGAGGCTCAGGTAGCCTTGGTGGCATGGAGTGCCCTCTATCAACTTTGGTTGGTGGCCCAGCTATGTCCCTATCTGGACTGGGATAGCCTGGCTTCAGTTGTCCATGCTCTGGTAACCTCCAGATTATATTAATGCCATGCGCTGTATGTGGGGCTGCCTTTGAAGACAGTTCAGAAACTGCAGCTTGTGCAAAATGCAGTGGCCAGATTGGTAACAGGGACCAGACAGTTGGAACATATAAAACCAATTCTGGCCTGCTTGCATTGGCTGCCTGTATGTTTCCGAGCCTGATTCAAGGTGCTGGTTTTAACCCATAAAGCCTTACATGGGTTGGGACCACAATACCTGGTGAAACGCCTCTCCTGGCCAGAACCCACCCGTACACTACGCTCAACATCAAAGAACCTCCTCCGGGTGCCTACTCCGAGGGAAACTGGGAGTCTGGCAACAAAGGAAAGGGTCTTTTCAGTGCTGGCTCCCAAATTATGGAATGATCTCCCCGATGAAGTTTGCCTGGAGCCAACATTGTTATCTTTTCGGCACCAGATCAAGACTTTCCTTTTCTCCCAGGCATTCTAACAGCATGTGCTGAGCTCTGACCCCAGGCCTTTTACCTGGTTTATCTGTGCTTCATGGTTTTAAACTTTGCATGGTTTTTAAAATTGTATATTTGTTTTTGATGTTCAGTGTTTCAATGTTTTAATGTTTCAATTTTTGTAAACCGCCCAGAGAGATTTGGCTATGGGGC
Organism: Rhineura floridana; assembly: GCF_030035675.1. Lineage (NCBI taxonomy): Eukaryota > Metazoa > Chordata > Lepidosauria > Squamata > Rhineuridae > Rhineura > Rhineura floridana. Next base: position 11,259,132 of record NC_084499.1, read on the forward strand.
GGTATATAAATGTAATAAACAAACAAACAAACAAACAAATATGAGGCAGCAGCACAGCAACAGATGCGCCTCTTCCTTCTCAGGTGTTCAAGCAAAAGCTTCCCTGTTTCCCAACCATCCTTTCCCACTTTGCCTGCTAGCAACTCCTTCAGAACAAGAGGTGCCGCTGCTGCTGCCACTTTCTGCCATAAGCAAGCAAGTGCCCATACCTATTGTCTCACATCGCTCACTCGCTCGAGTTGTGCCAGGCAGCACTGGCAGGCCCCCACAGCAACTGAGTTGGGTGGCAGGAAGAGGTGACTAGATCCAGCGCTGCTGGAGGCAAGGGGTCCCTGTGAGCTCATGGGCCCTTGGCTAGTGCCCAACCTGGCCACCTGCTAGCACCAGGCCTGCCTTAAGAGATGACTGATAAGATGTTATCCTGGAACCCTGAGAGCAGAATAGTTTCCCCCCGTTGGATCAAATTCCTAGCTGGCACCAGCCTTGCAACAACTCATATGAAAGGGAAGAAAAGACGAAAGAAGGAATCCAACTATGCAGAAAAGCAAGACATGGAAATGGTTCCCCAGGTACATAGGAAATAAAAACTAAGGGCTCCTCCAGACAACTTGTTTAATGAGCTTTAAGGAGGGACAAATCTGTCCATTTTGGTTTCTCATGCTCCCTATTTAAGTTCAGTTCTCCACATTTCCGTATCAGCATTCCAATTCATCAGCAGTTTAGCGTCAACGTCTCCTGATAGACATATTTTTCCTTTATGTAATGTTGCTTAATAGATACATTTTTGCAAACGAATTTCCTCTAATACAATGAATTTTAATGTTATGTTCACTCATGCATAGATTTTATGCACATTTCTACCTCATATACATATTTTTGTTGATATCATTGGGTGGAGAACTGCATTGCACAATCTAGAGAACTGCAAATTTCAAAGGATGGCTGTGTTTCATTCTGGTGTCAGAAAGTGTGAATTTGGTCGGTCGGATTTGAACCAAATCAATTTAAATCAATGATTATGGCACCAGTGCGTGGCAAGCTCATGCATGCCATGAGAACCTAAGTAGTATCAGGTGCTGGGGGGCATCAACCTGTTCTGACCCCCCCCCAAAAAAACTGGAGCCCACTTTGATCTGAAGGTCCAGCTGATGACCTTCTGAAGTGGCCTTTGGGACAATGGCAATTTAATAATCCTACTCAGCATATAGACAATCTTATTAGAGTGTCCAAAGCACTTTATGTCCATTACGTGCTGAGATGAGAAGGAGTGGGGGCGGTGAAGGCAGGAATAGATCAGTAAAGCGTTACCCCCACATTCAATCACTGTTCTTAGTCCATAAGGAAAATGGGATGGGAGATCCAGAAGAACATATCATCCGCTTTCCTTGCTGCCAATGTGAGATTTACGAAAAATGTGGTTCACATTTGCAACTGGGTTGGCCAAGTCAATTAACCTCTCTCCCCCCACTGTCTTTACAATTGGTGCATGAACGGTTGCTTTGAGAGGTCACCAAAATCATTCTTCTCCTGAATTCTCCTCCTGAGATGATCCTTGCTGAGGTCTGCAATTGCTATGCTAAGATCATTGGTTCTCAGTGGGCCTGTAATCGCTGGGGGACACCCCACATTCCTTTGGATATTTATAGCATTGGATTACTCTTGTAGTGCTGCAACTATGAGATCATTGTAATATCAGGAGGTCCTTGGGGAGGGCTTGTTATTAGTAATCTTTCTTGCTAACCCTGATATTCCTAAATGTTACTTATTTTTTCTTCCCTATCTGCAGCAACCCACCTCAAGAGTTTCCTTTCACAATCCTTCTAGATTGTTATCAAGTTCCAACAGCTTTATACAGTTCTTCTAATTCCATTTGCATATCTCAGCCCCAGTTCCCCCCATACACACACACACACTGGCTGCACAATATCAGGGTTTCTCGTATGCCTGCCAACCCAGAATATGAAATATGCATCTACTACAAAAAAGCTTGCATCTGATTTCAAGGAAGAAAATATCTGAGATTGCAAGGCGATGATCCATCAGACGATATCCCCGGGGGTTGTGAGCTTCATGCTTCGCATACCCCCTCTGCAAAATTCCTTGCAAAACACCCATCTGGAGTGAAGCAAAAGAAGGTATCAGAATACAAAATAAGTTCCCTACTAATTCATGTTGCTTCTGACCTTTGCCTCGCCGGATCGAGGCATTTCCGTCTTTACACTTTGTTCAATGTGGCTTTAATCTGCTCCGACAAGAGAAAGAATTTCTGAATGACTCTGAGCATGCAACCTTAACAAGGGCAGAGCCAGTGAGGTTTCACCTGCTCAGCATCATCAGATTGATATCAAAGCATTGAGGGGCTCTCTGCAGAGTGCTTCATGGCAGGACCAGCATTGGGGTTGTCACCATCGGACACCTGCCATGGCCCACACCTGAACAGGGGGCTCATACCAGTTACTACAGTCTCTTCCTCCTCCTCCTCCCCCTTAACTCTTCCTCCTCCTCCTCCTCATTGTTGCTTCCGTTCACTGCTAGGATCAGCCCTACCATTAGGCCAAGGATGGAAAACCTGTGGTCCTTGAGATGTCTTTCGACTCTGACTCCCATCAATCCCAGCCTGCATGGCCAGTGGCCAGGGATGATGGGAGCTGTAGTTCTGAAGGGCCACCAGTTCCTCATCCTTTTGTGAGACAAAAGGAGGCAGCCACCTCAGTCAGAAGATGCTGGGTGGGTGGACAGCTGCTGCCAGTCAATGTAGACAATACTGAGCTCGATGGACCCATTGGTCTGACTTGATATAAGGCACCTTCCTACATCCCCATGATTTTGTTAAGGACAGGGCTGGGCGTATACATATGATTTCATACAACATTGCAACTTCTTGGGAATGGGTTCAGTTGATGTGGCCTGATGATGCAGACAAGGTGCTTGCATTGATGCAGCCAGCAATGTGTCCTCTCGACCCTTGCCCTTCTTGGCTTATTAAAGCTTGTTGAGGGGGTTTGACCAAGTGGATCCAGGGTGTAGTCAATGCATCATTGCGGGAGGGAGTGGCTCCAGCCACCCTGAAATAGGTGGTGATCTGACTGCTCCTGAAAAAGCCCACCCTGGGCCCATTGGTCTGCGACAATTACTGACCGGTCACAAATACTCCCTTTTTAGGGAAGGTGATTGAGAGGGTTGTGGTGCAGCAATTGCAAGTACTATTGGATGAAACAGATTATCTTGACCCGTTCCACTCTGGGTTCAGACCTGGTTATGGGACTGAATCAACCTTGGTCACTCTGATGGATGGCCTTTATTGGGAGAAGGACAGGGGGAGTGCAACCCTGTTACTCTTACTTGATCTCTCAGTGGCTTTTGATACCACTAACCATGGTATCCTTCTGGGCCGACTTGGTGAGATGGGTATAGGAGGCACTGTTTTACAGTGGTTCAAATCCTATCTCTAGGGTTGTTTTCAGAGAATAGGATTGGGTGATTGTCTTTTGGCCTCCTGGCAGTTGTGAGGTGCCACAGGGTACCATCTTGTCCCCCACACTGTTTAACATCTATATGAAACCCTTGGGGGTGGTCATTAGGAGATTTGGGGTGAGATGTCAGCAGTACACTGATGATACCTAACTCTATTTTTCTGTAACATCTGAATTGGGAGAGGCCGTGCAAGCCCTGGACTGCTGCCTGGACTCGGTGAGGTCCAATACACCGAGTCTGAATCCTAGCAAGATGGAGGCACTGTGGGTTGGTTGTTCCTGAGTTCAGATAATTGGTCAGTTGCCTGCTTTGGATGGTGTTGTACTCCCTCTGAAAGAGCTGGTCTGTGGTCTGAGGGTGCTCCTAGATCCATCTTTGTTGCTAGAGGCCCAGGTGACCTCTGTGGCTAGGAGTGCCTTTTACCAGCTCCAGCTGGTAAGACAGCTGTGGCCATTTCTGGACTGGGATAGCCTGACCACTGTTGTCCAAGCACTGGTAACCTCCAGGCTGGATTACTGTAATGTGCTCTATGTGGGGCTGTGCTTGAGGTTGGTCCAAAAACTGCAGCTGGTGCAAAATGAGGTGGCAAGACTGCTCACTGGGGCAGGGTATTGCCAACATGTCACCCTGCTGCTGAAAGAATTGCACTGGCTGCCCATTTGATAGTTCAAGGTTCTAGTTTTGGTGTACAAAGCCCTATACAGCTTGGGACTAGGATACCTGAAAGACTGTCGTATCCCTTATATACCCAGCCAATCACTGCACTCTGCAGGTGAGGGCCTCCTGCAGATACCATCTTATCAGAAGGTCCGTTCTGCACAACATAGGAAACGGACCTTTAGTGTGGTGGCACCTACCCTGTGGAGTTCCCTCCCCTTAAATATTAGACAGGCACCATCTCTGTTATCTTTTCAGCACCCATCGAAGACCTTCCTCTTTCAACAAGCCTTTTAAGTTGAGACCTTACCAGTCTGTTTCTGTGTTGGAATTGCTTTTTAATATGCTTTTAAACCTTTTTTAAAAAATGTTTTGAAAGTTTTTGTTTTAATGTATTTTAAGGTCTGTTTTTATGATGTTTTAAAGTGCTTTTAGTGCTTTTGTTTGCCGCCCTGGGCTCCTGCTAGGAGGAAAGGTGGGATATAAACAAACAAACATTGTTTGAAGGGTTTTATCAGTGACCATGGGGCAAATGCAAATGAACTGAAGGGATGGAAGATGCAGCAAACCTCAGTTTCCTATATGTTTTAAAGGAATTGTCTTAGTGCATCCAGCATTCAAGACGAGTGTAATGCCTAGTAATGCAAAGCAGAAAAACAATAAAGCAAGGGAAGGGAACCTCAGCCCCCAGGGCCAAATGTGACCCTCCAGGCTACATCCTATCCCAGGCCACACCCCTCAAAGCCTTCCCCTGCACTCTTCTCAAGGGCTTTTGCCTGGCTAGAATGTGATCTTGAACTCTGATAATGACTCTTGCTTGAGCAAATGGAAGACAGAGACGCATGTAGGTTAGAAACAGGGGTTAAACATGGATGTTTTATTCAGTTCACATTTAAAACTGAATTCATCAAATCTGCACTTTCTGAAACAATATGAGAACCGATACGCAGACATTTTTTTTCAAATTTACACTTACCCGAATTTCGCAAGGCAGTTCTCCAACCAACCAATGTTAGCAAGAATGCATATATTGAGGGAAATTGCGCATACAATGAACATGTAAGTGAGACTCAATCCAGAGAAGACTGAGATGCTGTTGGTGCGGGGTTTCTCTGATCAGACGGTGGATATATACCCTGTCCTGGATGGGGTTACACTCCCCCTAAAGAAGCGGGTTCGTAGTGTGGGAGTTCTTTTAGATCCTTCCTTGTCACTGGAGGCTCAAGTAGCCTTGGTGGCACGGAATGCGTTCTACCATCTTCGGTTGGTAGCCCAGCTACGTCCCTATCTGAGCAGGGAGGACCTTACATCAGTGGTACATGCTCTGGTAACCTCGCGATTGGATTACTGCAATGCGCTCTACGTTGGGCTGCCTCTGAAGACAGTTCGGAAGCTACAGCTAGTGCAAAACGCGGCTGCCAGATTGATAACAAGGATCAAACGGTCCGAACACATAACACCTGTTCTGGCCCGCTTGCACTGGCTTCCAATTTGCTTCCGGGCCAGATTCAAAGTGCTGGTTTTGACCTATAAAGCCTTATACGGCGCGGGACCACAATACCTGTTGGAACGCCTCTCCCAATATGAACCTGCCCGTACACTGCGTTCTACATCGAAGGCCCTCCTCCGAGTTCCGACCCACAAAGAGGCTCGGAGGGTGGTAACAAGAACTAGGCCTTCTCTGTGGTGGCCCCCGAATTGTGGAATAGTCTCCCCGATGAGGTGCGCCTGGCACCGACACTGCTGTCTTTTCGGCACCAGGTTAAAACCTTCCTCTTTTCTAGAGCTTTTAATTTAACTTAATTTAATTTTAAAATGTCCTGTAATTGTTTTTAGATCTTTTATTCTCTGTACTTCGCTGTATGTTTTATTGGATTTTATTGTATATTGTATTGATTTGTTGTTCACCGCCCAGAGAGCTATGCTAGTGGGGCGGTATAAAAATTTAATAAATAAATAAATAAATAAAATAAAACGATGTACAAACCTGCATTATATAAGGAGAAATGGCTTGTGAAAATGAGCATGTTAGTCAAAATGGCATACGAAAATGATAAGGAGAAATTCACACTAAAATGCTGGATAATTTTCATGAGGATTTTTGCAAATTGTTGCAGAATATGAAGAACTGAGTTTTAAGATTGGAAAACATGAGAAACCGAGAGAACCAACAGTGGCAGATTTAGTGTGGAAGCACGTAAAACAACCTCTGAGCTGTATTGCACTACGTTCTATTCAGAGTAGACCCACTGAAATTAATAGTTCTAAGTTAGCTATGTCCATTATTTTCAGTGGGTCTAGTCTGAGTAAGGATGAACGTTGGCTACAAGCCCCTGACTTTGCTGTATCTGAAATATAGCCTACTATGCAAAAGAAAGAGTTACACCTGTTGCTCCACCTACTTTTGCCTCTGACCCCACCCACCTCTGGCATGTGGCTGGCCCCTGCAATAAAGGAACAGAATACAGAAAATTCTCCCATCCTTACTTACATCCTTGTGTACAAAAAAAGCCTACAGCTTTACTTATTTTGAGAGCAATTATCTTTTTTTAAGACTCATTTTGGCCACTCACTGGCAATAAATTAAACAAGGGGCTTCCCTCACATGATGTCACATGGGCAACCCCATCATGATGTAATACCCATTTTTATCACCATATGGCAAATATTTTCCTTCGTCTCATTTCTTTCTTTCTTTTTAACCAGTAGTTTTTTTTAAAAAAGCAAGCCATTAAAAGCCTCAAGCTTTTTACACACTGAGCAAAATGAGTTCCAACCTTCAGGACAGAAAAAGCAAATATATTTTTAACAAGCAAGTGACTTGTTCCTTGCTAAATATTTCCAAGGAACAGAAAAAACAAAGTATCCAGGAGGACTTACACATCAATTTTTTTAAAAAAATTTAAAAAACATCATGGTAAATGAATCCAGGAACATTTTCAATGAAATATTAGCTGAAATTTAAAAAGCCGACTCAAGCGGTTGCAACCACAAGTCACTGGAGGGCTTTTGAAAGCATTCATTCAGGTTTCACCTACCCAAGATTTGATCTCCACATATTAAATAAGTCAGTTTGTTCACCTTCAAGCACTCCTGGAATTCACACCTTGTTGGGTGGCTTTAGGAACCTAGGAAGCAGTCTTTACTGAGTCATACCATTGTTCTATCAAGCTCAGTATTGTCTGCACTGACTGGCAGCAGCTCTCCAAAGCTTTATTTATTTATAAATTTATTATTTGATTTATATCCCACCCTTCCCCCCAGCAGGAGCCCAGGGTGGCAAACAAAAGCACTAAAAACTTTAAAACATCATAAAAAGAAATCTTAAAACACATTAAAACAAAACATCCTTAAAATTTATTTATTTATTTATTTATTTTAAAAAGGGTGATAATTATGGCTTCCCTAAAGTCTTCCGGGATCTCCTCCCTCATCCAGATTTTTTCAATGAGCTTATGAAGTTGTTGTGTAAATTCAGGGCCACCTTCTTTAAAGACTTCAGCAGGAATCCCATCAGGTCCACTAGCTTTGTTATTCTTCATTTGATTGATGGCTTTACTGACTTCATCCAAATTAGGGAATACTGCAAGCTCATCTCTAATTTGTTGTTGTGGGATTTGCGAGAAGACCTCATCAGCCACATAAGAGTTACGATTAAGGAGGTCGTGGTAATGCTCTTTCCAATGCAGTGCAATAGACTCTTTATCCTTTAGAAGTTTGGTACCATCTATTGAACATAAGTGATTTGTACCATAATTTGTTGGTCTGTAGATGGCCTTTGTGGCATTAAAAAAGCCCTGTGCATCGTGAGCATCTGCAAAATGCTGGATTTCTTGAGCTTTAAGAACATAAGAACATAAGAAGAGCCTGCTGGATCAGGCCCATCTAGTCCAGCATCCTGTTCTCACAGTGGCCAACCAGGTGCCTGGGGGAAGCCCGCAAGCAGGACCCGAGTGCAAGAACACTCTCCCCTCCTGAGGCTTCCGGCAACTAGTTTTCAGAACCATGCTGCCTCTGACTAGGGTGGCAGAGCACAGCCGTCATGGCTAGTAGCCATTGATAGCCCTGTCCTCCATGAATTTGTCTAATCTTCTTTTAAAGCCATCCAAGCTGGTGGCCTTGCATCTTGTGGGAGCAAATTCCATAGTTTAACCATGTGCTGAGTAAAGAAGTACTTCCTTTTGTCTGTCCTGAATCTTCCAACATTCAGCTTCTTTGAATGTCCACGAGTTCTAGTATTATGAGAGAGGGAGAAGAACTTTTCTCTATCCACTTTCTCAATGCCATGCATAATTTTATACACTTCTATCATGTCTCCTCTGACCCGCCTTTTCTCTAAATTAAAAAGCCCCAAATGCTGCAACCTTTCCTCGTAAGGGAGTCGCTCCATCCCCTTGATCATTCTGGTTGCCCTCTTCTGAACCTTTTCCAACTCTAGAATATCCTTTTTGAGATGAGGCGACCAGAACTGTACACAGTATTCCAAATGCGGCCGCACCATAGATTTATACAACGGCATTATGATATCGGCTGTTTTATTTTCAATACCTTTCCTAATTATTGCTAGCATGGAATTTGCCTTTTTCACAGCTGCTGCACACTGGGTCGACATTTTCATCATGCTGTCCACTACAACCCCGAGGTCTCTCTCCTGGTCAGTCACCACCAGTTCAGACCCCATGAGCGTATATGTGAAATTAAGATTTTTTGCTCCAATATGCATAATTTTACACTTGTTTATATTGAATTGCATTTGCCATTTTTCCGCCCATTCACTCAATTTGCAGAGGTCTTTTTGGAGCTCTTCGCAATCCCTTTTTGTTTTAACAACCCTGAACAAGTTAGTGTTGTCAGCAAACTTGGCCACTTCACTGCTCACTCCTAATTCTAGGTCATTAATGAACAAGTTGAAAAGTACAGGTCCCAATACCGATCCTTGAGGGACTCCACTTTCTACAGCCCTCCATTGGGAGAACTGTCCGTTTATTCCTACTCTCTGCTTTCTGCTTCTCAACCAATTTCTTATCCACAAGAGGACCTCTCCTCTTATTCCATGACTGCTAAGCTTCCTCAGAAGTCTTTGGTGAGGTAACTTGTCAAAAGCTTTTTGAAAGTCTAAGTACACTATGTCCACTGGATCACCTCTGTCTATATGCTTGTTGACACTCTCAAAGAATTCTAATAGGTTACTGAGACAGGACTTTCCCTTGCAGAAGCCATGCTGGCTCTGCTTCAGCAAGGCTTGTTCTTCTATGTGCTTAGTTAATCTAGCTTTAATCATACTTTCTACCAGTTTTCCAGGGACAGAAGTTAAGCTAACTGGCCTGTAATTTCTGGGATCCCCTCTGGATCCCTTTTTGAATATTGGCGTTACATTTGCCACTTTCCAGTCCCCAGGCATGGAGGAGGACCCAAGGGACAAGTTACATATTTTAGTTAGCAGATCAGCAATTTCATATTTGAGTTCTTTGAGAACTCTCAGGTGGATGCCATCCTGGCCTGGTGATTTGTCAGTTTTTATATTGTCCATTAAGCCTAGAACTTCCTCTCTCGTTACCACTATTCGTCTCAGTTCCTCAGAATCCCTTCCTGCAGATGTTAGTTCAGGTTCAGGGATCTGCCCTATATCTTCCACTGTGAAGACAGATGCAAAGAATTCATTTAGCTTCTCTGCAAACTCCTTATCGTTCTTTAGTACACCTTTGACTCCCTTATCATCCAAGGGACCAATGGCCTCCCTAGATGGTCTCCTGCTTTGAATGTATTTATAGAATTTTTTGTTGTTGGTTTTTATGTTCTTAGCAATGTGCTCCTCAAATTCTTTTTTAGCATCCCTTATTGTCTTCTTGCATTTCTTTTGCCAGAGTTTGTGAGCTTTCTTTATCCACCAGGCATTCTTAAGTTCTCTAGTTCTTCTTTGGACCTCAGCCTTTGCACTGGGATAGATGTTTCTCTTAGCAGCACAGTTAATGTCTTTTTGCCATATCTGGAAGGGCTTTCCTTCTCTTGCCAATGATATGTTCAATCTCACTATCATTCTCATCAAACCAGTCCTGATGTTTCTTAGTTTGATATCCAATAGTTTGTTCACATGCTGCAATAATGGAAGTCTTTAGTTTAATCCAGTGTTCCTCGACATTTTCAGGGAGTTCTGTAGGTAGATGTTCCTTGAGAGTTGTTTGAAAGCAAGCTTGCTTAATAGGATCTTGAAGGGCGTGGATGTTCTTTTTACACCTTGGTTTTCTTCCTTGGAGTCTACGTTGAGAAACAACATTAATGGCCATATTGGATTGAATTAATCAGTGATTTGTCCAGCAGTGATCGACACTCATCATGGCCCTAGTGAGGAGTACATCATGACGATCTCTGGCACGGACAATTACATAATCCAGTAGATGCCTGTGCTTTGACCGAGGGTGCTTCCATGATGTTTTAAATTTAGATCAAGTAAGAATAACAGAGTTGCACTCCCCTTGTCTTTCTCCCGATAAAGGCCGATTCAGTCCCATAACCAGGTCTGAATCCAGACTAGAATGGGTCAAGATAATCTGTTTCATCCAAGAGTACTTGCAATTGCTGCACCACAACCCTCTCAATCACCTTCCCTAAGAAGGGGGCATTTGTGACCAGTCAATAGTTGTCACAAACTAATGGGCCCAGGGCGGGCTTTTTCAGGAGTGGTCGGATCACTGCCTCTTTCAAGGCAGCTGGAACCACTCCCTCCCACAATGATGGATTGATTACATGCTGGATCCACTTGGTCAAACCCCCTCAGCAAGCTTTAATAAGCCAAGAAGGGCAAGGGTCAAGAGGACACATTGCTGACTGCATCAATGCAAGCACCTTGTCTACATCATCAGGCCACATCAACTGAACCCATTCCCAAGAAGTTGCAGAGGACATTGCACTGGACACCTCATTGGGGCATCAGTAGATGTGGATGGTGCATCAAGGCTGCTATGGAGGCGAGCAACTTTACCCTCAAAGTGCCTTGCAAACAATTCACAGTGGGCCTCTGAAGGGTCTAAAACTCCATTTCCTGGAGTTTTAGACAGAGAACCTTTCCCAGCCCTACATGGAGATGCCACTGAAGATTGAACCTGGGACCTTCTGCGTGCAAAGCAGTTGGTCTACCACTGAGCTACGCCCCATCATATCTGTACACAGAAACACAAACACACACCTCTCCTGTTCCTTGGAAGTCAAAACCAAGCAACAATTATTTATTTTGCAGGCACTGGGCTGTGTTAGCCACAAATTGGAGTTTTTGCTTAACCATTCTGCACGCATGTAATAAAAAACACTCATAAATGCACAGACAATGAACATCGTGAAATGAGAAATGCAGAAGGATAAAAGCAGAAGAGACATGCCATAGAGAGCTGAGGGTTGACTTTATAGGCAAGACTCCAACCAAATATGGTTGTAAAGAAAGAGTGATTCAACCAAAAAAATATGAAATTGACCCAGGGCCTCTCCACACTTTTTTTTTTTTTTTTTAAAAACAGGTATATTCTGCAACAATTCATTGATGTAATAACAGTGAGTTAGTGGTGGATTTGTACAGGATTGTCCACACATCGTTTTGCTTTATGGCTGCAGACACACTAACTGCTTCAAAAGCAGCCAGACAGTTTTCCCTGGCTTTGGTTTAAAACATGTTTGCCCACGCTGGACACATCTGCCTTCCTTGCTGCTGATCTCAGAACTTTTAGGACTTCCCACGGCAAAGTATTGGGTGAATCGCTGTCTTTGCCTGACCTACAGCAAAGCTTTTTCACTGGACACACCATGGAGTGGCAATGAGTTGATCTACCAAATAGTTTTGATTTCAGCTTCAAGTTGACTTCATGGAGAAATGCACTGGAGCTGCATTTGCCCGGGTTTTAGAGTTAAAAAGGGATAGAGTTTGACTAGCACTGTGAGTCTCTGACTTCAGAAAATGGAGGTGAAGACTCACTGAAGCCATCACAACCAGAAATATGTCTCTACCCTATTACTTCTTCTGCAATGATCCCCTAGTGTTACCACATTATTACTGTCTGGAGGGGCACTCTTATGTTACAGTAGAATAAAAGTGAGACACCCCCCCCCAAGCGTGTGTGGAATAAAAAGTTTCAGGATTTGAACAGGAAGCTATGGTACATGCACCTACTGGAAACGAAGCACCGCCAAAACTTTTACACACACAAACAGTCCATAAATTGGGATCATGTGGAATCCACACAATACCACTATGAGCACAAATTATTAGTATTTTATTATTATCATTCATTTACAGTATATAGTGCCATCAGATGCACATGGCACTGTACATAAAGTAAAACAATAAAAACAAGTCCCTGCCCCAAAAGGCATACAATATAAATAAAATAAAATGAGGATCACAAAGGAAGGGAGGGGAAACACAGAGAGGACAAAGTGAGGACTTCAAAAACACGTACTCTAGGTATGCAAATTATACAAATTTTAAAAAACCTAAGACTAAATTCCAAAAGCTTTGAGAAAAGGGAAGGTTTTTAAATAAGACTTTAAAACTGGCATTGAGGGATCAGGTCGCAAGTGCTCCGGGAGACTATTCCAGGAATACGGAGCAGCAAGAGAGAATGGACCACGATGAGCAAAAGCTCAAACTACCCTAAGAAGCACAGAGTTTGAGGGGCGGAGATCCTGAGCAGGGCTAGAATGAAAATGGGAACTGAGAGGTAATGAGGAGCCAGGTCACGTAAAGCTTTAAAAGTTTAAACAAGAAGCTTGTACTGAATCCTGAAATAAACAGAGGCCAGTGAAGGGACTTCAAAAGTGGAAGAACATGGTCAAAATGACAGGCCAAATAAATGACTGATACGAGTTTGTGGGAGACCAGTCAAAAGAAGACTGCAATAGTCAAGGCAAGAAATAACAAAATCATGAAGAAGTAACCACAAATGCACAGTACAAAGGATGCCTTGTGCCCCCTCCAGTAATTCTCTCAGAGACAGTTTCATCAAATGTCCCCAGCTTTTTTTCATCCAATCCTTTTGCTGACTCACCAACACATTAGCCCCTTTTAAGTGCCCTTTAGGTGCTCTGCACAAGGCTTGGACTGCGGGGATGAGCACCTGTTACCAAAAAGTTTGGTTCACCTGGAACTCTGCACATACCCTGGGGCTATGCGTTTATTTTGGCTTTTCTTTGAGCAACGAGCAAAGCAAAATTGCAAGAAAACAGAGGAAGCTAGAGTACTTGAAGCTGAGTTCTTCACAGGAGAGGAAGTTCAAGGAAGTCCTAGAGCTAGGAATGGAGTGATTGGTTACTTTTGCTTCTCTTGGTTTGTCATTTTTCCAGTCTTAAATTCAGTTCTCTTCATTTCTGCAGCAATATGTGCTTTTTTTTTTTTAATCCTCCTGAAAAATCATTTGCATTTTGGTGTGAATTTTTCCAAATAAAATATTTTTATATGCAGTTTGGCTAATGTACTCATTTTTTCAAGCAATGTCCCCTGATATAATGCATTTTTCTATATTTTCACTAATTTATTCATTTTCAAGCACACTTTGTCCGAATATATGCATTTTTTTTAAAAAAAAATTGATTGAAGAACTGCATCACAGAATTTGAATAAATGCAAATTTTGGAGGACAGCTGAGTTTTAGTTCTCATATTGTTTCAGAAAGTGTGAATTCCCAGAATGGTTTAACAATCAATCCGTCAATGTTTATGGAGCAGCATGGAATTGGATGCGCAAAATAAATGAGGGAGAGAAGCCTTTCCTTTTCTAACACCTGTAGTCATATATAACATTCATAATCTATTTGCGCAGGCCAGTTTGAAAGTATGGTCCAAATGGATCAAAACACTGACACTCCTCCCCCAAACCACCCCTAAAAACACTTTGAGCCAAAATCCAAGAGGAAGCTCTTGAAGTATTTTTACAGTGGCATTGGGCATCCTTGAAACCATATTGCATTAACTCAGTCCTTTCACCACTCTGCTGGAGAGGTTGTGGTGGTGGTGGTGGTGGCACATTTCACCATATGTGGTGGGAGTGTGCTCCAGTTAAGAGATTTTGGTCCTTGGTCTTCACAGCACAATTTCCATCATCACAGCACAATTTCCATCATCATAGGACAGTTACTGATCCCTACTCCCTCCCCTTAAATATTAGACAGGTGCTATCTCTGTTATTGTTTTGGCACCTACTGAAGACCTTCCTCTTTCAATAAGCCTTTAAGTAGAGACCTTCACCCAGTCTGCTTCTGTGCTGGAATTGCTTTTAAAGATGTTTTTTAATGATGTTTTATTTTAATATGTTTTTAAAGATGTTTTATTTTAACACGTTTTTCAAGATGTTTTGTTTTAATTGCTTTAAAGTCTTTCATTCTTGAGATGTTTTGAAGTGCTTTTAGTATTTTTGTTTGCCACCTTGGGCTCTTTCTGGGAGGAAGGGAGGGATATAAACTGAATGAATGAATGAATGAATGAATTTGATCTACTGTCACTTACTGAGCATCTAGATGGGTCAATAATCCAAAAGAACTTTGTGGTTCTGTTGCTGGCAGTCACCCATATGGAAATTACTTTCCCATGGAAAAAGTCTGAGGATCTCACTTTAAAACAATGGATGGATATGGTATGGGATATAGCTCTATCAGAAAAATAGATGCACTACGGTGTTACCATCCAAGGTCAATCATGCAGGGATAAATTTAATGACACATGGTATCCCCTTTTGGCATATATTAATAGATCTCTGTCTGTGTTTTCCATGCCCACAACTCATATTTCCTTGTGGTGCTTCCATACTACAGCTGGGAATTAGATATCTGTTACTGTTAGGCTGTGAAAGACTAAATAGGTATTACAGGTGATAAACAAAGATTGTTTCAGAGTGTGAAATGTAATCCCCCAGACATTTTGTGAATCTATATATTGTACCCAGAGCTTGGAAAAGTTACTTTTTTGAACTACAACTCCCATCGGCCCAATCCAGTGGCCATGCTGGCTGGGGCTGATGGGAGTTATAGTTTTAAAAAGTAACTTTTCCAAGCTCTGGTACCTATGTATATATATAGATTATCTCTTATTAACTCAAAGGTTGCCCCTTGGTTCTGGAGGTTTAAGTTAGACTCCCAATGTTCACTTTATCTTATAGCCCCTCTCCCATTGGCCTTGCGACACGCTTTTACAGCGTTACGTTTTTTTACTTTGCCAAATGCTGACAGAGAGGGCAGGTTCTCAGAAGTTCCCAAAGACCAAAGGCTATGTCTCTGTGGATCCCTTCTGTCGGAAGATCTTCCTCACATACTGTTCTTTTGCCCACTCTATAATAATCCACGATATAGATTCCTCAGGAATTGGATTGATAATAATCGGATGAATACAATTGAGGAGAAAATAAAAATTTTAATGTCTGACTTTAACCCTGAGGTAACATATAACGTTTCGCTGTTTTCCATAGCTGCTCGCAACTTAAGGGCCAATTTTAAAAAATTACAAATGCTCAATGCTTTACCTTTAGATAGTAACGGAGTCAATTTATACTTATTCTTAATTTTATAATTATTATTATTGTCTTGATTGTATGGTTTTAAAATTTTGTAATTTGATCGCTTATGCTTTTTGCAATGCTATAGGCCTTCGGCCTCGCAATCCAATAAACTTGAAACTAGTTACTGTTTGATTATTTGCATCTAAAAATTCAATAAAATATTTGTTAAAAAAGAAATCTGATACCTCCAATTTCTCCTTTAATCCCAATTCAGCACCATCCATTGTTCTACCAAAAAAGAGAGTGGTGTGCTGTTTGAGAAGCAGAAAGAATGGGGAATTTATAGACTAAAAGATTTCTATTCAGGGATTATTATTACTATTACTATTACTATTATTACTATTACTATTACTACTACTACTACTACTACTACTACTACTACTACTACTACTACTACTACTACTACTACTACTACTACTACTACACTGGTAGACACTATCTGAAAGATCTCAAAGCTGTTTACAATAGAATACGCAAGATTCCATAAAAACCATATCAAATTAATTTACAAAGTAAATACCTAAACAATATCCATATATATAAGCACAAATGTCAAAGAGTATTACAAGGCAGTATAAATAACAACCAAAATAACACATACTCAAACAACCACTCACCATCCATTCCATGCAACCACTCACCATCATTCCCTACCTCAGACATATCACCCAACCACTCACACATCAACCACCCGCACTCAGCAATGTTACAACAACCCACATACAAATAATCTCTAGCAAGCATGCACATGTAGGAGATGATCTCCATCTCTGAAGCACTAAAGGAGCCCTGCCTCACACCCACAGAATACTCCTTTCCCATCTCTCACCTGAGAGGGGTCCAGGTCTATACCAAAGCAGGCTCTCACCCTGGGTGTGTGTGTGTAAAGCTACTACCATCCACTCACTCCCAATTACATAATCATAACATACATGGTACTACACCCCCTGATAAATAACCATTCAGCACTGGATCACCCCTCTTGGAAATGGACTGCCTTCAAGTCGATTCCGACTTATGGCAACCCTATGAATAGGGTTTTCATGATAAGTGGTATTCAGAGGGGGTTGACCATTGCCTTCCTCTGAGGCTGACAGGCAGTGACTGGCCTGAGGTCACCCAGTGAGTCTCATGGCTGTGTGGAGATTCAAACCTTGGTCTCCCAGGTCATAGTCCAGCTGGCAAACAAAGTTGGCAGAAGCGAGACAAATTGGTTACTTATTTACCAAATTACACAGTTTTCAGCTAATTTGAAAATATCCAACCAAGGTACCAGACCACTTAAAGCCCTGGAACATTTAATACTCAATTCTACTTATACATCTAAGAAATTATTATTGTACATCAAATCATAAATAAAAAATATTGACAACTCAATCCCTCTTCCCAGGGAACTCTGGAAACTGTAGCTGTGTGAGGATACAAGAGGACTCTCCGCATCCTTAACAAACTACAATTCCTAGGAGTCTTTGGGAGAAGCCATTACGGTTTAAAGTAGTATAATATGCTTTAAAAAGGTTTGGCGTAGATGGGGGCCTGCTCAAAAGGCCAAGAAATCATTGGCAGGGCTTTCCCCATCATTGTATTGCCGAATTGGGGAAAATCGACTCTGTACCATCCCATTTCTGTTTGGCACAGAAGCGTCAAAGAGCACAGAAACCTTTCCAAGGGATGGAAGGGTTTAGAAAGCCTTACTCTGGGTTCAAGACATTTGCTGTTTCACACTTGGCTGTCTTTACATTGAATCTTGCTCCATAGCTTCAAGATAGGGCAGGATAAAGATCTAAGAGAATGTGCTTAAGATTACTTAAAGGATTAGCAATGAGAGCTCAGATGAATGAACATTTGCAGTGTGGAAATGAAGCTTTCAGGGCAGATCATTCCCTCCCACCCCTCCCAGGCAAAAAAAATCCCTAAAACATATATTTCCATGCCAGGATGCTCCTGTTCACAGCCTCAGTCGGTTGCTGTTTCGGCACATTTTTAGCCCTTCTTCCTAGTAACAGTAACACTTTCGTATAGCTGGTCAGGTTTGGCTACCTGATATCACTGAAGGCAAATAAAGCTAATTCAGAGTGAGGGCAATGCTGCCTTCCTGTCTAATTTTCAAAAGAAGTCAAGGTGGCTAATATAGCAAAATATCACAACAAAATTTAAAATGCATAATGATCCCCAAATTACACTCAATCATAAAAAAGTAAAAAATAAAACCACCACAACACAATAATAGCTCCAAAACATCCAAACAACCAAAGGATAATCAGTCAAAGGTTTTTTTGAACAGCCACATCTTTACCAGCTACCTAAAAACTGGACAGCAGGAGGGGCAAACATTGCGCTTTCAACTGTTAGACTCCAACTCCCATTGGCCCCAGCCAGCATGGCCAATATACAGGGATGACGGGAATTGTAGTCCAGCAGTGTCTCCCCTCAGTCTTCTTTTCTCAAGGCTAAACATGCCCATTTCTTTCAGCCTCTCCTCACAGGGCTTTGTTTCTAGTCCCCTGATCATCCTAGTTGCCCTCGTCTGAACCCCTTTCTAGTTTGTCTGCATCCTTCTTAACATGGGGTGTCCAGAACCGCATGCTGCACTCAAGATGAGGTTTAACTAGTGCCGAATAGAGGGGAACCAATACATACACGCGATTTGGAAGCTATACTTCTGTTAATGTAGCCTAAAATTGCATTTGTCTCTTTTGCAGCCACATCATACTGTTGGCTCATATTCAGCTTGTGATCAACAACAATCCCAAGATCCAAGTTGAACAATCTGGAGCAGGGCCTCAGAAAGATGATGATCAGAATGGGTATTAAGGATCTCATGTGCCCCTGACCATCAGTTGAGGTGTTTTTTGGTGGTCTTTTTCCATCTTGCTTCACTTTCAGAATAGTAAGGTGGGTGACTAACAGAGAGGGGACCTTCTCAATGACCGATAAGGATGGGTGAATGTCACTTTCAGTTTCTTTCAGTTTTTGCCAATCTTAAGTTCAGGTTTCCTAATTGCCTCATCAATTTGTGATTTTTTTAAAAGTCCTTTTGAAAATTCATCAGCTTTTTAGGGTGGATTTCTTAGGACAGACACATTTTTGTATGCAATTTCCTGTAATATGCACATTATTGCAAAGAATCTTTTCCTCATAAGATACACTTCTGTAAATTATTTTCACTAATATATGCAGTTGTGAATACACTTTACCAAAGAATTGCTTGTTGTTGTTGTTTAACATACAGCTTGCTGGAGAACTGCATATATTTGGAAGAGGTGCAGATTTCTAAGGGTGGCTGCATTTCGATTTGTGTATTGTTTTGAAGAGTGCAAATTAGGAAGGTTCATCTTTAAATGTGAACTGAACCGAATTTCTCCCCCATCCCTAGACTGGCAGTACCTAAATTATGGATCTCTCTCATCGGGCATGTTCACAAAGCACCATTGCTGTCATTTAATCGAAGGAATATAGGGAACAGAGGAAGCTGCCTTAGACCAAGTCAGATCCATTCTGGCAACTGAGGCAGATTCCATCTAGCTCAGTAGTGTCTACACTGAGTGGCAGTAGTCCTCCAAGATTTCAGGTGGGGTTCTCTCTCAGCCCTACCTGGAGATGCCAGGGATTGAACCTGGGACCTTCTGTATGCAAGAAGGGATGGAAAGATCTGTCACTTTCAGTTCTCTTGGTTTCTCATTTTTCCAATCTTACATTCAGTTCAACACATTTCCGGAGCAATCTGCAATTATTATTTTTTAAATCCTCATGAAAATTCTCCAACATTTTAGTGCAAATTTCTCCTAATAAACACGTTTTCGGCAGTTTTGACCAACACACACATTCTTGCAAGCTATTTCTCTGAATAGACACATTTATGTATGCTGTTTCCACTCATGCATTCATTTGTCTGCACATGTAACGTATGCATTTTTGTAAACATTGGTTGGTTAGCAAACTTCATTGCAAAATTTGAAGAAGTACAAATTTCAAAGGATGGCTGCAAATTCTCTTATCATTTCAGAAAGTGTGGATTTGATAGAGTCACCTTGAACTGCTAAGTGAACCAAATTTCCCATCCACCCCTAGCATACAAAGCAGATTCTCCACCACTGAGCTATGGCCTTCCCGGTAGCTCAGGGGGAAGTCACTTGTGATGGTATCTAGCATCCTTTTCCTTTTCTCTTTTGCTTTGCTTTTGCTTGTACCCTTCCATTTTATATTCCCTTTTTAGCTTTAGCTTTATTGAACTTTAGGTTTAGCAATGGCTTCATTGAACGGCATTGTGATATTGTGCTTAATGTCAGTTTAGTAAGAACGTAAGAAGAGCCCTACTGGATCAGACCAACATTTATTTATTTATTTATTATACTTGTATACCACCCCATAGCCAAAGCTCTCTGGGCAGTTTACAGTAACTAAAAACAAACACAATTTAAGATACATATTTTAAAAAACAATTTAAAACACAATTTAAAAATTTAAAACAATATAATACACATGCTAAAATGCCTGGGAGAAGAGGAAAGTCTTGACCTGGTGCCGAAAAGATAACAGTGATGGTGCCAGGTGCACCTCGTCAGAGAAATCATTCCATAATTTGGGGGCCACCACTAAGAAGGCCCTCTCCCTTGTTGCCACCCTCCGAGCTTCCCTTGGAGTAGGCATCTTGAACGTAGTGTACGGGTGGGTTCGTATTGGGAGAGGCGTTCCATCAGGTATTGTGGTCCCAAGCCATGTAAGGCTTTATAGGTCAAAACCAGCACCTTGAATCGAGCTCGGAAACATAAAGGCAGCCAGTCCGAGCAGGCCAGAATCAGTTTTATATGTTCGGACCGTCTGGTCCCTGTTACCAATCCCTTCTAATCCAGCATCCTGTCTTGACAATGGCCAACCAGATTCCCTGGGGAAGCAGAACCTGTGGTAAAAGTGCTCTCCCCTCCTGTGACTCCCAGCAACTGACAGTCAGAGGTATCCTGCCTCTGACAGTGGAGGGAGAACATAGTCATTGTGGCTAGTAGATATTGATAGCCTTACCCCCCATAAATCTGTCTGATCCTCTTATTCTTACATTGTTATTACATTGGAGCATAGGAAGATGCCTTCTACTGCATTAGACCGTCGGTCCATCCAGTTCAGTACTGTCTACACTGACTGGCAGTGATTCTACAGGGTTACAGATGGAAGTTTTTCTATATCTACCTGGAGACGCCAGGGATTGAACCTGTAACCTTCAGCATGCAAAGCAGATGCACTACCAGTAAGTTATACACCTCCTAGCAGCAGGGCAGAGGAGAGGTCCCTCTGTATTTGAACAGCAGAACATGAAGTCAGGACTAGGAATGGAGGAGAAATTTGTCTAAGTTGGTATTTAAAGACAAATCTATTAAATTTGCTCTGTCCAAAACAATATGAGAAGCAGACCAGAGCCATCCTTCCACATTTGCAAGTATCTGAATTTTGCAATGCCGTTCTCCAACCAAAGAAAGTTTACAAAACTTATTTGGGGAAAGTTTGCATAAAGATGAATATATTGGCAAAAATGGCAAAAATGGATTATGTTCGGAGAAATGGCTTGCAAAAATGTGTGCATTCGTTGAAACTGTCTGCAAACGTGTGTATTAGGAGAAATTCACATTAAGATGCTGGAGAGGATTTTTTTAAAAAATACTGCAGAAATGTAGAGAACTGAATTTAAGATTGGGATAAAAGATAAACACAGAGAATTGACATGGATGATGGCTCTTTCCATCCCTACCTAGGACTATTTTTTTTGTGGGGGGAAAACACAATAAATTATCCTTCTGCATTTGAGACCTTTGCCTTTTTGCTGGAGCTCTCACCTCACTTCCTAAGAGCACACACGCAAAGCCACACATATTCAAACACAGCAATGGCTTTAACCCATTGGGATCCTAACTATACCCGTGCCCAGAATGAAAACGCACTTGACTGACTTTCAAACCCACAGTGATCCATAGGAGGGTGCCCGCTGTCCCCCACCCCCTCCTGTGACCTTATTCAACTCTGTGACAAGTGGGATGGTCTCTGTTTAAATATGTGGCCTTGTGGGATCCTTCTGACATCATTTCAGACATTCAGTAAACAAGCAGACACGCACTGAGCCCTTTTGGGGGAGGCGTGTGGTGTGGGGGAAGGAGACGTTACTCAGCACTGACTGTCTCCGAAGGCGCTTTATTGTTCTAACCTTTCTTTAAATACAGTGCCGCTCGCCCGTTTTTCCATGGGATTGGAAACAAGGCTTTCTGCCATTGGCTCTGCAGGCCATGTTCGGACATACTTGAGGCATTCTTTTATAGAGCTGACCAAGTCTGGGGCTGGAGAAGGGGAGGGAAACCCATCTGCCATGTGTGCATAACAAAAATATAATTATGTGGGAGTCATGAGAGAAAGATTCCCTGTTGCAGATCTGCCAAAGCATACTTTATTTGTGTGTGTGTGTGTTTAAAAAAGTTATTCCTTCTCAGCCCTTCCCGGGACGTGTGTTTGTGTGTCGTTTTCAGACTGTAGCAATGCTAGCTCCCTGTTGCTCAACATGAACCTTTAAGGAAGAGTAACAGAACTGCTTGTCTGGGGACATATTACTGAAAGGGACATTTGTAGGCCTTGCTAGTCGAGGAATATTATTAGATGCAATGTTTTTGACTGGCAGGAGGAGGAGAAGGGGGGCAGAGAGAGGGGAGGTGGTGGCTAATAATTATGATCAACATCAGCATGATAACGATGATAATCCGATGGGTTGTATTCAAGTAAGTCCTACTCAGAGCAGACCTATTGAAATTCCAGCATTGGATTCCTGAATTGAGCAGGGAATTGGACTCAGTGGCTTTATGGGCCCCTTCTAACTTTACTATTCTATGATTTTATGAAATTAATGTCCCTAAGTTAATCATGTCCATTAATTCCAATGGGTCTACTCTGAGGAGGACTAGTGTTGAATACCACCCGATGATTTTATGCACGTTTATTAAATAAAAGGAAGAAAACAAGAAAACGAAACTTTCAGCTCACACTAATAACCCAATAAGAATCAATCGATCCACCTTAGTTTACACATGCAGATTGATATGTGCCATCCAAACGTCTGAACTGGGCATTTATAAAAAAAGTGCATTCAGATGTAGCAAGGGTGTTAAGGTCTTCAGACTATTGCATAACAGATTATGGGCATTTGTCCTCCCAGGCTCAAAGTATCGGTCTCTTAGTGACCATAAAGGCTTGTAAAATCTATTTTTTGTTGTCTTCTCCATACCACAGGAATATAATTTGAAAGTACATGAACATCTGCAAATATCAAGAATTTCAGCAATACAAAGTTGATATGAACAACTTCAGTCCAGAAAGAAAATATCACATGACCACATCATATGACCATACCACATCACAGTTCATGAGGATTTCTTTTTAAAAAATCACAAATTGCTGCAGAATTATGGAGAACTGATTGGAAAAATGAGAAACAGCAGTAAGGGGGAAGGAGATGATATATCTCTTCCCCCCCCCCGGCCAAGAGTGGGGTCAATACTGTGCAGGTTTGTCCAATTTCAACTGAAATTGACAGATCTTTCCATCCCTACTGAAGAGGGGAGCCTGCTCCATGCATATTGGGTTGCATCTAATGCTAGTACTACTCAGAGTAGATCCACTGAAAATAATTGACATTTCAATGGGTCTACTTTTAGTAGAACCTAGTTGGATACAACTTGTAGGCTCCCTCCACAATTTAGAAGTCTGGTGTTGTATCCACCTTAGAGTAGACCCATTGAAAATAAAGAGACTGAATTAGTCATGTCCATTAATTTCAATAGGTCTGTTGTAAGTAAGGACAATCTTCTTACTACACAAGTTTCTATAGTGCATGGGAAGCCTACTTGCATAGAGCAAGCTCCCCACTTCAGATCTCCTCCAGCATGCAGAGCACAACAGAGGCGGGCAACAGGGATATGACAAAGAGGATGGGCTCAAGAAACATGGCCAAACTTGTGATGGTAATGATGTGAGTATCAGCCTCGGAATAGAACTTTACTCTTTGTTTACCTTTGGAATGGTTTCACTAATAGAGTGGGGGGGAAATTATATATTTAAACAAATATTGTAACATAGCAAGTGGAAATGCAGGTCAATCAAGGGGTGTCAGCTTGCTGACCTCCTAAATTCTTAAGACATTCATCTTCACAGGTGTCTCTGTGAATGAGTCAAGGTCAACTTGAGGAGCAGCACCCAGCAAGCTATATAACTTGAGTAGAGATTTGAAGCCTGGCCTTCCACCACCAAACTCAACACTCCACATCTACAGCTATCAAATGGCCCCCAAAGATGTAGGATGCAGAGGCACCACTCAGAGTCCAGCTGTTTGCAAGCCAACATGCTGGAAATGGTTGCCAATAGTCAGAGGGGCGGAATTGTTCATGTTCATCCAATACGCCTTTTGACGATGCACAGAAGGTTGATTTACAAATAAGAGTCGCTTGTGCTCCAAGCCTGGGTGAGTGCATTTTTCCATATGCCTGCTACTCTTATACTCTTCAGTATAAACAAAAAATTTCGATGTCAAGAACGTCCGCCAAGAACACAAAGATCCTCACTGGGGTCTTCCAGATTCCAGCCTTGCATGGATCTCTGCATTTGACCAATGATCCCATATGTCAGATCGTTGGCATCAAGTCACTCTCGCGCATTACACTGCTGCCTTCCCAATGACAAACCGTTCCCTCTCCCTCCCTTTCAAGGAACGACACTGGGAAAAATAAATAAATAAAAATCAGCTTTGATAAGTCAAAACTGTCTACTTACCATTCTGAACACAGCTGCAGCAGCTGGGAGCATCTGGCACAGGACATATGGAATTTAATTTCCTGATATTTACATAGATTGAAACAATTCTGATTCCAGGCCTACTGCACCAGACCTCCAGGCGAAAGCTTTGTGTTCGATTCATTTTCTTTTCTTCCTCTTCTTTCTGCCAATGGGCTGGGGATAAGAGTTGAAAGTCTGTGTAGGCTTTAGGATGTTGAAAGGCTGTGAAGAACTTGATCTACAAGGCTTACTGTGTAAATGCTACTTTTTTGCTTCTGGGGAATCCAGGAGGGGGGGAAACGCGTATAAGAGCCCCAGACATTTAAAATATATCCCTCTTTGCTGACCTTGAATAGGCTTGAAGCAGATACAATATGCAGGCTGTGGAGAGAGGGGGAGAGAGAGAAGAAATTTGGTCACACAAAGAAAAATGGGGGGCATGATCAACACAGGCCTCAGGTTTCGGGGGGCCCTCTGGCAAAATGACTCCAGTGAGTCCACCTCTCCCTTTGCACTGAGATTTTCCCTTCAGGATCAACTAGACTGGGAAGGAGATTTAAGTTTGTTTTGCATTTTAAGGTGAATCCCCCCAATTCAGACTTCCCAAAAGAATACGTGAACTGAAATGCAGCCATCCTTCGAAATTTACACTTCTCCGCATTTTGCAAAGCAGTCTTCCAACCATATAATGTTTGCAAAAATGTGAATATTGGGGAAAGGGTGTATAAAAATCCATACGTAGAAACAACTTAGAAAAATGTCTAATGCCAGTGAAAATATCTTGCAAAAATGAGCCAAACTGCATGTGTATATTAGGGTAAATTAGTGTTAAAATGCTGATGAATTTTTGTGAGATCTTAAAAAAATCCTGCATGGTGTTGTCCCTCAACTTCAAAGGATAGCTGTGTTTTGGTCATATTATTTTGTAAAGAGTGAATGTGATAGATTCAGCTTTAAATACAAACTGAATTGAATTTCTTCCCATCCCTAAATCCTTTACATATGTATGCAGATGAAATAATATACATTCCACTGTTGAATGAGATTTGGATCAGTTAATATTTCCTCTACAGAACCGCAAATAATATGCAAAGTTGAACTACATCTTGTACCCCGTTACTCCAACGTATGTTTAAGGGGATTCATTCGTCATTGAGACAATCGTCAATCTGGTGACTTTTGCATTGTTTTATTTCTGTCCGTGGTTTTACTTTGAATGGTTTCTTCATCTGGTGTTTCAATGATGACATTTTATATCTGTTTTTCATTGAAATAATTGCTTCTATATTTTTAAAACCTTCTCACTGATACCCACCTTGGATGATTAGGAAATGATTTGTGAATATCATCCAAGGATAAGGATGGGGAAGAAATTAAAGGCTAATCTATCAAGTGCACACTCTCCAAAACAATATGCAAACCAAAACATGGCTATACTTTGAAATTCACACTTACTCAAATTTTGTGATGTTGTTCTCCAATCAAACATTGTTGACATAAATGCATATATTAGAGGAAAGTGTGCATAAAAATGAATATTGTGGAAAAACCATGCAAAAAAAAAAGCATTACACTGGGGAAATTGCTTGCAAAGCTGTGTACATTAGTCAAAACTGCACACAAAAATGTGTTTAGTAGGAGAAATTTGCATTAAAATGTTAGAGAATTTTCATGGGAACTTTTAACAAACAAAATAAATAAATTGTGCATTGCTTAGGAAATGTGGAGAACTGAATATAAGATTGGAACAATGAGAAACTGAGAGAATAGAAATGGGCAGATCTTTCCATCCCTACCCAAAGATTTATGGGCTGGTTGCCTGAAAAATATGGAGTGCATATGAAGCAAGCACCATTAATGCCATTGTGTATAAAGGAACCACTTCTTTAAAATCCCATGGTGGTCTGTCATGGTAGGCAGACTTCAGTTTTGGTGGATATACTTGTTTTTTACAAGAATCTCAGGATCCATCAACCAGAGCCAGATGCAAAATAGAGGCAAGGGTATGCTTCTGCACACTTGGAGGTGACCAAGCTGCCTCTGATCACACGTCCAGCCCATGAATCTGTTTTGAGGACCAGAAATCTTCCCCAAATGTACCAAGCTGCCTTCATTTTGGCAACCTAATTCACAGAGCTATGTCCACTCAGAAGTAAGTCCTATTCAATAGGCATTCCTCCCAGGTAAGTAGTGTTAGGTTTGCAGCCTAAGAAGGAAGAAAAACATTTCATTGTTGCTTTGGTTAAACGTTGGGGAGTCAGAAACTGTTGCTGATCTACTGATACATAACCTCAAGATGTACCTGTAGATTGCAATCTGCCCTCCCCAGGTCTGTATTCTAGAGAGTTAAATTAACCTGCCTTGCCCAGTGGAGGCTGGTCCATTAGAGGGAATGGGGAACTGCCCCACCAAACTCAGTCTGCCCTCAGCCAGCCTCCACCTGCCTGCCTTCTCTCTTACAAGCTATCCAGGAGGTAGTCCTGGCTGTCCACTTCCTCCTCCCTAATCCCAGTTTTGCCCCTTGTAGAACTCAGCAGGGAGGAGGATGGGGACAAGACTGGAATTAGTTGGCTCTTCCTGTCATTGACTCTGGCTCCACCTAGTGTTGGCCTTCCTCCCTGTTGCCCTATCGACCTTAAAGGGCACCAGCCACTGCTTACTTGCATGGAACTATATCTTGCACATGTTATCAGTGCCCTCTTGCCTTGACCCACCAGAGACAATAGCAATTCAGCGATTAACACGAGATGGGGAAGAATGATTAAAATGGAAGACTTGGACACAATTAGAATTCTAGCCAAGATTTAGTTTTTGTCTAATTTGCAGACGTGAACTAAAGAACCTGGGGGGGGGGGCAATCCCAAAACTGCTCTAGCAATCAAGATTAGACTGTACTGTTCCTCTGTCTTTCTTGCATGTATCATTAAATGAAAAATAAAATAAAAATCAATTTAAAACAAGAAGAAGAAATAAAGGCTTCAAGGAAGCAGACTCCACAGCTGAGTTCTCCGTCTGGCTCACTACCTGAAGCAGCTGCAATGAGCTTTAACTGCAGGATCAATACTGGGTTCAAAGAACGCTTAGAAGCTGCTGTGACTTCGAGGTCGCAAACATTATTTGAAGGATAAAAAGAAATCCCCCTGAAAGGAGAGGGGGAGAAACACACACACACACACACTCTGCAATGAGGGAGACCAGTCAATAAGTAGCTTTGCTTTGTCTGTGTTAAGGTTCAGAATTTCTGTGGCTGAAAAGTGCAAAAGAAAATGGGAATGGCAGATTCAGTTGGTACTGTAAGGACCCCCAGCACCACTATGAGCAACGGCTTAGATCCTGACTCTAACCAAGAGGAGGAAGGAAGGAATGCCACGAAAAGGGGAACCTCAGAAAAGGAGTAGGAAACAGGAGCAAAAAGGAAGCAGTTAGACAAAAGAGATGTTCATTATTCCAACACGTTTCGGGCCCTGCTGGTCCTTCTTCAGGGAAATCTGAAATCAACTTTTCACAGAACGGGACAGTTATATTATATAAAACTCTTTCAATAAGTAATGTGTATAAAATGCCTTAATGACTGCCTAATCCCTGCTATCCCAGTTCAGTCACTGAGATCTGAGCAGGAGTCTCTCTGGGTGGTCCCCCGTGGGTCAGATGCATGGCTCGTAACCACTAGAAACCGTGCATTCAGTGTTCAGCAGTGGTGCCAAACACACACATTTTTGCAAGCAGTTTCCCCTAATATAATGTATGTTGGTCGTTTTCACCCAATAGATGCATTTTTATGCACACTTTATCCTCATATATGCATTTTTGTACTTTATTTTGGTTGGTGAACTACACCACAACATTTGGAGAAGTGTGAATTTTGAAGGATGTATATACAGCCACGAGAGTGGCTGTATGCTATAGCCAGCATGGATTTTTCACATTCCGCAATGTTAAATGGAAAATACCCCCCAAGCCATTCTGGTGCTTCCCATAAGCTCATTTCAGAACAAAACCTTACAAAATTTATAGTCCTGAACTCAGAAACACTTGCTTAACAACTTTCTCAATTTTCATGGTGATACACAAAACAGTCAGAGAGAATAGACAGTTCAAAGTCTAAAAAGAGAGAGAAAAAACCTAGAGCCCTTTTGGACTTTTTTCTCTGGGAGTTCTCATAATCTGCTGAAATTCATTAAAAATCAGCCATGTTCACAGAGTGCCTCTAATCCTATTACTGACCTTGCCCCATACGCTGACCTTCATATTCTGCAGTTTAAAAGTTAAAAAAAAAAAAGCCTGGCTGATTTTTAATTAATTTAAGAAATTTTGGCTTCAACCCAATTATAAAGTCGGCCATGCTCAGTAAGAACCAACTGTCAGTGTTCAAAAAGCCTCACAGCTGCTGGGCTTGGCTAATCAGGGGGCCACACCCACACCAGACTTTGATTTCACATGAGACAGTCCTGGCTTCCCCCAGAGAATCCTGGGAAGTGTAGTTTGTGAAGGGTGCTGAGAGGAGGCTCCTATTCCACTGAGAGAGCTCTAGTGGCCAGAGTGGTTTAACAGTCAGCTGCTCTGATTGAAGTTCTGTGAGGGGAACAGGGCCTCTCCTAGCAACTCTCAGCACCTTTCACTAACTACACTTCCCAGAATTCTTTCAGAGAAGCCATGACTGTCCAAAGTGAAATAAAGGCCTGGTGTGGATGTGGCCAGGGACAGCTTTGGTTTAAATTTGGGTGGGAGGCTACATGTGCTTGCTGTAGAATAAAAAGGTGGGGGAAATGCTGAAAAGCAGTGATACTGTTCACAGTGTTTTCCTTTTGGAAAGGAAAGGGGCTTCCCTTCTGCCCAGGGCCCACCCACCCAATCTCCCCTCCTCCTCCTCCTCCCCTCCCTGCCCCTCCCCCAGGTCAGTGTTGGGCTGCGACCTGGGAGACCAGGGTTCAAATCCCCACACAGCCGTGAAGCTCACTGGGTGACCTTGGGCCAGTCACTGCCTCTCAGCCTCAGAGAAAGGCAGTGGTAAACCTCCTCTGAATGCCACTACCATGAAAACCCTATTCATAGGGTCACCTTAAGTCGGGATTGACTTGAAGGCTTTCCATTTCCAATGCCCCCCTCTGCACTCGACATATAAAGCAGTATTATACCACTTTGAGAGCCAGTGTGGTGTAGAGGTTAGAGTGTTGGACTACGACCTGGGAGACCAGGGTTCAAATCCCCACACAGCCGTGAAGCTCACTGGGTGATGTTGGGCCAGTCACTGCCTCTCGGCCTCAGAGGAAGGCAATGGTAAAAACCACCTCTGAATACTATTTACCATGAAAACCCTATTCAAAGGGTCGCCATAAGTCCTGTCGACTTGAAGGCAGTCCATTTCCATTTTCAAACATGATTGCACAGAAATAAATCCCATTGAACTCAAAAAGTATGCAAATGATCAAACCCACCCTCCTATCCCCTCCCTCTTGCCCTTCCCCTTCATTTGTCCCTTCCTCCCCATCCTCATCCCCTGCCATTTTTAGGCAGTTTTGATGAATGAACACATTTTTGCAAGCAATTTCTCATCATACAATGCATTTCCGTATTCTATTTTTCTGAAAATACTGTATTCATTTTTATGCACAGTTTAACATGCATTTTTGTTGAGCATTGTTTAGTTGGCAAACCACATTGCAAAATTTGAATAAGTGCAAATTTCAACGGATGGCTGTGTTTCAGTTCTCATGTTGTTTTGGAAAGTCTGAATTTGATAGATTTGGCTCGAAATGCAAACTGAATTGAATTCCTCATCCATCTCTAGTAGATTCGCATTAAAAAGAGAACCAAACCAAATTTCTCCCTACCCCTAGACTTTCTTATTCCAGCAGACATTTTAAAGTAGTGTTCACTTTTATGATAAATTGTTATTGTTTCATTTGTTGTATGGTTTATTTTTATGTAGACCACAGAGATTCAGTGGTACATAAATGACTTAAAAATGAATAAATAAAAGTAATCATAGACTTAAAAAGGAGAGCAATCCATACCCCACTATCAAAAAACAAATTTTAGAAAGGACAATATACTTCTTTCAAGTGAAAGTATTCTTTTCAGAACAGTGAAATCGTTAAAAGAGATTGTTCAAATCATGCATATTAGATGAAGGACCAGGAGGTTCTGAAATGGTCTGGCTCAGTTAGGGGTGGGCGAGAAATTCAGTTCAGTTTGCATTTAGAGCCAAATCTATCCAATTCACGCTTTCTGAAACAATATGAGAAGCGAAACAGAGCCATCCTTTGAAATTTGCACTTACCCAAATTTTGTGATGCAGCTGTCTAACAAAATAATGTTTACAGCAATTGATATATTATGGGGAAATGTATATGAAACTGAATATATCCATAAAAATAACATAAGATGCATTATATTAGGAGAATTTGCTTGTAAAAACGTGTCAGTCAAAACAGCATACAAAAATGTTTTTATTAGGAGAAATTTGCACCAAAATACTGAAGAGTTTTGATGAGGACTTTTAAGAAAAAGAAAGCACAAATTTCAATAGAAATGTGGAAAACAATTAAAGACTGGAAAAAAGAGAAACGAAGAGAATTGAAATTGACAGATCCTTCCAACCCTAGACCCTGTGTCAGGCAACTTCCTATGTGTTCCTGCTGCCATGATCATGGACACTTGCAAAGGCACAGGGCTTTGCCATCGCCAATCAGCTGATCATCAGCACTTGCAAATGACCTGTGCCTTTGCCAATGTGGTTTGATGTCAAGCCACACAGGAAAAAGGAAAACAGGTAAACAGGTCTCCTGGTGTCACTCTGAAGTCAGGTCATTGGCAGGTGGATGGCCCTGCTTACCTGTCAAAGTTGGCTCGTGGAGGTGGGGGGGTAAGGGTGTGGACCACTGGTTGGATCCAGTTCCCCACCTCTGTGTTCACCAATGTTCATTGGATTTCCACAGTGGTGAGGACCCTTTTTCAACCTGCAGGCTGAATGTCATGGGTAACCTTTGCTACATACCACTGATGGGCAGGGCCAGTTGCAGAAGTGGGCAAAGCAATGGTGTGACTCTTACCTTTGTACAGCACACTGCATCAGCGCAGGCTGGTCCATTAGGACAAGTGGGGCACTACACCACCAAGCTCAGTCTGCTTTCATCCAGCTTTGTGCCTTTTTAATTATAACCAATCTTGGGGGGTGGCACCCTCCTCCTTAGTCTTAGTTTTGCCTTTGCAGAACTTAATAGGGAGGAGGATGGGGGCAAAAGCAGAATGAATTGGCTCTGCCTGTTATTGGCTCTGGCTCCACTAGCCATTTGCTCTGGCTCCACCTACGGACGGGCTCCCTGCCTTCCACCCTACCAGTCCTGGTGAGGACCAACCACCACTGGGCTGCATTCCAGCAATGGAAAAAGCCAGGAGTTTTTCCATCTCCATTTCTTCATCCAGGCACGCAGGAAACATTATCACAGTTCAAGGACCCATTTCCAGCCAGGCAAAAAGCATTTAAGGATGAGATGTGTGGCAAGGGGTGCAAGGGATGTTGCCTGGGTAGTGTCCCAAGAGCCAAACAGAGAGGCCAGGAGGGCTGCATTTGGCCCCCTTGAGGTTCTCCACCCAGATTACAGCAACCAGTGGAAGTGTGAGGCAGAAATGGCACTGACTCACTGCCTGATCCAAAGTTATATTGCCCTAAAATTAACGGCACAAGCTCACAGCTTGTGACAAAACACAATCTGCAATATGCCTATTTGAATGAGTGCTGTTCCAGTACAAAAGGAATCCAAACCTCATGAAATGGCATTAAGATAGTCCAGGAAGGGGTTGTGCTATCTCGTAAAAAGTGATCTTACTCATTATCAGGATTTACCATTCGTGATTCAACCGAAATCTAACTAATAGGGGGGCCTTTGTTCCCCTCCCGTCATCCAGCCACGAGCCACATTAATCCTAGCTGAAATCTGCTTGGCAGCAGTAAAAGGGGCACATCCTGTGCTGGTCTTCTGCTCCTTGCTGCCAATCCATACCGCAGACAGCGGCAATTATGGAACTAACAGAGGCCATTCAGTCTGGAAGACTGGAGATTTGTGCTGTGAATCCGCAGGTGTTCTGATCAATCCATTCATCCCATTCACGATGATGCATGAAGCACATTCCCATCGGAAGAGTCAGGATCATGTGATTATATATCACATCAGGGCTGGGCAACCTTTTCCCGCCCAAGGGCTGCCTTCTCTCATGGGCAGCCTTCTGAGGGCCAGAGGCAAAACGTGGGTGGAGCAATGAACAGTGGTGGCTGGTGCACAACGGGACTGGTAGGGCGGAAAGCAGAGAGCCCAACGGTAGGCGGAGCAGAGCCAATGGAAAGCTGAGCCAACTACTTCTAGTTTGTTCTTGTCCTTCCCCCTGCTGAGTTCTACATTGAGACAGAGGCTGCATTCAGACACGGGGTTTATTGCATTAGTTTAACTGATTATAACGGTAGCCATTCTGTCCTGACTCCTAACCTTCCTTTCACACTGCATTACCTGTTGCATTAAGAAACCGTGGCATTTTGACTGATATTGTGCCATGCCATGCTACATTTCATTCACACCACAATGATGGATGATGGGCTTGTTGCCACTGCCCACCCGCTATCCACATGCACAGTGCAGTTCCCTGCATGCCAAAATACTGGTACAATTTTCGACAGGTGAATCGACGCGAGCCTAAAGGGTGGGAAGGCATTGCAGCCTGTCGCATGAACAGCTGCAGCTAACACAAAACTCTTGGTTGCCAGGCCCGGCCTCCCAGGGCTCTTCTGTATCTTTAAAAGTTGTGCAGAGGGAAGGGAGAATTCCACCTTCTGGTTTTTCTCATTACAGTGTTGCAAGAACACCTGCACTTGGCTGACTTTCTCTTCTCCTAAAGATACAGGATCAGTCTCAGGCCCTGAACCTGGCAACCCTAATCCCATCCCTACCCACCACTGGCATGAGACCCTCAGAAGGTGTCCCAGAAGGGGATGTGGTCCTTAGGCTGAAAATGGTTCCTGCTTCTCCTCCTTACCACATTCAGCTCACAAGCTCAGAAGCTCGGAAGTATTGAAATACTTTTTTCAAAAGAAGAGTTATTTCTGGGTTTTCACCACTTGATTGCAAGCAGCCTTGACATTACTGGATGAAAGATGGAATGGGAATTGTACATGAGGGTGCCCCACAACATGGGCTCAGAAATATTTCATATCAAGAAAGGCCACATTATTGTAAAATCCATGAAGGTGGATGGAACAAGGAACGAGGTGTCCTTACACATCTGCCAGCGGCCAAAGTTCGCACATTTTGCTACAAGCCACCGAGTGGCAAAAGACCAAGCTACGTACATGCATGTGCGAACTGGCCCTTCTCTTCCGAGACTGCATTCAACATGAGCCTGACACCCCAGAGCAGCCGTCCTCTGATGTAGCTCCCCTTCAATCGTCATTACACCTTGGGACAGCGCTTCCAGTGACGCCTCCAAGCAATTACTAGCAACAGATGCATCTGCATCCGATAGATCTGCCAAGGGAGCATCTGGGAAGTGTCCCGTGTGTGTGTGCATGTCAGCTGAGCTCAAGTCAGTGCTCCAATGAGCTTGAGGAACAAGCCCTTCTCCTCCTCATTGCTTAAATAGGATTAGCTGACTTCCTCCAGGAATAAATCTGTTTGCTCCTCTCCAGCCGTGCGCGCCATGAAAGAGCCTGATAAACGGATGCTTTTTAAGACACTTCCTACAAGAATTGCCACCCATACATCAAAGTGAGGCACTTCCAAGAGCTCCAGCACTGTGGCAATCTGTCTCCAGGATGCGAGACAATGCTGCAGTGTCCTGAGCCGGCATCGTCTGGGAGTGTTGCCGAAGAGGTGTGCTCAACCCCTCAGGAGGCCTTGGAGAGGGAGAGGGGAAGGCTAACTGATCCTGGCCTACTCAAGAGAAGCACTGATGTGACATGCCAAGTCTCCCACAATCAGAAGGTCAATCCATCAATCTCAAGAACTTACATGACCCCACACCCAGACTTTAATGGTGTCATCGCAATTCTCTTGTGAGGTATTGAGCGTTCCCTCCCTCTTCTCTCCCTCCCCTTGCTTCCCCTTTCTCCAGATGGGAGAGGTTCTGAGCCTGGCTCTCACTAAGATGGTAAACGTCAGATTGTAGGCGGGGGGGGGAACACACACATACAATGGGCTGTTAGAGACTGGATTACTACAACACACTCTATGTCGGGCTGCCCTTGGGCCTGATCCAGAAGCGCCAGCAAAGTGCAGAATCCATGTGACACCTCTGCTAAAGCCTCTGTACTGGCAGCCCATATCAGAGCTTGGAAAAGTTACTTTTTTTGAACTACAACTCCCATCAGCCCAATCCAGTGGCCATGCTGGCTGGGGCTGATGGGAGTTGTAGTTCAAAAAAAGTAACTTTTCCAAGCTCTGGCCCATATCCATATGTTACTGGACCAGGTTCACGGCTCTTGTGTTGATATACAAAGCCCTAAACGCCTTGGATCCAGGGTAACTTAAGGACCGTCTGGGTCCAGACTCTGGGCCCTTATATCTCAACTTGATTAGTGAGGGCATCTAGAAGAGGGCTGTTAGTTGTTCCCCATGTTACAGAGGCCTGACTTTTCTCAACAAGTTGGGCATTTAGCACCACCAGCCCTGTGCTGTGGCACACACTCTTTTAGCAACGATTTGGCAGGCACTCTCGCTTTTGACTTTCAGGTGTCTCTTGCAGGCTTTTTCTTTTTAATGCTGACAGACTTAGGCATCTGTTTAACATTTTCTTTGAGTAGCCAGCCATATTAATGATTGTTCTGTACAGCTTTTAATGATTTTTTTTTAAATAAATAGTCTTATATTGTTGCACACCATCTTGTTATATAATATGAACCGATGGTATATAAATGCCTTTATATTTATTTGTTGTTTAAACCAACCTGCACACATTAAAAAAATGGCTAAAAAATGCACATCCCTGCAAACTAAAGAACACCCTGACATGTTGGCTTTCTACATGGAGGGAAATTATTTGGACAGAGTTTTCAGTCATGTGAACCTGCAGTCTGAAGCGATACAGCCTACGTGGAGGTTGCTCACCCCAAAGAGAGCTAAACTTTATACTGAAGCAAAGCATTATATCAATCACCTTCTAGGTGTGATTTGTAACTTGGGATGGCAAACTGATCTGTTATCTGCAGTAGTGTAGTGGCAAATTCAGAAGTGCCGGGTCCCTTCATGATGGCCACAGCTACGCTACGCCCCCCCCCATTTTTGCTGCTGAGTTGAGAATGATATCCTTGTTAATGCCTTCCCCCACAACAATAGACGTCCCTAAGAGCCAATAAGCATGAAAGGGAAGAGTGTTAGTTAGAAGAGTCTTCTCAGTAACTGACTCACCTCCTTTCACTCTGATTGGCTCCAATTGGCAGGAAAAGATAAGGAAACATGTTAGAAGACACTTTTAAGAGGTTAACACACTCCCCTTTCATGCTGATTGGCTTGTAGGATGCTGGAGACATCCTGCTGGGATACTGCTCCGAAAAAAGTAAGGGGTCTAAGTCCCCCTGAGACCCTGGATGACTACACCCCTTATTATCTGCTACAGTGGCCCATTTGTGGAACACCTCCACAGAGGTGTGACTGCCATTAACCTTGCAGTGCTTTCAATGCTAAGTCGTATTTGCTCAGGCATTTTAAATGACTGATTTCTAATACTGTTCTATGCCCATTTTATGATTGAATTGCAGGGCTTTTGTTGGTTATATATTGTTATCTTTTATGACATTATTTTACTATGATCTTTTACTACATTAAACTGCCGGGAGGTAGCAAGCGGGTACCACAGAACTCGGTCCTGGGCTGAATGCTCTTCAACGTTTTTATTATTGACTTGGATGAGGAAGTGCAGGGAACACTTATCAAATTTGCAGATGATACAAAATTGGAAGGGATAGCTAATACCTTGGAAGACAGAAACAAAATTCAAAGGGACTTTGATAGGCTGGAGCATTGGGCTGAAAACAACAGAATGAAATTTAACAGGGATAAGTGCAAAGTTCTACACCTAGGAAAAAGAAGCCAAATGCACAGTTATAAGATGGGAATACTTGGTTCAGCAATACTATAGGCGAGAAGGATCTTGGGATTGTTGCTGATTAGAAGCTGAATATGAGCCAACAGTGTGATGTGGCTGCAAAATAGGCAAATGCTGCTGTAGTGACCCTGGTGGGTAGGGGAGGCTTCAAGGCACCAGAATCTGACATTGAGGCCTGGGAGGATGAGCAGGGGGAAGGGGACAACCAGCAGGGAGAATTCTCAGAGCACGCACATTTCAGACACTGACACTTTGACTTCTCCTGCTTCTCCCCCTCCCCCCCGCTGAAGTGCAACAAGGGCTGGAGGAGTCCACCCCTGTGGAGTGAACTGTTATGCGCACACACCCCTCCACTGCCCACAGTTGAAGTACTGCCTGCTACGCCCAATGTTTCCCAGCCGGGCACCCCACAGTTTCCCACAGTTGAGCAGGCTGGCTGATCACAACTCTCAGAGCGAGAGTCAGCCTCCTTCCGCCCATTCACTCTGGCGGCAGAAGAAGGAATTTCCAGTGTCATTAAGGAGGAGCCAATGTCTTTGCGCAAAACCCCAGGCTTCTTAAGGAGGAGCGGGGGTGTGTGTGTTTCTTTGCTGCGTCAACTTCGAATTGCGTCAGAGTCATGCTTAGACAGAGTTAGGGCAAAGTTCTTAGAAAACATAGTTAGGTGGATGAGTCGTAAAGCTTTTGATGTAACTATTACTTTAATAAAAAGAGAAACACAGAGCTGAGTGAGATGCCTTTCCTCGACTTCGGGCAGGACAGCTGCATTAACAGAAGTCTAGTTTCCAAATTGCTTGAAGTATTGGTTCCCCTCTATTCAGCACTGGTTTCGCCTCATCTTGAGTACTGCATCCAGTTCTGGACACCATACTTTAAGAAGGATGAGACAAACTGGAACAGGTTCAGAGGAGGGCAACAAGGATGATCAGGGGACAGGAAACAAAGCCCTATGAGGAGAGATGGAAAGAACTGGGCATGTTTAGCCTTCAGAAGAGAAGACTGAGGGGAGATATGATAGCACCCTTCAAGGACTTGAAAGGTTGCCACACAGAGGAAGGCCAGGATCTCTTCTCGATCATCCCAGAGTACAGGACATGGAATAATGGGCTTAAGTTTCAGGAAGCCAGATTTCAACTGAACATCAGGAAAAACTTCCTAACTGTTAGAGTGGTACAACAATGGAACCAATGACCTAGGGAGGTGGTGGGCTCTTCAACACTGGAGGCATTCAGCAAGCAGCTGGACAGCCATCTGTTGGGTATGCTTCAACTCGGATTCCTGCATTGAGCATTGGGTTGGACCCAATGGGCTCATAGGCCCCTTCCAACTCTACTATTCTATGGTTATTTTTAAAGAGTTTATAAACCCCTTAATTTTTAAAAAAATCCATAAGCATTGTACATAAGAATACATAGTTATCAATAATACACAAACAAAAATGGCAAAATTAAACACAAATATACACTACCACCACCACATCCCTAAAAGGGAAATAGCTTCGTTCCAGGCCCAACTGGTAGTCAAATCACATGCCATCGTGTCCCAGTTGACATTATCAGAAGTGCAACATGTTGATCGGTTCCCAAACCCCTCCCTACCACTCTTAATCCATCAGAATCCCTCCCATCCATGCATCTACATTCCCTTCCCTGCCTTCCCACTTACCCATAAACCTCCTTCCTTCCTTCCACCCACTGCCACTGTTATCAGAGCAACAGGCAGGTAAACAGAAGGTTGAGGGGATTCAAAGTTCACAGGTGGGAGAGAAGGAGGGAAAAGCATTTCCTTTCTCATCTCAAATTAAAATCTGAGCCTGAGAAGAATTTGGAGGTCACATCCGTTTCCTTCACATTTAAAGCTCACTTACAACTATGAGATGCTGTAGTCTGTATGGTTTCGAAATACGTTCTCATGTTTGAATGATCAGCTACTACTTTTTTTTTTTTTAAAGGGCTTGGAGATGTCACACTACAATGGTGAGATGGTCCCAAAACTTTGGACACATAACTGAAAAAAGCTTCTCCAGTAACAATCAACAGCATGAAGGATGGTGGGACTGTCAAATGGTTTTGTTGTTATGTGCCTCCAAGTCGACTATGACTTATGGCGACCCTATGAATCAGCGATCTCCAAGAGCATCTGTCATGAACCCCCCTGTTCAGATCTTGTCAGTTCAGGTCTGTGGCTTCCTTTATGGAATCAATCCATCTCTTGTTTAGTCTTCCTCTTTTTCTACTCCCTTCTGTTTCTCCCAGCATTGTTGCCTTTTCTAGCAAATAATGTCTTCTCATTACGTGTCCAAAGTAAGATAACCTCAGTTTCATCATTTTAGTTTCTACTGATAGTTCTGGTTTAATTTGTTCTGACACCCAATTATTTGCCTTTTTTACAGTCCATGGTATGCGCAAAGCTCTCCAACACAGCATTTCAGATGAGTTGATTTTTCTCTTATCCACTTGGTGGTTAATCTAAAACAGGGGTAGCCTAACATGGTGCTCTCCAGACATTGTAGATTACAACTCTCATCATGCCTGACCATTAGCGATGCTGGCTGGGGCTG
Source organism: Rhineura floridana (assembly GCF_030035675.1). NCBI lineage: Eukaryota > Metazoa > Chordata > Lepidosauria > Squamata > Rhineuridae > Rhineura > Rhineura floridana. The sequence continues at coordinate 11,298,242 of NC_084499.1, forward strand.
ATCGGAGTCGGAAGTCCAAAACACTGGGAGACTACGCTATTGATTACTTATTTAGATCAGGGGTAAAAAGGTACATGAGGATGACGGCCCTGTCTCAGTTGCCTGGACCCAGACTAGAAAGACTTAAAGGTCCTTTTATATTTAATCTAGAAACAAGTCAGCAACCAGTAGAGATAAAAATGTGTTATGTTCTTGCTGCTACCTAATGCCAGAAATTTAATCTAGCTGCCACATACTAAACTAATTGCAGCTTCCAAGCAACCTTCAAGGGCAGCTCCATGTACAGTGCATTGCAGTAGCCAAGCTGGGAGGTTAGCAAGTCATGCCCGATGGTGTTCAGCCAGCTGGTGGATGCTGCTTCCATTCTGTCATCCGGGCGCCTTGATTAGCACTACTGTTGGCATTTGTCTGATCTGGTGCAGCATGTGTGTTAAGACCTGGAACCTGAGATGAGAATTATGCTCTAAAATATTCTTTTTATAAAAAAAGACACAAGCACACTGCAGGTTGGGCAGGATATTTTTAAACTTTCTTTTCTTTTGACTAGGAGGCTGCAAGTGTGGGTGGAGGTTGGAGGTACAAGGCCTTTCGCCTCCAGTCATCCAAGAGGCATTTCCAGCATTTAGAGCTGTCTTCCGGCACTCACAGAAGCCGCCAGCTACAGCCTGGCAAAGAATCAGGAAGGCTTGCATTGTGAAACCCTCTTCCAAGGCTCCTCGAGCTGGCCTCCTCGAGCTTCCAACCCCCAATCCTGGAGCATGGGACGTGGTGCCAGAGGCTGAAATGATGACTTTCTTCAGATTGACTTTTATGCTTAGCGCTCAGACTAAATGGCCTCTCAAGGCTGCATCCCTGTTTGCAGGCAGTAAACTCTCTCTGCATATTTCTAGGGGGTTTTGTGGGGAGGGGAATGGGGATGCAGTGGGGAGCCTTGCTCTTCTCCCCCCCCCATCTTTCCCCTTTCTTTTACTTGCAGTGGCGATGGTGATGGCAGCCAAAACTATGTCTTTCTTCAATTTTTTTTTTTTTTAGGGCTGAGATCAAACGGCCACTCGTGTTGGCCGCTCTGTTTGCAGTTTGTGATCTCTGTGTGCATGTGTACCTTGCAGAGATTTGGAGGGGGGGAGTCTTGCTTCTCTCTTCCTCTTTATAGTGGCTGCAGCAACATCACCTCTCTTTTCACTAGCCCCAATGGTGTCATCATCCAAAGTCTCAGGGGGTCTTAGACCCCTTACTTTTTTGGGAGCAGGGTCCCACCAGTGTCCCTATGTCTCCAGCATCTTTCATGAAAGGGGAGTGTGTTGGCCACTGAGAAGAGTCCTCGTACATGCTTCCTTGTCCATTCCTGCTGATTGGAGCCAATCAGAGTGAAAGGAGGTGAGTCAGCCACCGGGAATAATAATAATAATAATAAACTTTATTTCTACCCTGCCCTTTTCCCAATAGGACTCAGAGCGGCTTACAACTAAAAACAACATCATTAAAACATACAGAAGTATACAATTAAAAAAGAATTAAACTATGAGAAAAATTAAAACCATAAAACATACATCAAAAACAGCTGACAATTTAAAATAATAAAATATTTAAAATAATAAAAACATATAATGTAGTCACCAATCCTATGACACTTAACCCTGGTCGTTCTCTATCCTAAATGCCCGTTGAAATAAAACAGTCATTACTTGTCGCCGGAAGGACAGCAAGGAGGGAGCTGATCGCACCTCACTCAGGAGGGAGTTCCACAACCTAGGGGCGGCCACCGAAAAGGCCCTATCTCGTGTCCGCGTCATATGTACTTGTGAAGGTGTGGGGAGCACAAGAAGGGCCTCACCTGAAGATCTCAAATCCCGGACAGATTCATGTAGGGAGATACGATCTGTCAAAGACGACTCTTTTCAGTAGCTAACAGTCTCCTCTTTTGTGCTTATTGGCTCCTAGGGACATCTGTTGTTGTGGGAGAAGGAATTAAGAAAGATCTCTTTCTCAACTCAGCAGCAAAAAAAAGGAGCGGCGTGGCTGTGACTATCCTAAAGGGACCCTGCACTTTTGAATTTGCCACTGCATTACTGACTAGCCCTGCACTTATTTTCTTCCACCCAGATTGCACAGATTCTCGTGTTATGGTAAAAGGAGAAACGCTTTCTCTCCAGGCTTGCACATGGGAAATCGAGGTTGCCAAACCAGGATCTGTTCAAAAATCCTGCAGGTGGTCAGAAAACTGTGGCCCCAAGGTCAGGAACACAGACTTTCAGCCCAGCGGCCACTTGATAGACCTCATACCTGATGGGCAAACATCTCTTGACGTAGTTTGGCATTGGCTCAGTTACAATGACTTTTGCTTGCATTAGGGGGCTGGCGGTGCCCGTCTGTTACCGGATTGTTATCTTTTGGTTCATAACATTGGCATATATCTGTTGCTGATGATGCACCAGGTGTTTCATCCCATTGCACCTTGAGAATTGTAGCTCCCAGCACCAACCTTAGTGGATAGCAGACAGTGCACAGTGCACAGGCCGCCCAGTCTGATTCAGAGTCCAATCTTGTACTTCGGAGTGGCTCTAATTGAATCCTCTATGTTCCAGGGATCACCCGACCAGGGTCCTCAAACAAATTTGAGGACATTACACAGTCATGCGGTCGGGAGGGGCCTGGAGAAGGAGATGTGCCTCTCCTTTTCTCTCCCACTCGCCTCAACCGTATGCTTAATGAAGGTTTAAAATGGTGCTGCAATGCAACAGATATGGCCAGAATGGGAAACAAGGCCTTTTTGCTACTTGAACAGCAGCTTCTGACTCACAGCTGAGAGCCTTAGGCGAAGAGCCCTAGAGCTCGTGCCCTTTGGCTTGCACCAGAGATTTAGGAGAGAGAGAGAGAGAGAGAGAGACTCAGAGGCTCAGCCTGCCCAAACCATGCACTTTTTTTCCGCCATCAGCCCTTCTGCTATTCTGATGCTTGACTCCTGAGCATTACGAGCTGGGCAGATTTGTATTCCAGACCCGGTACTTTTGAATTTCAGCACCATCATTATGTTTTTTTATTTATTGGTTTTTACAGCATGTGTTCATAGCTAAAACGAATGGGTGACTCCACACCGCATGTATCTCTTTATGAAAAAAAATGTGGCACACATTCTGCATAAGCGTTATCGATCCTGGTTCCTGTAATACCTTGTGAAATGTAAATGTATGGCGTCATTTTTAAAAAGCACAGATCTGACTGTGCCGTGCCGACTTTATAATGTGTCCTGTTTGGATCTTGTCCAGCCTCTTGGCAATGTGGCCGGACAGCTCAGCAGATTGCAAATAGAGTTGGCTCTGAAGGCTAAGGATGTGACTGTCAAGCATCATTTCTGCTTTGGTCTTGCATTCCTGAATGGAAATGGGCTGCCTTCAAATCGATCCCGACTTATGGCTACCCTATGAATAGGGTTTTCATGGTAAGTGGTATTCAGAGGGAGTTTACCATTGCCTCCCTCTGAGGCTAGTCCTCCCCAGCTGGCTAGGGCCTGCTCAGCTTGCCACAGCTGCACAAGCCCGCCCCTTCCTTGTCTGCAACTGCCAGCTGGGGGGCAACTGGTCTCTTTGGGACTATGCAGCTTGCCCACGGCTGCACAGGTGGCAGGGCACGTAACCCCTGAGCCACTCACTGTGGGGGTGATCTTTAGCTGGCCCTTGACACCCAGGAGACACGAGTGGGGATTTGAACTCACAGACTCTGGACTCCCAGCCAGGCTCTCCTCCCCACTGTGCTATACCAGCTAATTGCATTATGGACCCAGACTGTTGGACTAGGGCTGGGGCCCCCAGGTTCAAATCCCCATTATCAGCCAAGGTGAAATGAGTAGGTGGAGGACATGGACATATTGCCTGCCCCAATTCCTGTATGGCCATGCCCTGCCCTCCTCCTCTCGCTCTTCTGCTCCTTTGTTTGTTAATGGTTTTACTAACACTAACGCAATAGCCCTCCTCTATGATGCACAACGTAACGTGGTGAGGAGGTTTGAGAGTGTGGACCGCAGTATCTTGTGGAACGCCTCTCCCGCTATGAACCGACCCGGTCACTTCGCTCAGCATCTAAGGCCCTCCTCCGGGTACCAACCCATCGGGAGGCCCGGAGGACAGTTACTCGATCTAGGGCCTTTTCTGTAGTGGCCCCCGAACTGTGGAACAGCCTCCCCGAAGAAGTACGTCTGGCGCCGACGCTTCTATCTTTTCGGCACCAGGTTAAGACCTGGCTATGCTCCCAGGCATTTTAAGCGTTTAATGTTATAACTTTATTTTTTGTTTGCTGCTTATGTTTACTGTTGGTTGGTTGATTTTATTGTGATATTCTGTATTTTAATCTTTTTGTACACCGCCCAGAGAGCCACTCGCTATGGGCGGTTTAAAAATAAAACTAACAAATAAATAAATAAATAAAATAAATAAAGAAGCTGAGAGCAATCCCATCAGGAGTCTAGACCAAGAGGCTAGACTCCTAGCAGGGTCACCCAAGGTGGAATGGTCAAAGCTGAGACACCGGACTAAGATGCCCCCAGACTCAGAGGAAGTCAATGGTAAACCATCTCTGAATATCTCTTACCACAAAAACTTTATGAATAGACTGTCCAAAATGCAACATGAGATAGTGCTGGAAGATGAGACCCTCAGGTCAGAAGGCACTCATAGAGCTACTGGGGAAGAACAACGGACAACTGCGAGTAGCACTGTGGCTAATGATGCACCTGAGTCAAAGCCGAAACGAAGCCCAGAGCTGATGCTCGCAGATGCGATAACGGATGCTCTTGGAGGTTGCTGATTCATAGGATCACCAGAAGTTGAAATGGACTTGAAGGCACATAGCAACAACAACGCAATAGCAGTGCTCACCACGCCTTTGGCCTCCCACCTCGCCTCTGTCTCATTCTGTCTCACTCTGAGAAAGGGTTGGGTGTCCTCCTTCTGGGCAAGGCGCGCCAGGAGAGTGTCTGCACCACAGTGGCTTTGTCACAGTGGTTAGAAACGGTCTTTCTACTTCCTTTAAATGTTCAGTAGGGATGGAAGGTTCTGTCAATTTCATCACTCTCTGAGTCTCAGTTTTCCAAACTGAAGTTCAGAAACAATTTTTTCTTTTTTCTTTAAAAAAAAATCCTCATGAAAATTCTTCAGCATTTTGGTGCTAATTTCTCCCAATTCATACATTTTTGCATGCAGTTTTGACTAGAGTACACATTTTTGCAAGCAGTGTCTCCTCATGTGTCCAAAGTATGAGAACCTCAGTTTCATCATTTTAGCTTCTAGTGACAGTTCTGGTTTAATTTGTTGTAACACCCAAGTATTTGTCTTTTTCGCAGTCCAGGGTATGCACAAAGCTCTCCTCCAGCACCACATTTCAAATGAGTTGATTTTTCTCTTATCCGCTTTTTTCACTGTCCAGCTTTCACATCCATAAACAGAGATTGGGAATACCATGGTCTGCATGATCCTGACCTTGGTGTTCAGTGATACATCTTTGCATTTGAGGAGCTTTTCTAGTTATTTCATAGATGCCCTCCCCTGTCCTAACCTATTTCCTATTCCTGACACATGGCTTGACTTGAAGAAGCCTGAAACCAGTGGGGTTGGTGGCACCTTCCCTATTTAAAGTTGCATTTCCTAATGTGAAGGGTTGGGATGAAACAGAGCAGGGGTGGGCATCCTGTGTCCCTACAGCCAGAAGCTATCATGCTCCATAGGATGCCCTCAGGATCTCAGGTCCCAGTTACAGAAGAAATAAGCTTTCACAAAAGTACTCACGAATGAGGGCAGGGGTGTAGATGGCAGCCCAATCCAAACAAACCAAGCCAAGCCCAGAGAATCAGTCTAGGCCCAAACATGATCCAGTGACAAAGGCAGGCAACAGCACAAAGTCACTGTCACAGAGAGTTCAAGCAAGGAACAGCACACAAGCCAGAGACCTGTGTTGTTTCCAGCAGCTGGAAGACTCAAGAGCAAATAGAATCATAGAATCGTAGAGTTGGAAGGGGTCTGTAAGGCCATCAAGTCCAACCCCCTGCTCAATGCAGGAATCCAAATTAAAGTATACTTATAACATACTCTGGCCTCATAAACCACCCCCTAACTACAGCTGCTGGCAGTGAAAGGGTATCAGGGACTCCTCACAAGTAGACCCTTTCTCATAAATAAACATATGACTTTGGGTCCATAGATGCATAAAATGCTGTCACTCTTCAACTTGGACCCAAAGCTTTCAGCACCATTATTCTTGAAGACCGGGGGGGGGGGGCATTCCTCCTCTGACAGTTCCAGAGTGTTTTTTTTTTTATCAGCCTAGAAGTCCCTTCAGCATTGGATTCGGGAGGGGCGCTGCCTGTTCTTCAAGGTCCTCAACCTGTGGGATGTCTGATTCATCTTCTGAGGACTCCATGTCTGGTACTTGGTGAGGGTTAGACATATTACTATTATTGTTGTTGTTGATGATGATTGATTGATTGATTGATTAATTTTATTAGATTTTTTAGTGGCTTGTTACCTGAAGGTCTCCAAGCAACTTACAACATTGTTACAAACAAAAATAAATATATCAGACCATAAAAACAAAACAATGAAGCAACAACAACTCCCATCACAGCCACAGGAAACATTGGCAGCACACAAGTAACACAACATCATCTCAGTCTCTGAAATACCTGGGGAAAAAGGCAAACCTTTACCTGGCACCAAAAAGCCATCAATCAAGGTGTCAGGTGGACCTCATTGGGGAGCTCCTTTCACAAATGGGGAGCCACAATGAAGAGGCCCTCTCCCTTGTCACCACCCTCTGGGGCTCCCTCAGAGAAAGGACCTGGAGGAGGGCCTCATATGATGTATCATAGAACCATAGAATAGTAGAGTTGGAAGGGGCCTATAAGGGCATCAAGTCCAACCCCCTGCTCAATGCAGGAATCCAAATCAAAGCATTCCCGACAGATGGCTGTCCAGCTGCCTTCCACCTGATTTTATATGAGTGGGGGGGGGAGGAGGATGGGGAGCAAAGAGAAATAAAAGTGGCCAAGAGGTAGAAGAAGGTGGCCCCATCCACTTTTGACTCCAAACCCACTCACTGTGCTGGACGAACTCAAAGAACTCAGACTCGGAGACGGCTGTGGTTTTTTCTTTCGCTGAAGTAAGAGAAAGTTTTAATTCAGTGCGCTTCATGAATCTACTTATGGCTTACACAGAACTCAGCATCTCTCTAGGGCTAACTAGTTTCAACGTTGTGGCGCAAAGACGTTGACTCAGCAACTCCTTTCCCCCTCGACTTAAGTAAGGCTGGGTGGGTGCCCTGCTTGTGTGTGCTGACTGTCACTGTTGGGAGCGCGCATGCAGGCAGAGACTCTGCCTCAACTGTGCCTGTTGAATTTTCAACCACAGTCGCCTCCTGACCTGAGGTGAAGGCGGAGACTCTGTCGCCATCCTGTCTTTCCCCTCTGAGGGAGGAGGGGGCTGCCTGCTGGTGACACGGGCACAGAGAGGGAGGGAGAATCAGGCTGGCTGGTCAGGTTGACTCTCCACAGGGGTATCCGGAGCTGCTGGGGTCGAGTTGTCAGGGTCCAAAACTGAGGTGCCTCCTGAGTCCAACTCCCCACTCAGCCCCCCACCGGCTTGAACATCCCACACTAATTCCTCCTCCTCCACTTCGTTCTTGTCCATCCATCCACTTCCAGCAGGGCTCACGACACTCACTGCCGGTATTTGGCCCCCAATAGATTACTCCCAAGGGAAGTGGCTCTCAGCAGGGAAAAAGTGGCTGCTCCCCCCCTCGAGGCAAAAGCATTTCCTGAATGGGTCCGGTGTGTGTGTGGGATGCTGGAGTAGGGACTGCTCTTTGACATTCTCTTTTTGCCACATCATCCCAATGATATTATCTTGACAAGCCATGACATCATCCAGAAAAGGACCAGAGCTGTGGTGGTTGAGGGTTCCTTCCCTCTTGCATTAACAAGGATGAGTCTCCAAGACTCTCCCTCACCCCATCTAGTCATTATTTTTTAATGGGGCATGCCTTTAAATATACGCGGCACAATGTGTTCATCCGATGAGTCAGAGGAACAGCGTTCGCTCAGCAAACTCACACCACTGTGGCTCATACCACTATGACACATGCATCTGTATGAGGCCACCCCTCTTCCTCCCCCTCCCCATTCCTTCCCCAGTCTACCCAGTAGTCTTGTGAGCTTGGGAGGGCTCCTGGACACATCTTGGTGTCTTGAGGTCCAGATGGTAGCAAATGGGCCATTGATACCTCCAAGTGAAAAGGCTGCTATCTTTTTGATTCAGAGCCGGTCTATTGACCATTTGCCATGCTTCTGTCACAGAGGATATGGGAAGCTGCCTTGTAAGAGCTTCAGCTTTGCTCATCTACCCCACTGTTGTGTACTCTGAGTGGGAGCAGCTTTCCAGGGGTTCAGGAAGAAATCATTCTTATCACCGGCAACCTCATGCACTTGTGATTCTCAATTTGTTTTGGAGACTATTAGTGATTTTGAAGCTGGGGCAGATTTCATTTAGGGAAATGGCATGGTGGTGGTGGATGCCTCCTCCTGTCCCAGCACCACAGCCCAATCCAATTCAACCTCAATCCAGTTCAGCCCCTTACAGTTCCTTTTAAGCTTGGGCATGGGGAGAGAAGACGCCAGAGGATCCAGGACTGAATCTCCTGCATCTTGTCTGGTCTGGCCCAGAGAGAAGCTAGCTTTACGTGGCAATGAATTCATTTCCTCAATCACTGTAGATGGGTATGGGTGGCAGGAATTGTCTGGTTGCTCAGCCTAATGCCATTTCCAGTAATAAAATGCATAGATGTATCTCCCGTAATATAGCTGAGCTGAGCTCAGTTTATTGAATCTGGATCTTCTCAGAATAGCTTTATGGGAAAAAAGCACCTCCTTTGCAGCCAGTAGCCTGCATTTATAGGGCTGTGTCTCATCCAGGGGCCAGCCATTAAATTCCATCTTGACATTGCCAGCCAAGTGGAGAAAGGGACAAATTCTGGAATCTGAAAACCAAGTCGCCATTAACCTTCATGGAACTCAAGAGGAAGCGACCACTCCTAGCCCAGGAACCTGGATCCTCTAAAAATCCCAACTTTGTGTAGCGATCCACTGGAACATCATTCAAAAGTGGATCGCAGCCTTCTGCCTCGTTTGCATATGATGGATATGCGGGAACAGTAATGATGATTTTTATCTACAGACCCCTCCCTTTTCTTCCTTTGTTTCTTGTGCAAAGAGATACATTTCAAATTTCTTTTTGTCTGCTTGTACGTGTTGGCTAGCTGCGATATGAAGGTGTGAAATGACCGATTTCCATTGGCCTGGATGACAGTAAGTTTATTCAAAGAAAGCGGGGAATAAAGGAAACTTGGAAATAGAAAATGCTATCAAAACACAAGGCAGCATTAGAAGTGGGTGAAGGATGGAGGGGAAGGGGAATCAGCTGCAGTTCCTGTTAATAGCTATTTCCTTTTCTTCTTAATGCAACCCAGTGAGGCTGTTCTGGCATCGACTTCCAATGGGACCCCTGGGCTAAAGAAATTGCCGGTGAAGTTAGCGGGAGCCGGACATATTTCCAGGGGCAGTGCTGTCTTACTTTCCAAAGGACAGTTTTTCCCCCTGCCAGGATGACAAGGATCTTCCTTCAAATGGAACAATGCAACACAGGTGTTGGACGTGAAAATAGAACGGACGCCAAAGGTTAAAGTGAAGCTGAGTGGTGTTGTGGTGCCTTATGCTGTAGGAATTCTGAGAAAAGTCCTTGTGGTCTTGTGAGGATCTGTTTATATGCAGGGAACCTTGTAATTCAGCATGGAAAGGAAGACGCTGGCACGGTGGGTAATTATCACTCCGGAATTAAACCGAGCAGAGAAATGCATGAATAAACATAGGGCATCCTTCATTAAGTGAACCAGTGCATTGTACGCAGGAGCTGGTGATGGGGACGCTGCATAGAGAACAAATGTTTTATGCTGAGCGGCATCACATCAAATTAGCTCAAGATTGAGGAACATGATGCACTCTCAGGAGAATAATTGATATGAGTGAATCACCATCCCCATTAAACAATATATACCGATAACTCTCCCACCCATCCACTCGGCCAGCAAGAAGTACTTTTTATTTTTTATTTTAAATCAAATTAATTACATCGGACCCACTGCACCAGTACATCTGGGTCTGGGTTGTGTCTTCATGATATTACTTTGGAGAAGCAATTTGGGTTAGAAAGGACTCTGCCACAGGCATTGGCTTTTGGGGTTCAAGCAAGGATCCCATGGATCAGAGGGCAGATCGACACCATATATTTAAAGCACATCCAACACACATTTACAGCAGTGGAGTCTGGTCCATTAGGGCAAGTGGGGTGGTGCTCTACCAAGTTCAGTCTGCCCTCAGCCAGCCCCCATCTGCTTACCTCCTTACTTACAACCGGTCCAGGAGGTGGCACTGGTTGTCAGCTTCTTCCTCTTTTGTCTCAGGGTTGTCTTTGGAGATCACAGTAGTGGGGAGGAGCAGACAACACCTGAATGAGTTGGCTCTCCCTGCCTCTGGCTCCACCTACTGTTGGGCTCCCCAACGGCTGCCCCACCAGTCTCCATGGCCACCAGTCATCACTGATTTAAAGCACATTACTTCCCCCAAACAATCTTGGGAACTATGGTGTTCCCCAAACAGAGCTACACATTCCCCCGTGCCCTTAACAAACTATGCTTCCCAGGATTCTTTGGGGGACACCATGTGCTTTAAATGTGCATTGGATGTGCTTTAAATGTATGGCGTGGACCTGTCCAGGGTATTGTTGCCCCAAGTAGTGAGTCACTAGAGCTAGAGGCTGGAACATTCACTAGGGTAGGGGTGGGGAAACTTTTTCAGCCTGCACTCATCATTGGCCAATCCTCAATGCAGGCCAGTGGAGGAAGTGGGCAGAATGGGGGTGTGACTAGACCACACTCTTGCATGCATATTTATACAGGACACACACTTGTCCAGAGAGGGGTGTGCGAGTGTGTAGCAAACAGCCTACCATACAATGGTAGAGTTTCCTTTTCTTGCTGTGTCCCCTTGTGCCTCTGAACTCACCCACCACTGCCACGCGGCCCCAAGAAGAAGGCAATGTGGCCCTGAGCAGTGTTGGCTGGTGCTTGTTGGGACTGGCGGGGCGGAAGGTGTGGAGCCCCAACAGTAGGTGACCCCGAAGCCAATGCCAGGCAGAGCCAGCTCATGCTAAGTTTGTCCTTGTCATGCTCCCCGCTGGGTTCCACAAGGGCAACACCTGAGATGAAGGAGGAGGAAGCTGACAGCCAAGGCGACCCCAGTGCTGGCTGCAGGTAAGAAGGCAGGCAGTTCGGGGCAGGCTGAGGGTAGGGTGAGGATAGTGGGGCAGGGCTCCGTTTGCTCCAGCAGAGCAGCCTCCACTGGCCCTGAGGCTGAAAAATGTTTCCCATCCCTGCCCATCCTGGCGGTAAAGCAAGGATGGAGGATGTCTGGCCCTCCGTATATTGTTGGACTCCCAATCCCATCAGCCCCAGCCAGCATGGCCAACAGTCAGAGACGGTGGAAGTTGGGGTCCAGCACCGCCTGGAGGGCCCCAGGTCCCCCTCCTTTACAGTAAAGGAGTGGTCCTGATGATGGCCAATGACTTTCTTCATCAGGATAGAGGCGTCTTATTCCAGCTTGGGTTTTCCCTGAGCAATGGTTGTCTTTCCTGGCTACAGAATACCTAGTTTGATCGCTTGATTCTGGCCTCTGACTTGGCTCTCACACCTCTTCTTTCTCTGCAATGCGAAGGCAAGCAAACTGCAGCCCCATCCGGATTGTACATTTAAAGAACTAATGGTACCCCATGAACTGTCATGGCTTCCCTCCAGGAATCCTGGGAGTTGTAGTTTGTTAAGGGTGCTGTGACCCCCTATTCCCCTCACAGAAAACTTTTACAACCAAGCCCTCTTCTTCTGGCAATCGTAGCTCTGTGAGGGAACAGGGGGTCTCCTAACACCTCTCAGCACCCTTGACAAACTGCAGTTCCCAGGATGCTTTGGGAGAAGCCATGTCTGCTCAAAGTGGTATGATACTGCTTTAAATGCATGGTGAGGACGTGGCCACAGTTTGCTTCCTTTACTTCTGCGGTGCAGAAAAACCAGAGAAAGATGAGCACACGCAGATGGATTCTTCTCCCCTCATACATGCCTCTCTCCCTCTCAAAATCTTTTCCCCTCCCCCCCTTTTTTGGTGTGTGATTATTATTTTTTAGCTCATTGCTGGAATCACAGCTGAACTTCCAATCGGCCCTTGGGGGAATGGACAGCAATAATTTTAAATGGTTTGGTGGAGGCAGCCGTGGCCCAAGGCCAAGACTAATTTCACATCTCGTGGTGCTGAATGAGGCAGGGGATAGAAAGAATAGAAACCCTAACCCTGAACCAGGAAGGGGCCTGGAACTCAGTGGTAGAGCATTTGCTTTGCACACGCAAGGTCCTGGGTTCAATCCCTGGCACCTCCAGGTAGGGCTGGGGAAGATGCCAGGTCTGAAACCTTGGAGAGTCGCTGCCAGTCAGTGGAGGTAATGCTGAGCTAGATGGGCCAATGGTCTGCCTTGGCATAAGGCCGCTTCCTATTTTCCTAATTATCCCTCAAAGTTAGCAGGAATTAGAAAGGTCTGTTTGTGTGTTGGGGGAATGGGCTGGGGGACACACAGAATTAGGGCTCTTTTTGATTTTTATTTGTGGGAGGTTGTTTTTAGAAAAAAATAGGATAAACAGAATTAGAATATTCTCCATTAGTAAGGGTTGCATTCCTCTAAGCCCTACTCTGAGTAGATCCACCAAAATGAACAAACCTAAGTTAGTCATGTCCATTGACTTCAGTGGGTCTACTCTAAGTAGGAATAGCACTGGACACCACCCTAAATATTTGCTCGCCATGCTGAAGAGCATGGGTGGGGAGCTGAGGCCTGGGGCCCAAAGGTGGCCCCCAAGCCTCTCTGTCCCCAGGCCAGATCCCCTACTGGCCCGGCTTCGCACTTTCCATGAGTGTTTTTGCCTGGCTAAATATGTCCCGGAATGTTGGTGGTAATGCCTCTAGCTTGTCTGGATGGAGGATAGAGAAGTCGGGTTGCGAGTGTGTGTAGAAACTAGCCTATGGTACAAAGGAAAACGGTCCATTCATTGCTCCACCTACTTTTCCCTCTGGCTGCTTCAAGGTTTGGTGTGTGGCCCCTGGGAGGTTGTCCAGAAAGGGATGTAGTCCTCAGGCTGAAGAGGGTTCCCCATTCCTGCTGATGAGACTTATGACATGCAAACCTCTGCTGTAATGCGAGGAAAGGACAGCCACCTAGACCAGCCTGCCTCAACTTGGAGCCCTCACAATCTTGTTGGACTCCAACTCCTGGCATCCCAGACAATGGGCCATGCCAGCTGGGGCTGATGGGAGTTGGAGTCCAACAACACCAAATATGGGATTTTTAAAAAATGCACTAGATAAAACAAAGAGAAATATTTTTTTTAAACCTTCTTCTAATGACGAGAGAGAGAGAGAGAAATCACACGAATGGATTTGAGGTATATTTGCAATGAGATTTGCAACGAGTGGTGCTATCTTGACTCCAGACAACTTTTGTGTCTGTGGCATCAGAAGAAAGGTACCCAAACACCCAGAGCCAGAAAATACTTATTTGGAGGAGGTAGAATGTTGCTCTTTGTGGACCTGTCCCTGACCATTTTTCTATGAACAAAACAATGGGGTGTTTTCACTACTAACACTTTGCTAACATTGGTTGGGCTAGTAAATGTTCTCCAATGTATTTCTGGGACATTTTATGCATCGGGTTGATTTTCTTTTGTTTCCAGGAGGAAAACGGGAAAAGCTGAAGTTTAGGAAAATTGCATGGGTGACAATTTGTGCCAATATCATAGAAAGATTACCATATAGGTCTACCTATATGTAAATTGCACAATGAACACAGCACCAAGGTAGGTTTTTGTCCCACAAAATTGGATGAAACTATTTAATTATGATGGGCATGTTTATATCCTGCATTTCCTTGCAAATTACTGTCAAGAAGATAATAACTTCTCATCTTCAAGGAATCCTCCAGGATAATCATGGCAGTTGCCCTGGATTAGCTGTAATTTGTAGCTCTGACCTCTGATGTTTTAAAATATCAAGCTTCAACTGAAATTGTTAACAAAGGAGCACAGTGGTCCCTTTTTTTTCACAGAGAAATGACAATCTAGAATGTTATCCCTTTAAATCATTAGATTCCATCCTGATTTAAGGGTTACCAAAAGTTAAAGGTTTGCCTTCACATCCCAGTCAGAGCATCATTTCCTCATCACCACTCCCACACATCTAAAAATTAACCCCTTGCTATAATCTCATTTCATGCATCCTCTTTTTTTTTTTTTTGGAACTTCAAAACATGAACATTTTTGTACAGGCCAAGTACGTAAATAAATAATATTTGATATTACAGCAACATCGATAAGAATATAAAAAGATCCCTGCTGGATCAGGCCAAAGGTCCATCTAGTCCCACATTCTGCCCTCACAGTGGCCAACCAGAGGAGCTAATGGGAAGCCCACAAGCAGGACCTGAGGGCAATAGCACTCTTCCCACTGGTGGTTCCCAGCAAAGTGGTGAAGAGTATGACAAAAGCCGCTATGCAGTCATGACTTTCATGCCCGTAGTGGAGACCAGACTGTGGTCTCACTTGTAGCCACATCCCTGCCATTCTTCTTTTAAACAACCATGTGTTGCATGCAGTTGTCTGCATAGAAAGGCTAATTAACAAGTTCCTCTTTGCATGGAGGAAATTTATGCTCCTTGTGATTTTGCAGAGCCCCTGTGCATGGGAAGGAGCTTGCATTTTGGCCTTTCTTATACATTAAGAAAAGAAGATCTGAGAGCAGGGGTGGGGCAATAAGCTGCCCCCCCCATCTGTATGCAGGAATGCCCTACGTATTTTATTTTTATTTATTTACAAAAGTTTTCAGTGGAGGCTGGTGGCTTCGGTGTCAGTGGGGTAGTGAATCCATTCTGGGTTTTGCTCTGAACTTTCAAGGAGCTGTCCACGGTGCTCCTTGAAAGTTCAGACTAAAACCCAGGGCGGCTTCACTGCCCCACTGATATCAGAGCCATCAGCCTCCACTGAAAGTATTTATATACCACCATGATAAAGTATCAAAGTGGTGTACAACTGCTGGAAATGCTGGGGTGCAGCTCAGCTGGTCCTGAAGGCTGATGTGTCTACATGAAAAAGAGCAGACAGAGAGAGGAACCTCCATGCTTCCTAGACTGTATTTTCCTTTCTAACCTGAGACTGATACTCTCAGGGTTGCTGGCCTCACTTCCTACTTCTCTCTCTCTTCCATTCCTCCCTTGCAAAGGAGACCTTTTGGATCTCTCTTCTCTTGAAATGCAGGAACAAGCATACCTTGTTTCATCTTCACTGTAGTTAGCCAGAAGTAGGGATCTTTTCTATCAAACATACATTTCCTTAATAAATGCCTTTTTGTTGTTTTGTTAAAGCCAGTGTCTCAGTATGATTGTATCCAAGATAAAGTGTGCTCCTTCAACAGGGATCCTGTTATAGTTCAGCTTCTGTCAACATTCAACTCCAGTGTGAACAATAACAATAGACAAAGACAATAAAACATAAATACCATAAAAACAATACAAAATAATCATTAAAACAACTAGCAAATCTTAAGAAGAATAGGCCTGTTGGCATAAAGAAGCCTCCGAGAGACCCTTTTCAAAGTGAAGATGTCTGCCGAACCTCTGCTGGATTCTTCAGCATGGGACCAGCCACATTAAATGCCTGACTCCTAGATGAGGCCAGTCGGGCTTCTTTAACATGGGCCCAAGAATGCATGCTTCTTTGGATGATCTCACTGATTGAGCTGGGATATAAGAGCTCAGGTAGTCTTTAAGGTAGGCTGGACCCATGTTGTTCAGGGCTCTATATATTAACAAAAGAACGCTGAACCTTATTGGAAGATTCAGGACAGACAAAAGAAAGTACTTCTTCATGTAGTGCGTAGTTAAACTAAGGAATTCACTTTAAAAAGCTTTGAAAGGGGATTAGACAAATTCATGGAGGATAATGCTATCAATGGCTGCTAGCTATGATGGCTATGCTCAACCTCCAAAGTCAGAGGCAGTATGCTTCCAAATACCAGTTGCTGGAAACCGCAGGAGGAGAGAGTGCTCTTGCACTCAGGTCCTACTTGTAGGCTTCCCATGGGCATCTGGTTGGCCACTGCGAGAACAGAGTGCTAGACTATGTGGACCACTGGCCTGATCCAGCAGGCTCTCCTTATGTTCTTAACCTGGCCTGGTAGCATATTGTGCAGATGTTTTAGAATCATAGAATCATAGAATAGTAGAGTTGGAAGGGGCCTATAAGGCCATCAAGTCCAACCCCCTGCTCAATGCAGGAATCCAAATCAAAGCATTCCCGACAGATGGCTGTCCAGCTGCCTCTTGAATGCCTCCAGTGTCGGAGAGCCCACTACCTCTCTAGGTAATTGGTTCCATTGTTGTATGGCTCTAACAGCTAGAAAGTTTTTCCTGATGTCCAGTCGAAATCTGGCTTCCTGCAACTTGAGCCCATTATTCCGTGTCCTGCACTCTGGGATGATCGAGAAGAGATCCCGGCCCTCCTCTCTGTGACAACCTTTCATGTAGTTGATGAATGCTATCATATCTCCCCTCAGTCTTAGGTCCTTGCTGTTGTTGGGTAACTTCAAGGCCCTTTTTTGGGTTACTTTATCTTTCAGCTGGACTTTGACTGGACAGCCTTTTACAAAGAGGACTCTCCTCTGTAAAGTACAACACACAGCCATCCTACTTTGAATCTACTTAGTTTCTTGCCCTGGGCTGTATGCCCAGTCATAAGTAATACTTCTTTGGCAGACAGCAGAAAACTCAGTGGGCACTCAGATACCTTGTAGCAAATCATGAGCAGCTCTTCAAACCTTTCTATTTATATGAATGTAATTGGAAGCAGGATTTGGCGTTGCATGTTTAAATAACCAAAGGCTTTAAACAATGAATAATTTCTTTATATATATGAAAAAAATAATAATACCAGCTGAAAGCCCCTGTAGAAATTGAGAGACATTAGGCAGCAAACAGATATTAATATCCTGGATTGAATCTGCTTTGGAAAGAAGTAATGAACTTCACGTACTGGAGGCAGCCTAAGAAGTGGGAATGGGATCCTTCAAGTTGGCCTTCAAAGGAAGGGCGGCTTACAATCTGAAGCTAAAAGCAGGGGTATCAAGAGAGCTCCCCAGTTAAGGAGTAATCTCCTTCTTTATGATGCAAAGAACACGTGAAGTGTCTGGGAGCAGGATGGCTGAGATGGCTAGAAGTCTGGTGGCACAGAGGAAGGTCCAAGTTCTCTAGATATATAAGTTTAAGAAATAGAAATACAAAGTAACCATTAAACCATCAAGTGAAGAATTACATAAATACATCAAAACGGAACTCGCCATACCGCCCCCCACCCAATAAAACTTAAAACAAATTTCAAAACAGAGGCCTGCAATAGCTTAAGTTATTGAAAAGATCTGGGTGAACAAAAAAGCCTTCACCTTTGTGGGGAAGACCACAAAGATGGCACCAAGTGGGCTTCCCTGGGAACAACTTGCAACAACCCTCCCAAATGATCTCCGCCATGCCCTCTCTATGATGAGCTTCCGCCGGGCCTTGAAGACCTGGCTCTTCAGGCAGGCTTTTGGGGTGGGTTAGGTTTTATTATTATTGTTGAGATTTTTAATGTTTTAATGTATTTGTATGTTTTTATTTTGTACGTTCCCCAGAGTGGCTGGACAACCAGCCAGATGGGCGACTAATAAATTTAATAAATAAATAAATAAAACCCTTTGACCTGGGCAAAACAGAGAAAATGGCTCATGGAAAAAGAATTAAGGGTCCTCAATGTCCTCCCCACCCTATGGTTCCATTAAATGTAAAACCAAAAGGTCCTGGGACACAGTTTGAGTCCTCACACCCTGCAGCTGTCTCATCAACCTAAATTCATCACAGTTTTCTTCATCTTTTTTACAAATCTACTATATATTTTGGAAAGCTGTCTGCCCGCTATGCATTTTGGACACCTCTTAACTACAGCCACCCAATTCCTGAGATCAAGAAGCAGATTTGTTTTTCTGCATTTGGGCACAATTAGGTGCCATTCTGAATCAAGATGGCGGTCTGAACCTTCCAAAACTGCACTGATTTTAACCGCTGATCTGAAAAGTGCACTGATTTTTTTAAATTTCTTGAAATTCCTTAGTATCTCCCGGTGCAAGGCTGCTAGTAAAGTGTAAAAGCAGAGTCTAGTGTGGACATTTGTAGTAGTATAATCCATGTGTGTGTGTGTGTGATACCACATCAGTTCTCAAGGAGGTATCATCATAATCAACCAACCCAGCAGACTCTTTGTTTCTTTATCCTTTCTCTTCCCTGGCTATCACACTAGGGGAGCAAAAAGGCAGGTATCTTCAAGGCATCAAGGCTGTAGGCAAGGGATGTTGTGGAAGCTAGAAATCTGGAAACAGCAGGAGGGACCCACAAGAGGCAGTGGTGGCCACCAACCTGAATGGCTTTAAAAGAGGGTTAGACAAATCCATGGAGGCAGTATGCTTCTGAATACCAGTCGCTGGGAATCTGAACCTGTTCCAGTTTGTCTGCATCCTTCTTGAAGTGCGGCTTCCCATAGGCATCTGGTTGGCCACTGTCAGAACAGAATGCTGGGTCAGATGGGCCACTGACCTGATCCAGCAGGGCCCCTCTTGATGTTCCAGACTGTGATTCGGAGCTGCCAGTTGCCAGGGAAGCAGATGGGAGGCTTGCTTCTCCTCCCTTGTTCTCAGCCGTCTCAGGGTAATCTGGGACAGGCCAGCCTGTAGAGCAGACTTTCCCAACCAGTGTGCCTCCAGATGTTGGACCACAACTCCCATCTTTCCTGAGCATTGGCAATGCTGGCTGAGGCTGATGGGAGTTGTGGTCCAACAACATCTGGAGGCACACTGGTTGGGAAAGGCTGCTGTAGAGGGTACTCAGGAGCACCCTTTGACATGCCAAAACTGTAAAGGAGGAGAGCCAGGGGTGGTCCTTTCATTGGCAGGCCCTCATCTTTCATAATGTCTAGTTCTAGCTAAGTGTACCACAGTGCTGCTGTTGTTTGAAAGTGACCCATTAATCTGAACCAGGTTCTGTGCTGTGCTGGTTTGGGATCAACAGAGGCTTTCAATTAATGGCTCTGATTTGGGAAAAGGCATAGATTGTTTGCGCCGGTTTTCTGTTCAGGCTTGGTTTGATTTCCCTCTGGCTGAGACCCACAAGGATCTGTTTACAACTTGAAACATTTGGATGGATTCAACCCAACTACCTTGTAGAAATAGGCTGGAAAGACACACAGACACACACATCCAAAGTGATGTAAAGTTATGACATTCTGGAAAATCCTTTATTGCTCTGAATACATATACTTCAGATGTTATGGAAGAAGATAAAGATGAACGTAAATGCCAGAATCATATTTAATATTGATGGGAAATCATTTATACCAGTGGTGGGGAACATTTTCAGCCCAAAGGCCACATTCTCTTTTGGGTAACCGTTTGGGGGCCACATGCCAGGGGTGGATGAGGCCAGGGCCAAAGTGGCTAGAGCAATGGATGCAAATTTTCCCTTTGTACAGTAGACTAGTTTCTACACACACACTCACACATCCCTCTCTATCCTATATCCAGACAAGCAAGAGGCATTAATAAAGTCCAAGGTCAAATTTGAGCCAGGCAAAAAGACTCAAAGAGGATTTGAAGCAAGGCCAGTGAGGGCTGTGGCCTGGGGAGAGTGGGTGGGGCTGAGAAGATGATGTGGCATAGAGCCCTGACAACCAGATGGAGAGGCCTGGAGGGCTGCATTCAGCTCCCGGGCCTGAGGTTCCCCACCCCTGACTTCTATAGCATCCTCACTTACTGTTGTTGCTGTTATGTGCCTTCAAGTCAACTACGACTCATGGCAACCCTATGAATCAACGACCTCCAAGATCGTCTGTCATGAACCACCCTGTTCAGATCTTGTAAGTTCAGGTCTGTGGCTTCCTTGATGGAATCAATCCATCTCTTGTTTGGCCTTCCTCTTTTTCTACTCCCTTCTGTTTTTCCCAGCATTATTATCTTTTCTAATGAATCATGTCTTCTCATTATGTGTCCAAAGTATGATAACTTCAGTTTCATCATTTTAACTAGTGATAGTTCTGGTTTAACTTTTTTGCAGTCCATGACATCCGCAAAGCTCTCCTCCAACACCCATTTCAAATGAGTTGATTTTTCTCTTATCCGCTTTTTTCACTGTCCAACTTTCACATCCATACATAGAGACTGGAAATACCATGGTCTGAATGATCCTGACTTTAGTGTTCAGTGTATATGGCACTCAAAAGCAAACTATGGACAGGTCCCAGCCTGCAAGGAGATTCCAGTCCAAAAGAGCCAGCAAACAGATTGTGGGAAAGGATGGAAATAGATGGATTGCATGTGCTTAATATTAGTTACAGTCAGGAATGAAGATTCAGGGGCCAGGACTGCCTGGGGCAGAGAAGCAAATGGCACTCTAACCCTCTCCTGCCCCCCACAAGCCAAGGTGCATAGAACTCAGGGTCAGCCAAGTTAGTTTGGCACCTGAGACAGGAAATCCCTCAAGCACCACTCTCCCTCCCAGGAAATAACAATACAATTGTCACAAGTTCAACAATGGACCCTTTGCTGTCCTTTCATGACACCCGAAATCTGCTGCCCAAGGTGGCCGCTTCACTCTGCCTAATGGTAGGGCCAGCCCTGTAGGGCAGGAGTCGGGAACTTCAGGCCCAGGGAGTGAATGTGACCAGTGGTAGCTGGTGCTCATTGGGACTGGTAGGGCTGAAGAAAGGGAGGCCAACGATGGATGAAGCTAGAACCAATGATAGGTGGAGGCAGAGCCAGTCACAGGCAGAGTGAACTAATTTTAGTTTTGTCTCCATCTTCCTCCCTCCTGCGTTCTGCAAGGGCAGCATTGACACGAAGGAGGAGAAAATGGACAGCCAGGGCCTGTCCTCTTCCTTAACTTCTAGAGATGTGGGAACAGCAGGAATTGACAGAAACTGGTATGTATAGATGCAGATTAAGACATATTGGTTTGTCGGTGCTGGTTTGAAAGCATTCCACAGACCTAACAGGCAGGTATCAATTCACGTTCGTTCTGCTATGTTTTCTGCTAGTCCCTGCTGTGAGGATCCTCACCTCCTCCACCTGTCAGGTCCCTCCAGTCAGGATCCTGGGTTTTATTTGTTCTCTCACACGCTCTAGCACAGATCTCACAAGATCCCACTGCTAGGCAGCACCACCAGTCACTTCCTGTAAACAATACTGCTAGAGACTTCGCCTTAGTTGTCAGCTCTTCACTGAGACAGCAGTGTTGGTGGGGGTGCAGGCAGGGCTGGAGATTCCTTGGTAATTGCCAGGCCGTAAGTCCTCAGCCGGCAGCTTGGCTATAATGCCCTGGTCTCCTCTAGCTTAGACTACTGTAATGCGCTCTACGTGGGGTTACCCTTGAAAACGGTCCAGAAATTGCAGCTGGTACAAAATGCGGCGGCACGCCTGATATAGCAGAGCCGTCGCTGGGATCATATTACCCCAGTGTTGATCGATCTACACTGGTTACCAGTTGCTTACCGGGCCCAATTCAAGGTGTTGGTACTGACCTTTAAAACCCTATACGGTTTCGGCCCAGTTTATCTGAAGGAACACCTCCAGTATCACCAATTATGCCGCCTAATGAGATCAGCCTCACAAGACCTTCTCTCGGTCCCACCGGTGAAAACAGCTAGGCTGGTGCGGACCAGAGAGAGGGCATTTTTGATTGTGGCCCCCACCCTCTGGCACTCACTCCCTTTTGACCTCCAACATGCCCCCTCCCTGATGGGTTTTCGCCGAGCCTTAAAGACCTGGCTATTCAGGCAGGCCTATGGGATTTTTGAGGGGGATTAGTTTTTATGGAATCTTAACTGAAGATGGTTTTAGTTGAATTGATGGTGATGTTGTGTTTTGCTGATTTATATATTATTTTATACTGTACTTGAATTGTTGTATTGTATTGTTGTATGTCGCCCAGAGTGTCCGTTAACTCGGACAGATGGGCGACTAATAAATAAAATTTTATTATTATTTATTATTATAAATCTGCCAGGCTAGCAAGGAGGAAGCAAGATAAGGGCAGAGGCCGTTCAAAGCTTACGTGCCAAGCCAGAAATCCAGAAGAGACGTCAGTGAAGGTCCGGGTCTAGTTTGCCGAGAGATCAGTCCAAGTCAAGGTTCAGGGGATAGGAAGACACACAGTGGTCACGCCTGACGTAGTCAGCAACAAGCTGAAGCCAAGGTTTGACTTTTAAGGAGCAGGTTTGTCAGCAGGTGTGAGCCCTCAGCGTTTTGGCCTTAAGTGGACAGGCCTGCCTCTCTTCTGCCTGACCTTCTGCTGTCTACGTTCTGCAGGTGAGGGGGGAGTCTCCTGTTCACTGTCTGCGTCTGGCTGAAGGGCTTCAGCTGTGTCTGGGGGGCTCTGCAGCTGAGGGGGAGAAGGAGCTGGGTTCTCAGGAGTTTCCTCCATTTCTCCTTCTGGGTCTGCTGCTTCTGGGTCTGCTGCTGTTACTCCCGAGACATCCTCGTCTGATGAGTCCTCTGATGGGGCCATGACACTATTCTCCCTATGGCTTGTTACTTTGTGTCTGGGTGCCCTTGCTGTCCCCACCCCCTCTGTATCTTTGTCTATAAAACATACAATCCTGGGTTGCTCTGGATTCT
The DNA here is from genome assembly GCF_030035675.1 of Rhineura floridana. Classification (NCBI taxonomy): domain Eukaryota; kingdom Metazoa; phylum Chordata; class Lepidosauria; order Squamata; family Rhineuridae; genus Rhineura; species Rhineura floridana. The sequence goes on from NC_084499.1 coordinate 11,321,112, forward strand.
TGACAATGTTACAATATCTCCCTTCATCGCTGCCACCATTTATTTGATACTGTTTCCCGTCAGCCTTGGTAATTACCCTGCCCTCCCTTCTGGTCTGTGTATCCCCAGCCAAAGATCAGGCTTTTGGTAAACCAATAGAAGTATTTATTTGATAACACCAGGTAATAACAAGATTACTTTAGGAATGTTCAACAAGCGTATGGTTTCATATACTGTCACTCTTTATGTTTCTGGTCATATATAATTTGCCTAAATATCAGCCAAATATAATCTAACCCACAACAAACTCCAATCCACACTCCACAACCAATCACCAACAACTCCCCTTGACTCAACTGTCATCCTCTCATTTATACCTCCAGCCATTCAAACACTCAGCCAATCATCATCCAACATTCTCCAGCATTCTAGCTCATGTACTCCCCCTTCTTACTCAGTCACTTACCATATATCACTTAATAAACCAGCACTTACCAAATTTACAGATATTAAATTACAGGGACATCACAGCTGCCTTAACTGATTTTTTTTTTGCAAACAATATTGATATTAATATCGATATTTTAAAAGGAGATATCAATATTTTAAAAGGAAATCACAAATGAAATATTGATAAAATTATTGTTTTTATTATCAATATTTTAGAGGTGGATTTTTTTCCTTAAAAAAAAATCTGTTTTCGAACAAAGCTATGGAAAATTGAACCCTAGAGTTGGATGGTAGGCACATGAGGCCAACTCCCTGCTGAAGCTAAGCAGGGTCAGGTCTGGTCAGTGCCTGGATGGGAGACCGCCTGGGAACTATATGTAAGCAGCCTTGGGTTTCTATCATGAAAAGAATAAATAATAATAAATAGTCTGACCATTCCATCAAACTGCCTCAGTGGGAGAGGTGGGAAGCAGGTCTGTTTCGATCAGCTCTGCTGGAAGACCACATCGATCACACACCTCCTATGCCTGATCAGTTTCTATGACAGCTGGTCACTGTAAGAGCCACTATGCAAGAACTGGTGCCTGAGTTTGCTTTTTCCCTCTTCCCTCCCTGCGCCTTCCATCTTGTGTGTCGTGGTTGGTTGGTTGGTTTAGATTGTAAGCCTGTGGGCAGGGACTGTCTTGTATGAATGGATTGTATGTAAGCCATTCTGAGAATCTTTTTTTTTTTGCAACAGGAACATGTCTGTTTCATATTCTATGTGACAAACAGCTATCATCCCTTAATCTTCTCTTCTCCAGGTTAACCATGCACAGATCCTTTAACTGTTCCTCGTGGGACTTCATTTTCAGCATTCACAATGGGTAGGGAAACTTTCTGCCCAAGGGCCACATCCCTTTCTAGGCAACCATCCAGGGGCCACATCCCAGTGATGGGTGTGGCCAGAGGCAAATGTGGATAGAGCAATGGATGTTTTTCCTTTGTGCAGTAGGAAATTTGTGTAGAATTTATCCTAACAAACACATTTTCATGGGCAGTCCAGATGTTGCTGGACTTCAAGTACCATCATCCCTAATTATTGGTCCTGCTGGCTGGGGCTATCGGAAGTTGTAATCTGCCAACTGCTGTGTACGCACACCATACATTTAAAGCCCATTTAAAGTACATGGTTTCCCCCAAAGAATCATACAACCTGTCGTTTACCCCACACAGAGCTATTGTTCCCAGCACCCTTAATAAAGTACAGTACCCAGGATCCTTTGGGGGAAAGACACATGATTTAAATGTACTTGAAACATATGGTGTTCATGCAGCCACCACCAGCAGAGTCACAGATTCCCCATCCCTGCCTTAAGGTTACAGTGAACAACGTCTTCATTACATGCTTCAGGGTTTGGTGTATTCACCCCTGAACTTTATGGGCTGACCCAACCATGCCCAGTTTATTTCTTTTTGTAGAGAGCATCCTTAGATATACCTCTCCACCCTGGATGTCCCTGAACTTTATGTGCTTCTGAATGGAACCTTTGGACAGGAATATTATTGCCATTATAGCCTAGGGCAGCCTTTCCCAACCAGTGTGCCTCCAGATGTTGTTGGACCACAGCTCCCATCTTTCCTGACCATTGGCAATGCTGGCTGAGGCTGATGGGAGTTGTGGTCCAACAACATCTGGAGGCACACTGGTTGGGAAAGGCTGGCCTAGGGTGAGGAACATGTGGCCCTACAGATGTTGGACCATCTCCCATAATCATCCTTGACCATTGTGCATGCTGGCTGAGGTTGATGGAGTTGGAATCCAGAAACATCTGGAGGACCACAAGTTCCCCTTCTCTGGGGGATGGAAAGATCTGTCTATTTCAGTTTTCTAAGTCTCTCATTTTTCAAATCTTAAGTTCAGTTACCCACATTTCTGCAGCAATTAGCATTTTTATTTTTTTAAAAAACCCTCATGACAATTCTCCAGCATTTTAGAGCAGATTCCTCCTAATAAACATAGTTTTGTATGCAATTTTGATTAATGAGCACGTTTTTGCAAGCAATTTCTCCTAATGTAATGCATTTTTGGATGCCATTTTCACTATATTTGTCTGTATGCAGACTTTCCCCTAATATATGCATTTTTGTGAACATTATTTGGTCAAAAGACTACATCACAAAATTCAGAAAAGTGTGAATTTCAAAGGATGGCCGTGTTGCAGTTCTCATATTGCTTCGGAAAGGGCAAATTTGATAAATTCACATTTAAATGCAAACTGAATCAAATTTCTCCTCCATCCCTACCACAGAAGTAGGTGATCCACCAATGGCCTCATTCCACTGAAGGCTGCTTCCTATGTCCCTCCTTATATCTCTCCTGGATTCAGAGGGCTTCCTTGGTCCTTTCTACAACCCTGTTGAGGGCCTGCAGAAAATAAGCTTCTGTCATCAAGACAGTGGAATTGGATGAGATGGGGATTTTACACAATCCTGTGCACATTCATAGCTGGCTCCCCCGGCACCTCAACCCTAAATAGGACTAAACAGTTGTGATCCAAGTGAGGAAGATTCCCAGGCAGCTGCACTGACCCTATCCCAAGTTCCAGCCCCAAACCTTGGACCGGATAGAGCAATATACAGAAGTTCTTTTGTCTGTTGTTCTGTTTGTCTTCCATGCAGCTGCCTGCGGGCTACAAACGTCTACCCTAACCAGAGACAGAAACAGCTCGGACTGTACAGCCTAAAGATAATTCCCCAGCAAACACACAAACTTCAGGGCTCCCTTCAGGTGCAGAAGAGGTTAAAAGACAATGTTGCCTGTAGATAGTTGCTTTCCCCTCCTCTTCCTTCCCTTCCTTGCCTTTTTTGATTTAATTTTCCCTTTGGAGATCAGGATAAATTGAGCTGTGGGATTCCTGGGCTCTCTGTTTTGCTGATCTGTGAACTTCTTCCTTCTCCTAGACAACATGTTCAGAGCTGATGAGGTGGGCAGGACGAGGGAGAAATTTTAGAAACTTGGGCCTCCAGCGTGAAACACCGAGGACTCGGCAAAGGCCAGAAAAATGCTCGCAGCACATGGGGTGGAAAAAAGGCCAGCAATGCACAAGCTTGGACAGATGTGCAGAGGGAGAAGGGTGGGGTCAAGAGAGTTCCCCTTCCATCAGCGTGGAGGGCAGCCAGCCCGGCAAAACGGACCCTTTTCTGGACCTCATCTGTTAGGGAGAGACGCGGAGGCTGTCTTGGCCATAAAGTAAAACACACACACACCAGAACACTTCAGCAGCAATCAGAACCCAGGAGACTCGATGCTTTTGTCTTAATTCAGAGCATATTTCAGGCTAGAGCACTCATGCGCGTGCGCACGCACACACACAGGGGTGGGGGGGTCAAATTAGAGGGAATCAAGGGAAATGTTTGCAGAGAGGAAGAGCAAAAACATGCCCCCGGCTGAAACTCTAAAATAGCTATGTTTGCAAGGAAAGAGAGGCAGGGAACATCTCAGCTTCCCCACTCCACGCAGCATTTCAAGGGGTCTCATGCTAGCTCTGGGGAGAGGGTAGGTAAGGTGGTGGCCCCCAAATGGCATCATCAAAAGGGAGGGGAGAAGAGGTTTGGATAACATGCGCATGTGCTCATTGGTATGCATGCAAATTTATAAAAAATATCTACCATTCACATAGAACTCCCAAGTGCCAATACATCTCACTGCAGTGTGGAAGACTGAGACTCAGTGATCTGTGTGCCTGCTCAGTCTGTGGTCCAGATGCGAAGCATGGATGGGCAACTTCAACTTCTGACGATTCTTTCTTTTCAAATTAGACTTGGACCAGGCAGCCCTTCAAATAAAAGTTATCTTCAAGGCAGTGGAAACTGGTCAATCGGGGCAAGTGAGCAACACCCTACCAACCTCAATCTGCCCTCAGCCAGCCTCCACCTTGCCTTCTTACTTACAACCAATCCGTGGATAAGATGGGGGATACTGGCTCAACAATACTACAAGTGAACAGGATCTTGGAATTGTTATGGATCACAAGCTAAATATGAGCCAACCAGCGCAATATGGCTGCAAAAAAGGCAAATGCTATTTTAGGCTGCATTAACAGAAGTATCGTTTCCAAATCACATGAAGTATTGGTTCCCCTCTATTCGGCACTGGTTAGGCCTCATCTTGAGCACTGTGTCCAGTTCTGAACACCGCACTTTAAGAAGGATGCAGTGCAGACAAACTGGAATTGGTTCAGAGGAGGGCAACAAGGATGATCAGGGGACTGGAAACAAAGTCCTATAAGAAGAGAATGAAAGAACTAGGCATGTTTAGCCTTGAGAAGAGAAGACTGGAGGAGATACGATAGCACTTTTCAAGTACTTGAAAGGTTGCCACACAGAGGAGAGCCAGGATCTCTTCTAGGTCATCCCAGAATGCAGGACACGAAATAATAGGCTCAAGTTACAGGAAGTGAAATTTCAGCTGAACATCAGGAAAAACTTTCTAACTATTAGGGCGGTACTACAATGGAACGAATGATGTAGGGAGGTGGTGGGCTGTCCAACAGTGGAGGCCTTCAAGAGGCAGCTGGACAACCACCTGTTGGGTATGCTTTAATCTGGATTCCTGCATTGAGCAGGGGGTTGGACTCAATGGCGTTATAGGCCCCTTCCAACTCTACATTTTTCTGATTCTATGACCCTGCAGAACAGGTTGTCTTACGCACCTACCTTAATTCAGGGTAGGTGAACGTTTACATCCTACAGGAAGAGCTGTAGCTCAATGGTAGAGCATCTGCCTTGCATGCAGAAGGTCTCAGGTTCAAGGCCCGGCATCTCCAGGTAGGGCTGGGAGAGACTGCTTGCCTGAAACCTTGGAGAGCATCTGCCAGTCAGTGTGGACAGTGCTGAGCAAGATGGACCAATGGTCTGACTCATGGCAAGGCAGCTTCCTGTGATCCCCTTGGGCCTGCTAGGGCCTGCTAAGCCCTTTGTTCCTGGCCCACCAATCCCCAGCCCAGGTCATCAATGGTATTGCAGCGTTGGCTGTGCTTCAGGATGCCACACAATTCCATCAGAAATGTGAGTGGAAATTCCCACAATTTGCATGTTCATCCAAGGTCAGGAATGGAAATCACATCAGTAAACATGTGTGGGTTTCACTGTCCTTTTTTTTAGTGCACAACTCTGATGTAAATAATTACATAATGTTCTGCCCTTGAAGGCGGTCCAGAGGCTGCAGCTAGTGCAGAATGCGGCTACTAGACTGGTAAGTCGGGAAGCCCAATGGGACCATGTGTCACTGGTCCTGAAAGTGCTGCAATGGCTTCCACTTTGCTACCGGGCCCAATTCAATATGTTAGTACTAGCATATAGAGCTGTAAGTGGCTTGGGACCAAAGTAGCTAAAAGAGCACCTTCTCCAGTATCAACCATCTTGGAACCTATGATGGGCAGGTGAAGCCTCTTTGGTGATGATGCTACCGAGAACTGTCCAGTTGGAGTTGACCAATGCAGGGCCTTTTCAGTGGTGTCTTCCCATTTGTGGACAGCCACCCGTCGGGTCTGCTTTAATTTGGATTCCTGCACTGAGCAGACGGTTGGACTCAATGGCCTTATAGGGCTCTTCCAACTCTACGATTCTATGATTCTGTGAATGCAACTCCCTCTCAGCTCCTCCTTGGCCTCAGTGATGCCCTTTATAGAACTCCGTAGGGATAAGGATGGGGACAAAACTAGAATTAGTTGGCTCTGGGTGTCATTGGTTCTGGCTTCATTTACTCAAAGCTTGGAAAAAGTTACTTTTTTGAACTACAACTCCCATCAGCCCCAGCCAGCATGGCCACTGGATTGGGTTGATGGGACTTGTAGTTCAAAAAAGTAACTTTTCCAAGCTCTGCATTTACTGTGGGGTTCCCTGCCTTCCACCCCACCAATCCCAATGGACATCAGCCACCACTGCAAATGGTACTGTCCTCTGTTAGACTTGCAGAGAGAGGACAGCCCTCTGTAAAGGAGGACACATGGTAAAATGGAAAACACTCAAAAGATAACCATCGAAAGTGGAACAAATCTAAACATCCAAGGTGCATTCAGCAGAAGGCAAGTTGATGAAGATGGGTGGAGGCAGTCATTGCCACCAACACAGATGGCTTTCAAAGAGGCTTAGACACGTTCCTGGAGGATAAGGCTATTAGCCACAACGGCTACGCTCTACCTCAACTGTCAGAAGCAGTACATCTCTGAATGACACTTGCTGGGAATCATAAGTGGGGAGAGTGAGGTTGCACTCGGGTCCTGCTTGTGGGCTTTCCTTTGGGGCATCTGGCTGGCCACTGGGAGGAGAGGAAGCCAGCCTAGACCAGTCTTTGGTCTGATCCAGAAGGGTCTTCTTAATGTTCATATGTTCTTTGTACAGCAACATCAATGTGCATGCGTGTTACAGAGTTGCAACAGGCATACAGTTCCCTGTCCGGAGGAGTTTTACAATCTAATATTTAACACAGGGAAAGTGAATGTTGCTTATCCCTCTTCTCCCCCAAAGAGGATGGCATATATCATGGGTAACCAAGAGGGTGCCCTCCAGAGATTTTTAGACTACAAACTCAAAATCCCTGGCCACTGGCCATGCTGACGGGTTGATGGGAGCTGTAGTCCGAGAACTTCTGGAGGGCACCCTGTTGGCTAGCCTCACATACAAGTTCTTTTCTCCCTTTTCTACTCATAACAACCCTATAAGGTAAATTGGGCTAAGAGTCCACACTCACCCAGGAAAGTTCCCAGCACAATGGGGATTTGAACCCAGGTCTCCTCAATCTGTGTCTAATGCTTTAGCCATTGCGTTACCCCAGCAGTCAAGGAGGTAGTGAGGGTAATCAGGGGAACAATATGGATTAATTTCCACGACGTTCTCCCCTCCTCCCAAGTGTGCAGTTATTGAGCCAAGAGCAACCCTGCATAAATATAAGTGGCAGAAAGGTTCTTCTTTAATATAATGTTCAGAATTCATTTTCTCGACTAGAGAGTGCTGACATCCTCATATGCAACCTCAGGCAGAAACGTCAGGCCATCCGTGGGTTTCGCAACTGTTATATAATTACATTACCACTTCAGGGCTTGTGATGAAATGTAATTTCACAGCAATCATCTCCCGTTGTCACTAATGAAAACAATTATCAATGCCAGTTAACATTCTGGCAGAGTTTTTCCAGGACCTTATCCTTGATGCCCATTCAACAGTGAAATCTTTCTTTGTTTATCTGCTCTGGATGGAACTCATTAAATGCTGACATCAGAGCAGAGTCCCATAAACATTTAGATCATTATTGATTGCTAGGGATTTTTAGTTGTCTCACCCCTTCACCTGCACCCAATGGAGGTGGCTCCGTTAGGGCAAATGGGGCACTGCCCCACACCAACCTCATACTGCCCTGAACCAGCCCCCACCTGCCTTGCCTTACAACTTACAACCTACAATCAGTCTGGGTATTGGCCCTCCCTGCCAGCTTCCTCCTCCTTAGTCTCAGTTGTGCTCTTGTAGAACTCAGCAGGGAAGAGGATGGGGACAAAGTTAGATTTAGTCAGCTCTACCTGTCATTGGTTCTGGCTCCACCAATCATCAGCTCTGGCAACAACTACCATTGGCCTCCCTGCCTTCCACCCTACCATTCTCAAAAGGCACCAGCTGCCGCTGGCTGTACCAACATCCATCATAAGCTCCTTATTCTTCGGGGAACCTCCTCCCATAATTTCAACTGTGCAGTGCTTTGAAAGCAAGACCTGATAATCAAAGGTCACCTGATGTCATTGTGATGTTAGGTCATTGACCGATGGTCAGTTCTGCTCAGCTGTCAAACCTGGCCCACAAGGGGTGGGGTGGGAGAATCCAGTTCACCCCTCCTGCTTTAAAAAAAGTCTTCATGACTTGGGCAATCCATCCATCCATCCATCCATCCATCCATCCATCCATCCATCCATCCCTCCCTCCCTCCCAATGGAGCCCAAAGTGGCAAACATAGGAACATAGGAAGTTGCCTTATGCTGAGATAGACCATTGGACCATCTAGCTCAGTCTTCTATAAAGTCACTGGAAATGGTTCTTTGCAGAGGTTTCAGGCAAGAGTTCTTCCCAACCCTACCTGGAGATGCAGGAGATTGTACCCAGGACCTTCTATATGTGAGGCAGATGCTGTACTGCCAAGCTACAGCCAATAAACTAGTAAAACAACACAATTAAAAATACAATAAATTAAGAACATCTAAAATCCTTTTAAAACGCTAAAAACATTTTAAAACAACCACATGCCTTTACAGCTGATAATTTCATGGCTACTGGGAACAGTGTTGGCCATCCAATGTCTGGATGAACAGCAGGGCCAGCGCCAGGCATGACTGGAGCCTTGGGCACCAGCCTGCCCCAGGCCCATGGTGCCCACCTGCCCCTAAATCTCCAGCTGCGGTAAATGCTGGTCACGCTGTACATGCCTGCCATCAACCAAGACGGTGGCAGAGGCATCAGCCCCTTAGGGAAGCCTTGGCTGCCATCTTGGTTGATGGCAGGCATGTGCGCAGTGCAGCCTCATTCACTCCAACAGGAGAGGTAGGTGGGGCGTGCAAGAGGGCATCTCAGGCCTGCACGGTTGTAGGGGGGGTGCTTGGGAGCTCTGTCTCTGCAATCCACTGCAGGGTCAGCAGCGGAAAATGCTATGGATCATGGAACAGGAGTGCTACCCACCCACCCTAAGGAGAGGCCCTCAGCCAAGGCCTGACCTGGCCGCCCTCTGATTCCAGCCATGGTGAACAGGAATGTCTTTTGATTCCTCCTGAATGTTAATAGTGAGGGAGACAGATGCACCTCACCAGGGAGGGCATTCCACAAGTGGGAAGTCACCACCAAGAAGGCCATGTCATGGGTCAGCACCCCACGGTAGCCCCCCCAAGATGTTTTGACCCATGTTTCCCATTAAATCCATGATGACTGTATCCCTTGACCCTCCAACCCTGCTGCTCTCAACTAGCCAAAATGACTCCACCCATTTTCCCTAGCTGCCCTTTATGACCTGAACTAGGAAACATGAGAAGCTCATTGCTTTATACTAGGTTAGAGGAATGGTCCATCTACTCTGACAATGTCAGGCAGACAAAGGACTTTTCATTAATGCTACCTCATCCTTATTTAACTGGAAAGATGCCAGGGATTGAACCTGGAACCTTCTGCATGCAAAGCTGATGCTCTACCACTAAGCTAGAATCCCTCCCCTGAATAGTGTCTGCAGGGCTGCCTCTACCTTCAAAACCCTCTTAAAACCACCACCACCATACATATTATCCATATAGCCTTTGGCTTAGCTGCTTACAGCAGGGGTTGGGAATTATTTTAAACCTGAGGGCCACATTCCCTTCTGGGGACCACATGCCAATGGTGGGTGGGGCCAGAGGCAAAAGTAGGAGGAGCAATGAACACATTTGTGGTTTTTTTTTACTTTTGTACAGTAAGCTAGTTTCTACATACACACATTCATCTCTGTCCTCCATAGCAAGAGCTATGATCAGAGCTCAAGGGTGCATTCTGATTACTCATAACCACTCAGGAAAAGGGTGAAGGGTGTTGTTGAGAGTTCCAAGGGCCAGAAAAGGAGGTCTGAAGGGCCACCAAGCCTGAGTGTTCCCACCCCTGCTGTTACAAAAAATACTGAGGACTGAACCTAGGACCTTCTGCGTGAAAAGCCTTGGCCTTCCTGCTGGACAATGACTCATCTAGCCCAGGATTGTTTCCTGGTAGTAGATCCCCTGGGGCTCAGTTAGAAAGTAGGGCTGGAAAGATCTGTCAATTGCAGAACTCTCTGTTCTCCTATTCTTTTTCCTATTTTAAATTCAGTTTTCCATATTTCTCCTACAGGGAGGAAGGGTGGGATATACATTTAATAAATAAATAATAACTAATTTCTGCAGCAATTTTTTTTATTAAAAAAAAAAACCCTCATGAAAATTCTCCAGCATTTGAATGTGAATTTCATCCATCAAACACATTTTTGTATGGAGTTTTGACTAGCGTACACATTTTGGCAAGCAATTCCTCATACATTGTTGTAATGTTATTTTCACTTACACGTTTCCCTAACATATGCATTTTTGTAAACATTGTTGGGTGAACTGCATTGCAGAATTCAAATAAGTGTGAAGGGTGGCTCCATGTTGGTTCTCATGTTGGGCTCCTTCTGGGAGGAAGGGCAGGATACGAATTAATTTAATAAAAATTGTTTCGGAAAGTGTGGATTTGATAGATTTGGCTTGAAGTGTGAACTGAATCAAATTTCTTGCCCATCCCTAGTAGAAAGAGGCCTTTCCCAAGATCTCAGGCAGGACTGGAAGAGCTCCCAGAGAAGAGCTGTTGGCTACTTGGATGAACAATCCTGCTTCTGTACAAGAGAGCCCCCTATGTTCTTCTACATTCTGAAGCCCACATGGCATAAGCACAGCCTGCTTGAAAGTGCTTTCAAGGGCTAGATTTCAGGGATTTCAGATCTTGGAAGAAGAGTTCTCTTTCTCTGCATTTCCAGCACCAAAAGTGCAATTGCCACAGGAAGATGAATGATTGCATCATTTTGCTTCCAGAATAGCTCTCTCAGGCCATTAAACACACACTCACACACACATGTACATACCAAGACAACAAAATGTGCATTAGGAATTAGCTGGACAGAAACGAAATGTAGAAGCTTCCCACGATACCAACCCGAAGCCAGAGCGTGAAGGTGACTTTGTTTCTTAACAAACATCCCTATGTGGAAGGCTTTTGTAAGGCCTGTCTCTAGAATGGCCACTTTTCATGATCATACATCTGGGTTTCTCTGAGTGCGAAAGAATAATTAATATAAAAAGTACAATTAAGCATAAAAATAAAAAGGAAGGATGAAAGAAACGAAACAAAATGAAATGGGGAAGCAGATATATATATATATATATATATATATATATTCCTGTATGGAAATCCATTTATTTACATAACCAATGTTGTGGAGCCTGTAGCTCTGCTGATGTTCTTGGACTACAGCTCCCATCATCCCTGCCCATTGACCACACTGGCTGGGGCTGATGGGAGTTGGAGTCCAAGGACATCTGGAGGGCCACAGGTTCCTCGTCATCCCTGGTTTCACTATATTTAATAGCTGCTGCTGATTTAATAATAGTCATACTAAGAATTTGCAATTTGAAACTAAAGAAAGTTAGCATGTGAAGAAGAAGAAGAAGAACCTGAAGGGAAACAGGGAGATACTAATGTTGCTGGACCTGCTCCCATCATTCCTGCCCATTGGCCATAGGGGTCTCTGGGGCTGCTGGGGAGTTGGAGTCCAACAACATCTCGTAAGAACATAAGAAGAGCCTGCTGGATCAGGCCAGTGGCCCATCTAGTCCAGCATCCTGTTCTCACAGTGGCCAACCAGGTGCCTGGGGGAAGCCCGCAAGCAGGACCTGAGTGCAAGAACACTTTCCCCTCCTGAGGCTTCCGGCAACTGGTTTTCAGAAGCATGCTGTCTCTGACTAGGGTGGCAGAGCACAGCCATCATGGCTAGTAGCTATTGATAGCCCTGTCCTCCATGAATTTGTCTAATCTTATAAGGGTTCCCCATGTCTGACTATAGCCTTTCTAGCCAGTTAAAGCCAGTTCAGGCCAGGTCTATTGGTAGAACTGTGAGAAACGGCTTCCTGAAATTCTCCACCCTATTTGTGGGCTGTGAAGTTGGGGGTGCCATTTTGCTAAATATTTGCCAAGCTATGGGGTGGAGGGAGGGGGAGAGAGGGAGAGATCAATTATCCAACTGTTTCTTGGAGCTGGCACTGAAACAGGTTATTTCTTTTCACCCAAAGTCTGTTTTTTATCAAACAAAAACCTGTTGCTACAAGCAATATCAGTTGTGCTGACAGCCTGGCTCCTATTTTAGAAGCACAGGAAACCTTCTTGTACTGAGTCAGACCATTGGTCTATCTAGCTTAGTATTATCCACACTGACCCGGGACCTTCTGCATGCAAAGAAGGTGCTCTATCATCAAAGCATGGCCCTTTCCCAAAAGAACATGTACTGCCTTCAAGTCGATTCCGACTTATGGCAACCCTATGAAAAAGGTTTTCACAAGGCTGAGAGGCCGGCACTGGCCCAAGGTCACCCAGTGAGGTTCATGGCTATGCGGGGATTTGATCCCTGGTCACCCAGGTCGTAGTCCAACACCTTAACCACTACACCACACAAAAGAACATAAGGACATAAGAAACTGCTCTACACTCAGACCATTGGTCCATCCAGCTCACTATTGTCTATACTGACTGGCAGCAGCTCTCCAGGGTTTCAGGTTGAGTTGTCTCCCAGCCCCACCTGGAGATGCCAGGGATTGAACCTGAGACCTTTTGCATGCAAAGTAGATGCTCTGCCACTGAACTATGGCCTTTCCCCTTTAATAGGTACTTTGCGTCAGTCACATAGCCCTAGGCCTAGCACTGTTCTGGGGCATTGTGTGCATAGGATGGTGGTGGCAGCAACTACACAATAAATGATGAGGAAATATTTCCTTTCTGTTAAATATGCACATTGTTGGAAATGGTGAATGCTCAAAAACCTTCTCAGAAAAAAATCCTTATGCAAAAGTTAGGCTCAACTCCAACATGAGAAGGCAATGAGGTGCAGGTATCTTGTGGTAGTAAAACGAACTGTTCTCATTTCAAGGTGCAAGTGGGGAGGATCACATTTCTAAATGCCCCCTTACCAAAAAGACATGTTCTACAATCATAAAATTAGCACAGCAAGAGGTCAGGTGGGCACTAGGGTTGGAATCCACTTGCTAGTCCCAATCTGCTAACACTCTGTTGAACTGAAATGCAGCCCTAACCTGTTTTCATTCCCCCCCCCGCTTCCTTTGGCTTCAATAAGTTTCAATACAGTGAAGAAGATAGGAACTGGGAACAAGTTGGAAGGACATTTTAAGGGTTAATTATATAGAGATTAACAGGGAAGGCTATAGAGTCTCATAAAATCATAGAATCGTAGAGTTGGAAGAGGCCTGTAAGGCCATCCAGTCCAACCCCCTGCTTAATGCAGGAACCCAAGTTAAAGCATACCTTATAGATATGTCTTTCTGGACTTCCCTTTTAATCACTAGTATTGAATCCTTTAAATGCTGTATTCCACTCCTACACCATTAAAAGCAGTGGGGGGGGGAGGTGGAAGAGGAGGTCTGTCCCTTGTTTCTTGAGGGTGACAGATATCTAGATGAAAGAATCTCATCCTGGCTGGGATGGCAAACAACTTTGTCAAAACATGTTTGCACTACATAAAGCTTGTGCATACAAATGAATATATTTATGAAAAAAAACATACGAAAATGCATGACGTTAGGAGAAATGGTTTGCAAGAATGTGTACATGAGTCAAAATGGAAATGGACTGCCTTCAAGTCGATCCCGACTTACGGCGACCCTATGAATAGGGTTTTCATCATGAGTCAAAACAGCCTACAAAATGTGCTTATTGGGAGAAATTTGAGCTGAAATGCTGCAGAATTCTCATGGAGATTTTTTTAAGCACAAATTGCTGCAGAAACATGGAAAAAAAGATTGGAAAAACAAGAAAACAGGAGGACCAAGATTGTCAAAGGTTTTCTATCCCTACTCACAGTAGACCCGTTGGATTAAACAGACAGGGCAAATTTAGGCCCACTAATTTCAGTGGCTCTGCTTGGAGTATAACCAAGTTGAATACACTGCTTGTTTTTCTGTGCACATCTTTAAGGGCATACAGAAGAACCCTAAAAAACCATGCAGTGCACAGCCTGACATTCCGTCGTCTGTGGCTGCTGAAGTGTACTTTATACTATTGATATGAAACACATACTAGAACATGGACAAACCTTTCAACTCAACTTACGTTGGCCATTGACCTGGGAGATGGAGGAGAGAATAAAATGTCCTCGAAGACTGAGGGTGGGTAAAATTCACCAAAGTTTTCAGGAGGGGCTTTAGAGTAGGCTTTGTTGAGTAGATAAGTGGTTGGAAGGTTTTTGGGGGGCGTGTACATGCTGCGTTTGGGGTATTTTTTCTAAGTCTCAGGACTAGGGGTTGTTGTAGTTTGGTATATACAGTAGTGGAGTACAGAAATTAATCTGGTAAGGCTGGCGGTTGCAGAGCTTGGGAAAGTTACTTTTTTGAACTACAACTTGCATCAGCCCAATCCAGTGGCCATGCTGGCTGAGGCTGATGGGAGTTGTAGTTCAAAAAAGTAACTTTTCCTAGCTCTGGGCAGTTGAAACTATAAACATAAGGTTCACTACTCCTGGGAAATAAAACCATTCTGAGTACAGACATACATGTGGCCCTGTGGAGTCAGGAGGTTCACACTAAGGAGGAGGAGGAAGGAAGTAAAGCCTGAGAAAAGGAGACTACATATCAACAAGTAGTTACTAAAGAAGGAATCAATGAGGGAAGAATAGGTTGCCTTTCTATCTGTCACACCCCACTGTTTCAGGTTACTTGTGACAAGTGTTGCTGTAGGGATGGGGAAGACATTCAATTCAGCCTATATTTAAATGCAAACTCACCTAAGTTGCACATTCCAAAACAATGCGTAAACTGCAATACAACCATTCTTCCAAAGGTGTACTTCTCCTAAGTTTGCAGAGTGATTCTACAACCAGGTAATGTGTACAAAAATTCTAGTATGAAGTGTGCATTTCAATGTACATATTAATGAAATTGACATACGAAAATGCATTATGTTAGGGGAAATTGCTCTGGAGAAATGTGTACACGAGGCAAAATTGCTTAGAAAAATATGTATATTCTGGTAAATTTGCGCTGAAATGCTGGTGGATTTTCACAAGGCCTTTTTTAAAAAAAACAAATGCTAACTGATGTGGAAATGGGGAGAGCTGAACTTATGACCGAAAAAAATAGAACCTGGGAGAAATGAAAATTGACAGGTTTGCCCATCCCTAGTCCCTATCCATTAGTCACGCTCAATGTTCTCTAAGAACACAAGAACCTGCTGGATTAGGCCAAACGCCCATCTAATCCAGCTATCTAGTCTCACAGTGGCTAACCATGTGCCTATGGGAAATGAACAAGCAGAACCTGAGTGCAACAGCATTCTCGTTCTCCCCACCGGCAATTCTCAGCAACTGGAATTCAGAGCGGAGATAGAACATAGCCACAACAGGTAGGAGCACTGATGGCTTTATTCTCCATGAGCCCGGGCCTGGCAATGAAGAGGACTTCTGTATCTTTAAAATTGTGTAGCAGGAAGGGAGAATTCCACCTTGTGGTTTTTCCCATTACAGTGTTGCAAGAACACCTGCACTTGGCTGACTTTCCCTTCTCCTAAAGATACAGGATCAGTCTCAGGCCCTGAACCTGGCAACCCTAAGTGGGAACTATGGAATTCGCTCTCACAGGAGGCAATGATAGCCTCCAACTTGGATGGCTTTAAAAGAGGATTTAGACAAACACATGAGGTGTAAGGCTAATAACTTTGATGGCTATGCTCTGTCTCCGCAGTCAGAGGCAACATGCTTCTGAACACCAATTCCTGGAAACCACATGAGGGGAGAGTGCTCTTGTGCCCAGGCCTTGCTTGTGGGCTTCCCATAGGCTTCAGGTTGGCCACTGTGAGGACAGGATTCAGATGGGCCATTGGTCTGATCCAGTAGGATCTTCTGATGTTCTTATAGCCATCCAAGTTCGTGGCCATCACTTCCTCTTGTGGGAGTGAATTCCATAGCTTGACTGTGCGCTGTGTGAAGAAGTGCTTTCTGTTGTCTCTCCTGGTTCTTCCAAAATTCAACTTCTTTAGATGACCCCAGGTTCTAGCATTATGAGGAGGAGACATCTCCCTCCTCACTTTCTTCACACCATGCATACTTCGATACATTTCTATCATGTCCCCCTGTACTCACCGTTTCTCTAAAGTAAAAAGGCTCAATCATTGTAGCTTTTGCTTGTAGGGGAGTTGATCAGTTTTGTTTGCTATTTTCTGAACTATTTCCAGCTTTACAATATCCTTGCTGAGGTGAGGGAATCAGAACTGTACATGGTACTCCATAACTCTAACCCTGAGTTATGGGTTTCCTCAAGTTCCTCCAGTAGCTGTTATGAAGTTACATGTCCGTTCCTGCACCAAGCAGAGAGTTGGATCCAATGTTAGGCCTAATCAGAGGAGACCCATTGGAATTAATCAACATGCCTAAGTTAGGTCAATTCATTTCAATGGATCTGTTCTTCAGTCAGATGCCAACCAGAGGACTGGACTAAATGGTCCAAAAAGACCTCTTCCAACTCTATGATTAACAGTTGCTCTTTAGAACAGGGAAGTATGAGCAGATTTAAAGGAGTCACAAAGAGTCTGGCCTTGCTCAGAAGACACAGATTATGTAAACCTCCAGAGATGAAGCCCTACAAACAGATTCAACATCTGTGCATGACTTTCTCTCTCTCTCTCTCTCTCTCTCTGTACATGCAGACCCAGCACCACGAAAGGCAATTTTCAGAGTCTCATTTGCTCAGCGTATGAGTTCTACGTGCAAATATCTCACACGGAAAAGTACAGTTTTCCCACAATGGGGCCCAAGGTATAGCACGGGTTGCCAGATGTTGCGTCTGTACAGTGGGGGTTGGGCAGCTGCGCTACTGCATCAGCAAGTGTTACATTTGATCGATGTGAGACCGGAGCATCTCACGGTTGCACACAGACCAACCCCTCCCATACACACACAACACAGAGGACGTTACGGAGCTGCACACTTACTACCAAGGGTTAATAAAGCATGATGAGTTCCTGGTTATTTGGGATCTAAGAATCATACAGTTGGGGAAGGCCTTGTAGACCATCTCCTCCAACTCCCTGTTTCATGCAGGAAACTCGGAGCCACAGCATCTCCAAGATATCCGTTCAGTCTCTGCTTGAAGTTCTCCAAGAAGAGCCCACCAGTCCTCTAGGTCAGGGGCAGTGAACCTCAGGCCTGGGGGCCAAATACAGCTTCCAGGCCACACCTCCTCCCCAGGCCACATCCTTTAGTGGCTTTGGTTCATACCCTCCAAATGTATAACCCAGCCTGAAATTCTGCCCTTAAACTCTGACAATGATGTTTGCCTGGATAGAGGACAGAGAGGGGTGTGTGAGTGCATGTACAAACAAGTCTATGGTGCAAAGGCAAATTTTGCATCCATTGCTCCACCCACTTTTGCCTCTGGACCCGCCCACCAGTGGCATGCAGTCCCTAGAAGGTTGCGCAGAAGGGGAGATGGCCCTCAGGCTGAAAAAAGTTTCCCCACCTCTGCTCTGGGTAACGGACAAAGAAAATAAAATCTCTGTGCATAGAAAGCAAGAACGATGGGGAGAAATATTCTGGTTTAGCCTTTCCGAGGACCAGTCATGGCTGGTGCCCACTGGGACTGGAAGGGCTGAAGGCGGCAGAAGGGCAACTGTAGATGGAGTCAAACCCAATGGCAGGCGGAACTGACTAATTCTAGCTTTGTCCCCACCTTCCGCCTCCCTACTGAGTTCTGCCAACACTGAGACTAAGGAAGAGGAAGCTGACAGCCAGCACCACTCCCTGGACTGGTTGTAAGCAGGGAGGCAGACAGGTGGGGTTGGCTGAAGACATACTGAGATTGGTAGGGATGATGATGATTTGGTGACCTTTTCCCTTCTTTTGGACCCACTGTGAACCATTGCATGCCATGTTTCTGTGTGTAGGGATTGTTTGTGTGTCTTAGGGGAAAGGGTAGCTAGGTGTTAAGACCAGATGATCTGATTAAAGCCAACTACAGTAATACCTCACTTAAGGAATTCTCTAGGAATGAAGCTCCTTTTAAGGAAGGCTTTTTTAAAGGTGAAACTGACCAGCTTTGCTTTGCTATGGATAAACTGTGCCTTTGCTTTAAGGTGAAACTGACCAACCTGTGTCTTTACTTTGCTAGGGTGAAACTGACAAACCTGTGTGTTTAATTTGCATTAAAGAGATCACTTGCTTTCTCCCAGGGCTGGGGAGGGAAGGATCCAATACATTTAGATAAGGAGAAGGAAGGGAATGGGAATGGGTGGAACCACTGTTAAAGCTGCCCCCACCATCTATGAGCAGGTGTAGGAACCTATCCCTATTCTTCCCATGTTATTCCTACCTCTGCTCCCAAAGTTTCTGTTGATGTCCAGGAACGCATGCATTTCATTAACTGAGGTATTACTGTAGTTCAGTCCCAGCTGGAACACTGGGTTGGGAAAGACCTCCACCTGAGAGCTTGGAAATCAATTGCTAGTTAACTGTAACTAGACTGGGCCAGATGGGTCCCAATGCTTTGACTGAATATAAAGCATCTCATTATGCCTTCCTTAAGATTTCCCCCATTTTCCCTTTGAAACACTTGGCATATGTTACATGTTCTAGAAAGCATAATGCTAAAGGTGCCAGAGCATCATCTGTGGGGGCAACATCTGGCAACACACCCCTCTGTAAAAAAGCTGTACTTTTTAAACATGTGGTCTTTGCACGTAAAATTCATATGCTGAGCAAATGAAGATCCAAACATGGTGTTCAGAGGGTTCTGTCTGCTTGATGTATACATGGAGACTCTTTTACCAGCTGCATTGTAGGCACGTCTCCAATTACTGCAGAGTTTCCTGACCACTGATTTTTATTTTTACTGACTTGTCTTTACTGACTGTCTTGTTGTTGTTTAAAACACTAAGGTGTCAATTAGAGGTGCAGAAGAAATTTGATTCCATTCACATTCCAAATCTACCAATTTCACAACACAACACAGCTATACTTCAAAAATTGTACTTATCCAAATTCTGCAATGCAGTTCTCCAACCAAATCATGCTTACACAAATACACATGTTATGGGAAAGTGTGTAGCAAAAGAATACATTATTGAAAATAACATACAAAAGTGAGTTATAGTTAGGCGTTGCTTGCAAAAATGTGTACATTAATCGAAACTGCAGACAAAAATATATTTATTAGGAAAAAAACTAAAATGCTGACGAATCTGCATGAGGATTTTTTTTAAAAAAAATATCTGCAATTGCTGCAGAAATGTGCAGAACTGTATTTAAAGTTGGAAAAATATTTCAAAGGTTGCCTGTGTTTCAGTCCATGCATTCTGAACCTTATTTTTGAGTTCAGGGAATTATAAACTTTGATTCTTTTAAGAAAGCTTTCTAGTTGAGTTGTAACTTACACTGAACACAGGTACAGACTGTCTGTACACATGTGCATGCACTTGAGTGTACACACTTGTTGGTACACAGGCTGTACACTCATTGAATGCTGCATGTGAATGACTGTGTGAGTATATAATTCAACTTTTTGTGTACACAGATTGTATGCTCATTGGGTTGTAGCCAATTAGGTTCTACACCAAAGGAGACCCATTGAAATGAATGTACTTAAATTAGCCATGTCCAGAAGTCTCAGTAGGCCATACATTTAAAGCACTATCATACCACTTTAAACAGTCATAGCCCCCCAAAGAATTCTGAGAACTGTAGTTTGTTAATGGCGCTGAGAGTCATTAGGAGACCCCTTTCCACCCTCATACTCAGTTCTCAGAGTGGTTTAATAATCAACACCTCTTCCCAGGGAACTCTGAGAATTGAAGCTCTGAGAAGGCAATAGAGTATCTCCTTGCAACCCGCAGCACCCTTTACATACATTATATTTATTTGTTAGAAAATATCTGTGCCTAAATAAAATATGTTCCAGTTAGCAATGCTGCTGCCACTAAGACAGCTGCTGCTTGCTTGCATGCTTGGGAGTTTTCCTATTGAGATGTGGAATAGCCCTGCTGCTGGTGAAGGGAAAAGGCACCACTTTTTTTCATAAATACGCTTGAGCCCCAATTTTAGTAAAGCATGATGATGTTAGTAAAACACGGTGAATAATATATTAATCCAGCCCTTCATACTATCTGTCAATTGAAATGTTTAATGCTAGTGTTCGTATTGCTGAAGACTTAGGATATGTCTGCACTGCAGGCATACACCATTCAAATTTTGTACGTTGCCCAGAGTGACTGGTTAGCCAGCCAGATGGGCGACTAAGAAATCCAATAAATAAATAAATAAATAAATAAATATCCTGCCCTTCCTCCCAGTAGGATCACAGCCCTGTTCGCAGCATTCTTTGGAGAAAGTCGTGCTTTAAATGCATGGTGCAGATGAGTCCTGGGTCTACTGTGAGTAGGGCTAACTATGGATACTACCCATTGAACGTAACTTGTGAACCCCCTTTGTGCAAAGAAAGAATTAGGAACTAGTAACCAAGTCCACTGTCATGTTCCATGGCAAGCAGGTTAGACTGCTGTCCACACATGGGCAGGAGCTGGATTTCTTCAAAAAATAATTTGATTCTATCTTGCCTTTTGCTAGCCCGACAGCCAAGAAACCCCTCTGGAAGACTTCTTGCTTTGTTAATACTCTAATTTGGTGGAAAACCCCAACAACAGCCTTAAAGTGACCTCTGTGTGTGGGGGGGAGAAGGTTGACTTGGTTAAAAAGGAAAGGAAAGAAAAAAGATCTGGCCCATTCAACAACATCTTTCTTCACTTCCCTCTGATTTTGAACCTCTTCCTTTAGAAGATAAATACCAGCAGCTGGAGCCTTGCTGAACAAAATCATAATCAAACTCTGTTGTATATAAACTGATCTTTTGGAAGAATGAATTGATGTCAAACTTTTCCATGCACAAGAGATGTGGGGGCCTGTATTGGGAAGGTGGATATGGTAAACCTCCCTCCTTCCCTCTGTCTCTCTCTCTCTGTGTGTTAAAAATATTTTTTGGAAAGCCAAGCCTTCAAGATATGCATGGACATGTCTGAACATGCCTGGACTTGCCCAGAGTGGATAAAAGCCACAGAAATGACTGCCCCTTCTTATTCAAGGCAGGAGTTAGTTCCACTGTGTAAGCTGGAGTGATGATATCAGAGGAAATGAAGGATTAATGTGTGTGTGTGAGAGAGAGAGAGAGAGAGTGTTGCTAAATCAGTAGAGAGGATTACATTTTCCTATTTACCAAGCCATACGGCACAGACACCATCGCTAGACCAAATGGGATGACTTCTTCTCCCCTCTGAAGGGCCTCTCCAGACTAGGGATGGGGGAGAAATTTGACTCAGTTCCCATTTAAAGTTGAATTTATCAATGTTGCACCTTCCAAAACAATACCAGAACTGAAACACAGCTCTTTCAACATTTGCACATATCCAGATTTTGCAATGCAGTTCTCCAACCAAACAATGTTTGCAAAAATGCAGATATTAAGGGGAAGTGTGCATAAAAATGAATGTATTAGTGTAAAAAACATACACAAATGCATTACATTAGGAGAAATTGCTTGCAAAAATGTGTCCATTAATCAAAGCTCCATACAAGATTGTGTTTACTAGGAGAAATTTGCAGTAAAATGCGGAAGAATTTTCATGAGAATTTTTTTTTAAAAAAATTCACAAGTTTCTGGCGAAATGTGAAGAACTGAATTTAATACTGGAAAAATGGGAAGCTGAGAAAACGGAAATTGACAGAACCTTCCACCCCTACTCCACGCTAGCGACATTCTGCAGCATGTGGGCATGGAACAATTTTGGTTCTCTGTGTTTCTCATGTTTCCAATCTTAAATCCAGTTCTCCACATTTCTCCAGCAATTTGTGATTTTGTAATTAGGAAAGGTATTGAAAATAAAACAGCCGATATCATAATGCCGTTGTATAAATCTATGGTGCGGCCGCATTTGGAATACTGTGTACAGTTCTGGTCGCCTCATCTCAAAAAGGATATTCTAGAGTTGGAAAAGGTTCAGAAGAGGGCAACCAGAATGATCAAGGGGATGGAGCGACTCCCTTACGAGGAAAGGTTGCAGCATTTGGGGCTTTTTAGTTTAGAGAAAAGGCGGGTCAGAGGAGACATGATAGAAGTGTATAAAATTATGCATGGCATTGAGAAAGTGGATAGAGAAAAGTTCTTCTCCCTCTCTCATAATACTAGAACTCGTGGACATTCAAAGAAGCTGAATGTTGGAAGATTCAGGACAGACAAAAGGAAGTACTTCTTTACTCAGCGCATAGTTAAACTATGGAATTTGCTCCCACAAGATGCAGTAATGGCCACCAGCTTGGATGGCTTGAAAAGAAGATTAGACAAATTCATGGAGGACAGGGCTATCAATGGCTACTAGCCATGATGGCTGTGCTGTGCCCCCCTAGTCAGAGGCAGCATGCTTCTGAAAACCAGTTGCCGGAAGCCTCAGGAGGGGAGAGTGTTCTTGCACTCGGGTCCTGCTTGCGGGCTTCCCCCAGGCACCTGGTTGGCCACTGTGAGAACAGGATGCTGGACTAGATGGGCCACTGGCCTGATCCAGCAGGCTCTTCTTATGTTCTTATGTAAAAAAAAAATCATGAAAATTCTTCAGCATTTTACTGCAAGTTTCTCCTAATGCACACAATTTTGCATTTCGTTTTGATTGATGTATATACTTCTACAAGCTTTTTCTCCTAATATAATGCATTTTTGTATTTTTTCTCACATATTCATTTTTATGCGTACTTTACCCTAATATATGCATTTTTGTAAACATTGTTTGGTTGGAGAACCTCGCTACAAAATTCTGCTGGTTGAGTTTCAACTTCTCATATTGTTTTGGAAAGGGCAAATTAGATGGATTCACCTTTAAATGAGAATCAGACATAACTCAGGCAAATAGTGAGTGTGCAGCTCTATTTTTTGTGTGCACAGATACATAGATTGTACACTTGTTCAGTGTAACATGTGAACACCCCTATTGTGTTGTGGTTTTCAAATGAGCAGGGTTCTGAAGGAAATGGGGGGAGAGGGAAGAATGGATGCAGAGAGACCCTTTAGTGGATGGAAAGGGGAGGTGGAAGATAGGATTGTACTACCCTTGAGCTTGGTGTCCCTTAATTCCGTTTTAATCTTTTTTCTTTAGAAGCCCTGTTGACTTCAGTAGTGTCGAGATGAGTTAAGCTCATAGCCCCCAAAGCACTTACTCATGAGTTGTTCTGTCAATTCCACAATTAAGTCATCTGCATTAAAGTGGCTTTAGGACTGGTGCCAAATTGAGACAATGCCTCCCTGCTGGGGATGAAGAATAGATGAGATCAAATATGTAAACCTTTCCAATTCAACTTACTTTAATGAAGAGGCTGTGGCTTCGACTTAAGATCTTGAGTATTTGTTTATAACATTGGCTAATGACCTGCATAAAGAAAATATTCATATGCTAATTATGCTCATGGCACACAAGGGTTTCGCTTAGAAAACCTTGCAAAAAATCCCATCCAACTTGATTCTTACTACTGTACTGTCGAATGGAAAGTGCCACAGTTGATGGTGAACTGGGGAACCAGTGATGGCTAGGGCCCACCATAGGGCAGAAGGCAGGGAGACCAAGAGTAGATGATGCTGGGAGGACCAATGGGGGAGGGGGGAAGGAAGGCCATTCAGGTATGGGCCTCAAGCTCAAAGGGGAATTTAAATAGATGTACATTTATTATTATTATTATTATTATTATTATTATTATTATTTAATAATGATGATGATGATGATAGGCATTTGAAAAGTTTATTAACTGTATTAAGTTATAGTTTTAAAGTTTGAATTGGATTTGTTTTTCTCTGGTTTGTATTGAGCTTTGAATTTCGGTTATCAGTCTGGAGGTCGTCTATGATGGGGAGTAGGATAGGAATATAATAAACAGGAAGACAGGATAAAGAGGTTGAAATGCTAATTATTTATTTAGGACCATTTCTATATAGCTTAATATATAAAATAAAATAACCAAGAGGTCTTCTGTATCTTTAAAAGTTGTGCAGGGGGAAGGATGAATTCCACCTTGTGGTTTTTCCCATTACAGGGTTGCAAGAACACCTGCACTTGGCTGACTTTGTCTTCTCCTAAAGATACAGGATCAGTCTCAGGGCCTGAACCTGGCAACCCCAGTACACACCCTTCCTCAGCCCTACTTCATGCCCTACTTCTGTATCTTTAAAAGTTGTGCAGGGGGAAGGGAGAATCCCACCTTTTGGTTTTTCCAGCTATAGTGTTGCAAGAACACCTGCACTTGGCTGACTTTCTCTTCTCCTAAAGATACAGGATCAGTCTCAGGCCCTGAGCCTGGCAACCCCAGTATTAAACCACTTGATTTATTTTCATTTGATTATTCAGCGATTGGTTATTAGCTGCTGAAATGTGCAGCCTCCACTGGAATGCATTGGACTTAACATGTTCTGAGATGATGCCGAGAAAAGCTAAAGTGGTATTTTTATTTTATTTTTTGTTTTAGAACAGGGGTGACTAACATGTGGCCCATACGTTGGACCCAGCAGTCCAAGCCATAGGAAGTAGCCCACCAGAGCACACAGCTTTGTCTCTGGATCTTATTGGTCTGATCGAGCAGGGCTCTTTCTGTGTTCTTAGGGAAAAGATCAGGTCTCAGTCATCCATGCCCCACTAATGTCCAGGCTGGATTAATGCAATGTTGGGGCAACCATAGGTGCCAAAGGGCCCACAGAGATCTATCATGGGGCCTTTCAGGCTCTCTAGCCCCATTTGTGCCAGGTTAGAATGACTGAGTATGTTTTGTTTCACTGATGTACATGAGATAGAGACTTCCACCCTCTCTTTCCACTTATTCAAGGTGGCAAATCAGAGACTGGTGAAGGAGAGGCCACAACTCTTGGCAGTTCAGGGCTTCATGACTTTATTTATTTATTTGATTGATTGACTGATATCCCACACTTCCTCCCAGTAGGAACCCAGGGCAGCAAACAAAAGCAGTAAAAATACTTTAAAACATCATAAAAACAGACTTTAGAATATATTAAACCAAAACATCTTTAAAAAACAATTTTTTTAAAAAAGCTTGCCTCTTTTCCATTCTGAAATGCAAATATAAGGACAGTACCAGAACAGCTTAATTTAAAGTAGATAATTGGCCAGAATATAATCTTCCTGGTACTGAAAACACACACACACACACACACACACAGTTATCAAATTAGTCTCACTGGCATCATTGGAACATAGGAAGTTTCCTTATACTGAATCAGACATTCAGTCCATCTAGCTCAATATTATCTACACTGACTGTCAGCAGCTCTCCAAGGTTTCAGGCGGGAGTCTCTCAAACCCTGCCTGGAGGTGCTGGGCACTGAATTTAGGACTTTCTGCATGCAAGGCAGATGCTCCACCACTGAGCTGAGCGCTCTGTGTGTTCCTGGCACCATGGTTTAAGTATAAAGAGAAATTGATGCAAATACAGAGAAGGGCAATGGAGATGGTCAGAGATATGAAAAGCAAGTCCCATGAGAGAAGGTTGAAGGAAGTAGATATGGTAGCCCGGAGGAGAGAAGACAGAGAGGGGACATGATAGCCCTCTTCAAAAAGCTGAAGCCCTGTCACACAGAAGAGGGTGATGGCTTGTTCTTTGCTTCCCCAGTGGGCAGGGCAGGATCTTGTTGTTAAGTGCCTTCAAGTCAATTTCGACTTATGGCGACCCTATGAATCAGTGACCTCCAAGAGCATCTGTCATGAATCACCCTGTTCAGATCTTGTAAGTTCAGGTCTGCGGCTTCCTTTATGGAATCATTCCATCGCTAGTTTGGCCTTCCTCTTTTTCTACTCCCTTCTGTTTTCCCCAGCATTATTGTTTTTTTCTAGTGAATCATGTCTTCTCATGATGTGTCCAAAGCATGATAACCTCAGTTTCATCATTTTAGCTTCTAGTGACAGTTCTGGTTTAATTTGTTCTAACACCCAATTATTTGTCTTTCTCGCAGTCCATAGTATGTGCAAAGCTCTCCTCCAACACCACATTTTAAATGAGTTGATTTTTCTCTTATCCACTTTTGATGTAATGGGTTTAAATTACAGGAGGGAAAATTTCAGTTGATATCATCTGGGGACCTTCTCCTGGTCCCTCCTCTGGAGAGAGCCTTTTTGATTGTGGCTCCCTATCTGTGGAATGCTCTGTCTAGTGAGGTCTGCCTGGTGCCTTCACTGACATTATTTTGGTGCTAGGTAAAGACTTACCTTTCTCCCCCAGGCCTTTGATGGATTGAGTTGATTCTGCTTTGTTGTTAGTGTGCTGCCAAAGCTTTCTATAGCATAATGCATTTGTGTTTATGTTTTAAATTTAAGTCGACTGGAGACCTCTTATCAGCAAGAGCAGCTGGCCAATGGAACCAATTGCTTAGAGCTTGGTGGATCTTTCCCTTTTTGGCAGTCTTCAAGCAAGGCTGAGTAGCCTTCTGTTGAGGGGTGTTCTAGCTCTGAATTTCCTACCCCGAACAGCAGGTCAAAGTAAATGACCTATGAGGAGACCTTCACCATTTCTAGGATTCCATAGGTTGTATCCTATATTAATCCTACTCAGAGTAGACCCACTGGAATTAATGGATCTAAGCTGTTCATTCATTTCAGTGGCTCTACGCTGTAACAAACGTAGTTGGATACAGCCTTCTGATTCTACCTTAGTGCATATGAATTAGGGACCAAATATATCCATTGCAGAAATAAAATAAAAAAAAGTTGTATTGACTTATGACATTAAAGGCCTCAAACCTGCTAAATGGCCAATCCAGAAATGTGGATACTAACAAGGTATCCCCCAAAGGGACATGCAATTTTTTGTTCCCATCTTTTTCTCTCTCCCTGGGAAGAGGGATTGATTGTTAAACCACTGTGGGAAGTGTAGCTCTCTGATGGGGATAGGGGTCTCCTAACAACTCTCAGCATCCTCAACAAACTACAGTTCCCAGGATGCTTTGGGAGAAGCCATGACTTTAAAGCGGTATGATAGTACATTAAAAGTATAATGCAGATGGGACCTTAGTCATTTTTGGGGGGAGTTTGGGAGGCCCCTTGTAATCCAAGATCTTAAACTAAACTGGGCTCCTACTGGGAGAAAGGGCGGGATCTAAATCTAAATCAAAATCTAAATTTAAATCTTAATAATAATAATAACAATAACAACAATAATATAACTATAGCTTGCTTAGCTTCTGCATAAATCTGGCACTGCACTGGACACTGGTGAACCAGAACAATTGCCAATTTGATATACCCCCCTGACGCTAGGAGATTCCTTTCAATCTAAGTGGAAGCAGGTGGTGTACAATAAACTCCATGCCCTTGGTTTCTCGCCTGAGGTGCTTATTGAACTTGGGTTTTCTAAGGCCAAAATGGCTATTCGGCAACGGATCAAGGATACTGAACTCCAAACTAATTTAAGTTTGGCTGCGGCATATCCTAATCCGAGCTTAAATCGAAGAGTATCCTCTCCCGCATACTATCTGGTAAACTTAACTGTTGCCAAATATTAAAAAGCGTTCACCTTGGCTAGATTTAATGTCCTGCCTTCTGCCTTGGTCGAGGGCAGGTATAACAGTCAGAGCTTGGAAAAGTTACTTTTTTGAACTACAATTCCCATCAGCCCAATCCAGTGGCCATGCAGGCTGGGGCTGATGGGAGTTGTAGTTCAAAAAAGTAACTTTTCCAAGCTCTGAAGGGTTCCTTACTGTGAACGGGCTTGCCCATGTGACAATGGGGATGTGGAGACAATTGGGCATGTTCTTTTGTATTGTTCTTTTTATCAAGATCTCCGTCATGTTTTTATCACACCTATTTTACAAGCTCTTCCGGCAAAGTCTGAAGCTGGCTATCTTCATTTTTTGCTAGCGGATTGTAACCCCATGGTTACCATTAAGGTAGCCAAATTCTGTGCAGCCGCCATTATCCATTTAGATATGGAGTAAACATCTTAAATGCTGGGGTTTATTATTATTATTATTATTATTATTATTATTATTATTATTATTATTATTATTGTTATTATTATTATTATTATCATAATCATCATCATTATTATTGTAGTATTTCTATGTTTTTATTTAGTGGCTTTTACTGTAAGACGTAACCCGTGTATTTGTTGTTTATACTATCTTGGCTGGTCTGTGACCGAAATAAAAATTTCATTCATTCATTCAATTTGATATATTAAAAGGAACAGAAAACAACATAGTAGCAAATAGCAACAGACCAAATATAGAAAACAAATTGTTGGAGAGTATGTGTTCTTTTCTGCCCCCATTTTCTAGCTCTGTTACTTTTCCTAAAGGCTGCTTGTTGGCCTGGCTTCTTGTTTTCAGGTAGGCCTGGATTTTGAGGATCAGATCATGTCTACCGAGCCACAATTGGTGATGTAATGGAGTGACCTTCCCTGGAACCTTGGAAGCTAATGGAGGGTGTGGAGATTGGGGGAAAGAGATGAGATTCTTGTCTGTCAAAAAAGAACAGTCTGTTTCTGTGCTTGTGAAGGGCACATCGTACAACGGTTAAGCACTTAAGTGCCATCCATTAAATTTGTAATAATCTCTTGTGGCCAGAGATCCAAGGAATGAATTTTCTGCAATACTCTCTGTTCCTAACACATTGTGATAGGTTAGCAGAACGCTCCCCAAAGGCGCGTAATCTTTCAAACTTTGACCAAAAATTCCAGGACTTGAGCAGACCACGAAGATGAAAATGGATAGGAACATTTCTGAAATGATCCCAGTTTCTCCTGGGGCTGTGGGGTTTCGAATTACCTAGCCTTCTTTCTGAAATGGAAACAGTACATTAAGAAAACCTCCATATTTCAGGGTTTGGTTTTTAAAAAAAATATTTCCAAATTTGGTAGAGCAGAGGTGGCGACCCTGGCTGTAGCTCTTCTATGTTTGCTGGACTACAACTCCCACAATCTCTGACCATTGACTATGCCGGCTGAGGCTAATGGTAGTTGGAGTCCAACAACATGTGCAAGGCCAGGAGGTCCTTGCCCCTGATGCTGAGAGTGTAGCTTGCTGTAGCTTCCCATTCATTTGTGTTGGTTTATTTGTCCTTTTCTCTGCCATTCCTGGTCTTTGGGTCCCCAGATGCTGATGAACTTATTTAAAGATACAGAAGACCTCTTCATTGCCAGGCTTGGCCTCCAAGAGGTCTTCTGTATCTTTAAATGTTATCTGCTCACAAATTTAGTGAAAAATTTTATTTGGCCTGCTTAATGCCCTAATGCAACTCTGTAATGGGAAAAACCACAAGGTGGAATTCTCCCTTCCCCATGCACAACTTTTAAAGATACAGAAGACCTCTTGGTTGCCAGGCCCAGCCTCCAAGAGGTCTTCTGTATCTTTAAAAGTTGTGCAGGGGGAAGGGAGAATTTCACCTTGTGGTTTTTCCCATTACAGAGTTGCAAGAACACTTGCACTTGGCTGACTTTCTCTCCTCCTAAAGGTACAGGATCAGTCTCAGGTCCTGAACCTGGCAACCCTAGATGAACTGCAACTCCCATCAGCCACAGCCAGCATGGCCAATGGTCAGGAATGATGGGAACTGTAGTCCAGCAACATCTGGAGATCGCAAAATGAAAAGTTGGGAAAGGCTACTCTACCTTTTCAATCTTCCTGCATGCACTGCCCAAAGCCAAAGCCATGTGATTGTGCATGTGGTTGTCTCAAGAACCTTTTTGTGTGGTTTTCACCAGGGTGCCAATCAGTAAAAACAAAAATGGGGAACCTATGGCCCTCCAGATGCCGTTGGACTGCTAGATAAGAGAATTTTGTGGATGAAATGAAGTATACTAGAGAAAAGTAAAAGTTACATCTGTCGCTTCTGTCAGGGCTGGCTCTAGGTTTCTGGTGGCCCTTGGGCACAGGCTCTCAGTGGGCTTTGTCCTCTTGCTTTCTTTCTCAAACTATCGTCCTTGTTTGGGAAAAGCAGGAGCTTGTAATCTTTTTATTATA
This sequence comes from Rhineura floridana, assembly GCF_030035675.1. NCBI lineage: Eukaryota > Metazoa > Chordata > Lepidosauria > Squamata > Rhineuridae > Rhineura > Rhineura floridana. The sequence goes on from NC_084499.1 coordinate 11,351,342, forward strand.
CCCTTTTATCAGCTAAATACGTCATGGCTGTGATAGGTCTCGTGCATCATCAATCAGACTTGACTGGCCTTAAATGTAGGAGAATGGGCCACTAAGTTGCTGGTCACACCATCGAAAGAAACAAGCAAAAAGAAATGAAGTGTTTCACCAGTGTACTTAACTAGCCTGCTACCAACAGGTAGCAATCCTGTTGTAAATATCAAAGAAAGATTTAGCTGCCCCTCTAGTTGGTTTCTGTCTGTGGGATGGCGGGTGGATGTTATATCTTTGCCCCAGGTAGCAAAATGTCTTCGGCTGGCCCAATTCTGAAAGTACTGTCTTAGTGTGGCTGCCCCATCTTGTGAAACAGCATTCCAGCTGAGAGACAACAGATACTATCTACACTTTCCAGGAACAACTGAAGACCTTTCCCAGCTGGATAAATATGGCTCTGCCATAGGTGCCCATTTTATTATCTTTTTAAGCTCATCTTCTGTCATTTTTGGTGCTTTTTATCACCTATTTTTAGCTATTTTTATTACATTTTGTACATTGCTGTGGGATGTGCATGGAATGTGATGGATAAATAACAATAATGATAAAAAAGAGAAGTATGTTATCTAGCCTCAAAGGAGAGGGCCTTTTCTATGGTGATGCCCCAGCTTTGGAATGCCCTCCTCAAAGAGGGGACTTTGCAATACCCTCCCCAAAAGGTGCATCTGATGTTGATAGTGCAAGTTTATTGATATCAGGTGAAGATTTTTCTGTTTGCCCAGACATTTTAGACAGAATTTTAGACAAAAACATTTTTTCTTCCTTGGTTCTATGCTTTTTCTGCTTTCTTGTTATTTTGTTCTTTGTGTGGCGTAGTGGTTAGACTGTTGGACTACGACCTGGGAGACCTGGGTTCAAATCCCCGCACAGCCATGAAGCTCACTGCATGACCTTGGGCCAGTCACTGCCTCTCAGCCTCAGAGGGAGGCAATGGTAAACCACAACTGAATACCGCTTACCATGATAACCCTATTCATAGGGTTGCCATAAGTCAGGATCGACTTGAAGGCAGTCCATTTCCATTTTCAACTTTTTCCCATGAAAATATACTTTTTTAAAAAAAAAAACCCACACTTTCGTACACTGCTCTGGAATGCAGGACACTTGAGAAGTATTTTAAATATATATCATTTCTGCATAAATAACTACATTATTTTATTTTATTTATAATTACATTTGTATCTCACCTTTCCTCTAAGGAGGTCAAGGTGGTATGCACAGTTATCCCCCTCTCAATTTTATCCTCACAACACCCCTGTTAGGTAGATTAGGCTGAAAGTCCCAAGGTCATCCAATGAGCTTCATGGCTTAAGTGGAGATTTGAACCCTGGTCTCCCAGGTCTTAGCCCAATTCTTGAGCCATGACAACACATTGGCCCTCCGGCTGTCATGCTTGCAAAATTCTCCTCATTTGAATTTCTCACTAGGCATTGAGGTCCCATATTATCAGATCTTATTTTGGGAGTGATAGTGGGGTAAGTAATGATTTACCATTCTTCTGTGTTTGATTTTCTGCTTTTGATCAGTGTCTGATAGTCAGACCACTGAACATGTGCAGGTTTTCGTTTACAGCTGTCCCTCTCTCCCTCCCTTCCTCTCTCCCATACAGTTTACTGATATGCACTAGAATTCCCATCAAGATGCCCATTTGCATTGTCATTTAATCAACACATGTCCTGGCAGGGGTCAGCAATCTGTAAGAAAACAGGAATCTCTTTATCTAACATTCAAATCTTTGTATGCAATTTTGCCAAATACATACATTTTTTGCAAAACAATTTTCTCATCTATAAATGCATTTTTGTATGTTGCTTTCACAAGTAGATGCATTTAATTGTACACTTTGCCCTATTTATTTTATTTATTTAGTATATTTGTATGCTGCTTTTCAGCACCAGGTGACCTCAAAGCAGCTTCCATAGCAAGAACAAAGCAATATAATTAAAACAATTCAGAACATAATAATAACAACAACAGTGTCAATAAATAACACCACAAAATAGGCTCAAATCTCAAATCAATCTAGACTGCAAAATCTAGAGAGAACATTGCAACATTCTTAGAAGTGTGGATTTTCAAAGGATGGCTGTGTTTCAGTTTGCTTAGTTTGGAAAGTGTGAACTAGGTAGGCTTGCCTTTTAAATGTGAACCAACTCAAATCCCCCACACCCCTAGTTGGCAGTGCCTCCAGCAGGGTTCAGCAGCTTGGTCTAGCCGCTCTTCTACTTCCCAGAATCTCCCTAAGTGATATTAGGTCAGGGGCAAACTAAAAGGCTGGTTAAATCCAGCTGCTGGCACTGCTTGAAGTCCAGAGCAGACAAAAGTAATGACCAGCATTAGCAGGTGGATTCCAGGTACCGGCACCAGCCATGGCATGGATGGTGCTATTTTGGCTAAACAAGAAAGAACACTAGGAGAATTTAGATGACTATCTAAATCTTAGAGGGTGTTGTATCGTTTTACTGTTTTATCTATACTATCTTAAAGTGAGTTTTGAATTACTCCAATTGTATATTTAAATGGTTTTATTATTGCACATAGTTTAATTGCATTTTAATGTAGATTTTTTTTGTTTGCTTGTAATTATATGTACTTTTATATTTGGAAGCTGCCTTGAGTTCCAGTCCTTGGAAAAAGAGCAGGATAATAATAACAACAACAACAACAACAATAACAATAATAATAACAATAATATAGTATATGTGAAGTAGGGCCAAGAGTCACCAATGTTTAGGGATGGAAGAAAAATTTAGTTCACATTTAAAGTTGAATCTGTCAAATCCACACTTTCCAAAACAATACAAGAACTGTCATCCTTTGAAATTCTCTCTTATCTGAATTTTGCAATGCAGTTCTCCAAGCAATGTGAACAAAACCCACATATTATTAGGGAAGAAATCCGCATAAAAAAGGAATATATTTGTGAACATACAAAACGCATTCTATCATGGAGAATTGCCTGCAAAAATGTGTACATTAGTCAAGACTGCATACAAAAATGGGTTTATTGGGAGAAAGCAGTACTACAATGTTGAAAGATTTTCAGGAAAATTTTTTTTTAAAAAATGTAGAGAACTGAATTAAATACTGGGGAGAAAAGGAGAGAATCAAACTTCACAGATCCTTCTATTCCTACTGATGAGACACACAAATGTAAGGATAGAGGGGGAAATTCCGCTGACTTTGAATTTGTAAGCAGAATTTTGAATAGTTTACATGTTCGCTCTGCATGTAAAGAGAACATGCTTGCCTGAGGCCATGGTGGATGTTCTCTGACATTGGATTTCCCACCCAATGGGTGTGTGGCGTGGCCACTGAGCCCAGTCAAACCTCGGCCATGGCTCTGGAGTCCCCCTGCTGCCGCCACTGAGCCCTACTGCTGGTTGCCGCACACAAGGTCACCTCCGACTCCTTCTCTTCCTCCACTTCCTCCTCCTTAATATGGCCCAGCTCAGAGGAGCTGCTGCCGCCACTGCACCACTCTTTTCTTCTTCAAAAATGACAAATCAGCAAAGGAGGAGGAGGAGGAGGTGGCAGGGGAGGAGCGCCTCCCAGGGTGGAAGGAAAGAACGCTGCAGTGGCTCCTCTGGGATGGGCAATCGGATCAGATAAATTAAGAAGTTGGAGGAAACGAGCAAGCATGGGGCGGAATGGCCTGCTGATCCACTGAAAACTGAATGGATCATGATCCACAAGCGGATCCCATTCCTACACCAGTGCCAGTGTGCTCACCAGTTCCTTCTATGGCCCTGGAAAAAGTCTCAGTAAATATCCCCTCAAAACCACACAATGCATTAGAAACAGTTTGCTCTTCCTGCTCAGGTCCTGTTTCCACTGGCCCAGCCTCTCCTTCATTGAACATAACCCATAAACATGCTTACACTTCAATGGATTTCAGGATTGGACACCCACCCACCCCAGTCTGTTCGAAACAGAGGAGAGGTGCAAAGCGCTTGTCTCCATGAGCAGGTGTAGCAGTGGCAGATGTTGATGCATCCCCCCTCCCATTGGCAGCAGCTGATGGGGGGTGGCCATATCATTTGGTGGCCCTTAGGCCCCCAAATAAGCATCATTATATAGACCTTTTGCTTCTCTAAGGCAGCAACGGGGGGGAATGCCCAACTAAAGCGTAGGGATCATCTGGTCAGAGCTTGCAGACCCCTTGAGTATTTTAGGGCTCTGTTCTAGTTCCATTGGGATGACACTGATTCATAGTGAACCAGTAAATGAAAAAAAAAGTTATTTTGTAAATGTAATGAAGTCTTCAGAAACATGAGATGTTACTGAAGTGAGTTGACTGTTAAATCTGCGTTAGGAAACTGCTTTCTTCTGCCAGAATTTGGGGGTAACCGTTATTGGGTTGGCAGGCTGACCAAGTGGAGAGATGTCAAAATCTATTACTGGGGAGATAGCTCCTTGTAAGTGGGCCATTTGGCTAGAGAATTAGGAAGGAAATGTCCACATTAATTCTGTTTCAGTATAGTGTGTGTGTGTGTATGTGTCTGTGCATAGCCCACCCCATCTGATTTGGGGCCTGATCCATCCTGGGATGATACAGGCCCAACCAAACCCAGAATGGGGCCCTGAACTGATTGGGGGTGGGCTTGCACAGTTTTGCAATGAGGAGGTGGGAGGAGACATGCCTTTCCTTCTCCCCCTAACTATATGTCATCTTCTACCCACCACCGCTGTCACATGATTAATCAGGGTTTAAAACCCTGATTAAAATGTTGCCTGGAGGCTGCCTGCACATCTCCATGAACCAGGGTCAATTGTGGCTACCTCAGCTTCATCCACCTGAATCCCAAGCTGACCCAAATCGGCCTGATTCAGTTCAGGTTTCAGTTGCATCCAGTGCACAGCCTCCCTCTCTGTCATGTCACATTTCTGCTGGTGCAACAGACTTCTGTGTCCTCTCCAACATGCTTTCAAAATCCACTCCAGAGGGTTGGAGGACCCTCTGGAGCAGATCTGGGGATGGAGAGGAGAAGCCCTATTACACCAGTGGAACTACGTGCATGGAACATTGGATACAACCCATTGTTTTGGGCTTCCATTCCAATGTGAAAGACCTGAGGTACTGATGGACAGCTCCTTGAAAGTTTGGACTAAAACCCAGGGTGGATTCCACTGCCCTACTGACATGAAACCACCAGCCATCACTGCCCAGGTTTACTTCCTGGCATCTCCAGTTAAAAAGATTTCAACTAGAAGGTGAAGAGCATCAGCCTGAGAGCCTGAAGAGCCACCACCAACCAGAACAGACTATGTTGAGCTAGGTGGATCAATATTTTGGAGCACATACAGCAGCTTCATAAAGATTTTTTTTAAAAAAAATTAAGTTTCTTCAAGCAAAGACCAGCCTGAAAAAGATATTGCTGTCCTATCCATCTTCCAAGGAATGCCTTCCAAGAGGCTGTCAGATTGAAGGGCATAGCTCAGTGACAGAGCATTTGCTTTGCATGCAGAAGATTCCAAGCTCAATTCCCAGCATCTCCAGGTCAGACTGGGAATGTCCCCTGCCTGAAACCCTGGAAAGCCACTGCTGGTCAGTGTAACCAATACTGGAGCTAGGTGGACTACTGGCTTGACTCAGTCTATGGCAGATTCCTCTGTTCCTTCCTGTATGTGTGTTGCTGCCCCCTGTGGTGAGCCAGAAAAGGACAGGTTATAGCATCTGCCTATAAACGTTTGCACCTGATATCAATGTCCTATGCCTCTCCCATTTTTTGAGGACCCAGACAGCAAGGTGAAAATATGAGTCTACTTCAAAAGGCATTGCACTGAATCAGTGCAATGGGCGAAGTCCTTCTTCACAAATTTATTTTTAGAGGGGGAAACCTTACCCTCTTGGAATGCCTCCTCTATGTGCCGTAATTTCAGAATTCTCCCCAAGAGAGGGGATGGTTCTTGGTATGGCATTTCAAAGCACTGCCTGTTCAGCAGCGCAAGAGCACCTGAGACTCACTGTTTCCTGATTTTAGATGAATATGAAAGTGGATAGGAGTACAGTTCAAGGTGATGGACGGCACCATTAGCAGAGGGGATCCATTTACACTCAGCAAAACACTCCTGTAAAGGATTTACCTGCTGGCAAAAAATCTTAACTTGTCACTTGCTTGGAACAGCATAAGCAGAATGAGAGAGAACCTCCACGATCTGGAATGACCTTGGGTGGGTTTCTAACTTGATCTGAAAGTGGTAGTAGACTGCTGTTGCCCATTTTTTGAAAACGGTTGCTCATTTATATTCCCCCGCTCTTCAAAGGTGCTTAAGGGTTTATCCAGTTTTTCTTCACAAGGACCCTGTGAGGAAGGCATCCGATCTATTTCTGAGGACAACCTAAACTGGCAGTGATTTCCATCCCATCCTAGATTCATCAAAATCAGCATGGTCCTGCTCCACTATAGTTCAGTTCCCACTAAAACCGTCATCAGTCACCTCACTGCAACTGCTGAAACTTTTATGTAATTAATTCCGTAATGAATTTCAATGAAGTTTTAAAGGGAAACACCAAAAGCAATTCTTATTTATTTTATTATTTATTGAATTTATATCCCGTCCTTCCTCCCAGAGGAGCACAAGGTGGCAAACACACTAACATGACATTTTAACAACAGCAAAAGCAATCTAAAAACAATTACAGATAAAAACCTTCTAAAAACAGTGACAAATGCAAACCATTCTTCCAGTGATCTCTGGCTTTCTAGGAAAGGCTTTCTCCTTCAGCCATCAAATACCTGGGTAAACAGGAATGTTTTCAAATTCCTCCTGAAAGTCATTCATGCAGGACACAGACAGACCTCACTCTGGAGGAATTCCACAAATGGGAAGACACCACTGAAAAGGCCCTGCATTGGTCAGCTGCAACTGGACAGTTCTCGGTAGCATCATCACCAAAGAGGCTTCACCTGCCCATCATAGGTTCCAAGATGGTTGATACTGGAGAAGGTGCTCTTTTAGCTACTTTGGTCCCAAGCCACTTACGGCTCTATATGCTAGTGCTAACGTATTGAATTGGGGCCGGTAGCAACATGGCAGCCGTTGCAGCCCTTTCAGGACCAGTGGCACATGGTCCCATTGGGCTTCCCGACTTACCAGTCTAGTAGCCGCATTCTGCACTAGCTGCAGCCTCTGGACCGCCTTCAAGGGCAGAACATTATGTAATTATTTACATCAGATTTGTGCACTAAAAAAAAGGACAGTGAATCCCACACATGTTTACTGATGTGATTTCCATTCCTGACCTTGGATGAACATGCAAATTGTGGGAATTTCCACTCACATTTCTGATGGAATTGTGTGGCATCCTGAACCACAGCCAACGCTGCAATACCATTGATGACCTGGGCTGGGGATTGGTGGGCCAGGAACAAAGGGCTTAGCAGGCCTAGCAGGCCCAAGGGGATCACAGGAAGCTGCCTTACTGTGGGGTGGACTGAATGAACAGCATACGTTGGCAAACCACGCTGCTGTTCTCAGTACACTATCTCTCAAGACATTGCGATCTGACCAGTGGAAAAACAGGATGTGGTTAACTTTATGGCTGTAAACGATACTGACATCTGTAGTGGTTAAATAACTGCCTGCATATTGCCACGTAGATAATGCTGTTGTACTATGTATGTACGTGATGTTATACAATAGTTAAAGGTCATAGGCTGTTTATGGAGAGAAAATAATCCACGCCTCCAAGCGGAGGTAAAATAAAAGCGGAGACGAGAATTACGAGGGAGGCTCCGAAATTGAACTCTGGTCTCACCGTGTCTCACTGTGTCGTGATATCTACATCTGGTGACCCCGACGTGATTCAGAACAAACACCCTCGTACCCACTGGCAGGATCAGCCAACGGTGCACCTCAGCGTACAGCTCCCATTCGTGAGTATGGGGGGGGAATTGTCAGCTCAGCAGAAGGTTCATGCACAAGAGCTACAAAAAATTTTAAAACAGGATACCTCAGCTTTTATAAGTCGTTCTCACATTGAATCATTGTTAAAAACAATTCAATGTCAATGTCCATGGTATCCAGAGCAAGGATCACTACGTCAGTCAGATTGGATAAAGATAGGGAGAAAATTACATGAAGAACCAAGAGCACCTATTCACCATCTCTTATTATGGCAAAAGTGTGCTGAGGCCATTAGTCATTTAGGGATAAAAGAGACATCGCTGTTTGCCAATTCTGACCAGAAAACTCCTCTTTATCCCCAACTTTCTTTACCTACACCTGAAAAGGATATTGAGAAATTTGTAAATGCTCCTCCATATAGCCCTCCAGTCCAACAAGAACAGGTTACTGGGAAGGTTAAAGCAGCCATAGCTCAGGCTGCAGCCTCAGGATTATTATCTATGGAAGAAATGGGAGACTGGGAGGGTACAATTTCAGCTTTTCCCGTTACATATCAGCCAGATCCTAATAATGCTAATAATCGCATAGCAACTTGGACAGCTCTTCCGTTTTCTGTTATTAGAGAAATAAATAAGGCAGTAAGAGAATATGGGATTACGGCTAATTATGTACAAGGGATGTTGGAAGGAGTAGCTACTGGATATAACATGATCCCTCAAGATTGGAAGGATCTCTTTAGGATGATTTTGACTCCTTCGCAATATGTAGTTTGGGACCAAGAATTTAGACATGCTGCTATAGCAGCTGGGGATGCTAATATCATTCCCGAGCAAATTTATGGGTCAGGTAATTTTGCTACCATAGCACAACAAGGGGTATTGCCTGAAGCCGCATTTCATCGAACTGCTGAGTGTATACAGAAAGCATTTAAAAAGGTGCCTGCTGGGAAAGAACCCTTACGTTCTTTTACGAATGTACGGCAGCAAGCAACAGAGCCCTATTTTCAGTTTGTTGACCGTTTGAAAGAGGCTCTGACACGGCAGGTTGATAACCCTCAGGCACAAGGGGAATTATTGTTAAAATTAGCTTACGAGAATTCTAACACAGACTGTAAAAAGATTTTGAAAAACATTATTCATAGACCGCAATATGAATTGGGAGACATGATTCAAGCTTGTGCAGAGGTAGGTACACATGTTCATGCCATGACATTGTTAGCTGGGGCATTAAGACAGGGTAACAAACCTACAGGCAATTGTTTTAATTGTCAAAAGCCTGGTCATTTCAGAAGGGAATGTCGGGCTCCTGGCGGAGGAGCATTTAAAGGTGGGGGCACTGTTACAAACCGGCCAAAGAAAATCTGTCCGAAATGTAAAAAGGGTTATCATTGGGCTAATCAGTGTCGTTCAGCTCCCACTACCAATACCAATGTGTCTTCCCGTCCTATTGAGGGAAACTGAACTTGGGGCAGGCTTCCAGCCCCGAATCTCAAGGAAGTGTACCCACCCCTGCTACTCAAGGAAGCGCTGGAATTGATTTAATACATGCAGAGTCAAAAGATGTTCCTTTGCCTGGAGCAGTTCTTTTAATGCCTACCACACTCACTGGCCCTTTACCAGAAGGCACCGTAGGCCTTGTACTACCGCGATCCTCTGCTTCCAAGAATAATATAATGGTGGTACCTGGTGTTATTGATTCTGATTATCAGGGAATTATTTATATTCAGTATTGGAGTCACCTTCCCCTTCAGTTGAAGAAGGGAGATTCTTTTGCGCAACTATTGTTATTGCCATATCGTCTTTTCACATCGAACACTTCCTCCCAAAAACGTACTGGTGGATTCGGATCTACAAGGACGAAATCGCCGAGTGTGAGTATTTCAGGTAATCCTTTCCATCCACAGGTAGCTGCAGTACTGGCAGAAGTGACCAGGGAGAAACCGGTTCGTAAGTATTGTTTAAACAATGTTATTTTTGAAGGTATTATAGATTCTGGGGCAGATGTCACAGTAATTGCTGAACATAACTGGCCATCCTCTTGGCCAGTAGAAGTGGCCCCTTCTGTGTGGGGAGTGGGCGGAGCTCAGGATTCAAAACGGAGTAAGGATTGGATACAAGTTGTTGCTCTTGATGGTGATCGTATAGCCCACATTCGCCCTTGTATTTTGGACATTTCAGTAAATCTGTGGGGAAGGGATTTACTGGAGCAATTCCAGACCACCATTGTTATTAATGATTAGCCAACAAAAGGCAGCTCTTCCTTTACAATGGAAGACAGACATACCCATTTGGGTAGAACAATGGCCCTTACCCAAAGAAAAATTAGAAGCTCTGCACCAACTGGTAAAGGAGCAACTGGAAGCTGATCATATAGCAGAAAGTAATAGCCCTTATAACACCCCAGTGTTTGTGATTAAAAAGAAATCTGGAAAGTGGAGGCTCTTACATGATTTACGAGAAATAAATAAATTAATTGTGCCCATGGGTCCGCTACAATGTGGGACGCCTAATCCAAATTTAATTCCATATGACTATTCCTTAGCTATTATAGACCTGAAAGATTGCTTTTTCACAATACCGTTACAAGCGCAAGACGCACCGAAATTTGCGTTTACTGTTCCCGTATATAATAACTCTGGCCCTGCGCAACGATATCAATGGAAAGTGCTACCTCAGGGCATGTTGAATAGTCCAACCCTATGTCAACAGTTTGTAGACATGGCCCTGCGACCCTTTCGGGCTCAATACCCTACATTATTGGTCTACCATTATATGGATGACATCTTGGTGGCTGGGAGAACCCTCCCATCTATGTGGCAACAACACCTTACTGATCATTTGTCACAGTCAGGGTTGCAGATTGCCCCTGAAAAGGTACAACTCAAAGAACCATTTCTGTATTTAGGACATAAATTAATGCAATCCTACTCCACTCCTGTATTGCCCTGTCTTACTTTGTCAATGAAGCCAACTTATGTAGAACTACAACAATTCTTGGGTTCTATTAATTGGATTCGACCATATTGTAAACTTACCACTCAAGACATGGGGCCTTTATTTGAATGTTTAAAACAAGGACGTCAACCTGCAGATATTATTACTTTAACGGAACAGGCAAGGCAATCCCTAGAATTAGTTTCTACAACGTTAAAAGCTATTTGGGTGGATCGACAAATATTGAATAAACCACTGATTTTATTTGTTTTATTTGATGGAAGCCAACTTTTTGCTGCACTCACTCAGGAGTCAGGCTCCAATGCTACACATATAATAGAGTGGCTTTACTTAGCCCATACACCAAAGTCATCTATCACAACTTTGCCAATGCAAGCAGCAGAAATAATCCAAAAAGCACGATTACGATCAAGGCAATTATTAGGTATCGATCCGGTTGAAATTTCGTTGCCTCTTAAACTTTACACATGGGAAAATGCTGTTGCGCTTTCTGATGACCTTCAATGGGCTTTAGTCTCTTATTTGGGCACAATTTCATGTCGTTCCTCATCAGATCCACGGCTTCAAATTACACAAAAAATTCCTATCCAGTTTCAATCTGTAATCAGTTTACAACCCTTACCTGCGGTCACGGTCTATACTGATGGCAGTCCAACTAGAGGGGTTGTTGCATGGCACGAGCAGGGGGTTTGGAAGACAATTTTCACCTTACCCCAAACTTCCGCTCAGAGATCTGAGTTGGCCGCTGTTAGTATGGCGCTGTTGACTTTTGCAGATCAGGAGGTTAACATTATTACCGATAGTCTTTATGTTAAGAATGTTGTACTTGCATTACCCGGTAGTTATGTCTCTCCCATGCTGGACACTAATCTACTTGCTCTTATGCTTACACTTCAAAAACTCATACATACTCGGTCTTGTCGATTTGCTATATTTCATATTCGCAGTCATCAACCTTTCCCAGGATTGTTAACAGAAGGTAATCAATATGCTGATCAGGCTCTTCGTGCCCTCCTTTGCACACCCATAGAAAGTCATGCCCTTCATCATCAAAATGCTAAAGCACTCCAGAAGCAATTCCATCTTACTGCCCAGGAAGCCTCTGCCATTATTCAACAATGTCCCCAATGCACACAGTTAACTCTATCCCCAGAACCAGGAGTGAACCCACGAGGTCTCATAGTTAACCAGTTGTGGCAAATGGATGTTACACATTTTCCTACTTTCTCCCCATGGAAGTATTTGCATGTTACAGTAGATACATATTCCGGATACATATGGGTAACTCCTCAGAAAGGGGAAAAAACTAAGAATGTTATTAATCATGTCATTCGTTCTATTGCCATCATGGGCCAACCTCAGACGATAAAAACTGATAATGGTCCTGCATATGTTTCACAGCAATTTGCACAGTTTTGCACTAAGTGGTCCATTACACATTTGTTTGGTATTCCTTATAATTCTACAGGTCAAGCTGTCGTCGAACGTACCAATCGTACCCTTAAAGAGCATTTGCTTAAACAAAAACAAAAAGGAGGAGTACCACTGGGATTGGCCACCAAAGAGGAGTGGCTGGCACAAGTGTTGTTTACCATTAATCATTTAAATTTGTCTCAATCTCCCAATACTCATTTTTCCTTTTCTACTCGAGCGCAGCGGCATTTTCAGCAGTCGGAGTCTCTACCTGCCCCGCGGGTGCAGTTTCGGCAACTACCAAATCCAGAGTGGAAAGGCCCAGTTCCGCTTATAACGTGGGGTCGAGGTTACGCGGCTGTGTCTACGCCTGACGGTCCTGTGTGGGTACCTGCTAGGTGTATCCGGCCCTGGAAAGACGATGTCCTGGCACGATAATCTTAAGAATCCCATCCCTAATTTTTCTCTGCAACTTCAGGATACTGGGATGTCTTCCAGGAAGCGTGGTCGGAATGTTCCGCAACCTCCCGTGACTTGGGGCCAAATAAAGAACTTAGCAACACAAGCAGAAAAAGCAATGGAACAAGCCGGGGTGGACAAGACAACTGAGAATACCATTCTTGCTTTAATTGCGTCTTTAAATACAAATTCTATTTTTGTACTTTGCATTTGTTGGATTTTAGGAAGCGCCGGGGCTGACAGGTTGGGGCAGGAGTTGGGGATGCGGTTTCAACACAATATCTGGGTTCAGTTAGCAAGAATGACAAATGTGAGTGACTTTTGCATGACTGAACATGTACAGGAAATGGGTATGTTGGGAACATGTTTAATACCCGTATGCAAAGCACCTGGGGATATTGGGAACATTACAGGACTTGGGCGGTTCATGAATACTTCAGAGATTAAATATCATACTGTTTCGAATTGGGGAACTCCAACCTTCCAGCTGCCTGTTAATGCTTTTCAATTATTTACATCACATGTTGCAAATTCCATTAATAATACGTGTGCTCGGATGGTTAATTGTAGTCGACATAAGGTGCAGAAGGGATGTCTAAAGGTTGGGAGACCCACATGGAATTGTACACAGCACATTAACATATCCAGTATGTACGGACACATTCCTTTACCAGGTGGATGGTTTTGGACATGTGGAGAAACCACTTTTAATTATGTTCCCGCTAATATTTCTGATACCATCTGTTGCCTGAGTCGACTGGTTCCCATTTTCCTTCATAAAAGGGAGTTGCTAGCCCAACGTAGGAAAAGAGAAGCTGTTGCCATGCCGGCTGATTGTAATGACAAGGTGGAATTGCTTAATAAAGCAGAAAGTGTATCACTAGCCATCTCCCTTGTTGGACTTCCTGCATTGGCAGTAAGTAACAGCAATCAATCACATAAATTAGCCTGTAATTATGTTAAGATGATAAATGCCACCTCTCGAGCCATTGCTTTGTTAAATGAAGAGCAGGGTATATTAAGACAAGCTATCTTGGATAATCGTGCAGCTATAGATTACCTGCTATTACAACATCAGTTGGGGTGCGAAACTATAAAGAATATGTGCTGTTTTAATTTAACTGACAACAGTTTTGAAATCAGAACACAGGTAAAAAACTTGAAGGATCTAGCTAATAACATTTTGCAGGACGCCCCTACAACTTGGTGGCAGTGGCTTTGGAGTTGGCTGCCCACTGGATGGCTAAGTCAGATTCTTAGATATGCTATTCTTTTACTCATTTTAAGTATAGGCTTATGCTGTTTTTTACAATACCTTTTCCAGACGTGTACACCTGTTGCTCCGCGACCATTACGTAGTAATTACTTTTTGCTAAAAAATAAAAAAGGGGGAGATGTGGGGTGGACTGAATGAACAGCATACGTTGGCAAACCACGCTGCTGTTCTCAGTACACTATCTCTCAAGACATTGCGATCTGACCAGTGGAAAAACAGGATGTGGTTAACTTTATGGCTGTAAACGATACTGACATCTGTAGTGGTTAAATAACTGCCTGCATATTGCCACGTAGATAATGCTGTTGTACTATGTATGTACGTGATGTTATACAATAGTTAAAGGTCATAGGCTGTTTATGGAGAGAAAATAATCCACGCCTCCAAGCGGAGGTAAAATAAAAGCGGAGACGAGAATTACGAGGGAGGCTCCGAAATTGAACTCTGGTCTCACCGTGTCTCACTGTGTCGTGATATCTACACCTTACAGTGAGTCAGACCATTGGTCCATCTTGCTCAGCACTGTCCACACTGACTGGCAGATGCTCTCCAAGGTTTCAGGCAAGCAGTCTCTCCCAGCCCTACCTGGAGATGCCGGGCCTTGAACCTGAGACCTTCTGCATGCAAGGCAGATGCTCTACCATTGAGCTACAGCCCTTCCTGTAGGATGTAAAAGTTGACCTACCCTGAATTAAGGTAGGTGCGTAAGACATCCTGTCCTGCAGGGTCATGTAAATGTAAATGTACTGCCTTCAAGTCGATTCTGACTTATGGTGACCCTATGAATAGGGTTTTCATGAGGCTGAGAGTCAGTGACTGGCCCAAGGTCACCCAGTGAGCTTCATGGCTATGTGGGAATTCGAACCCTGGTCTCCCAGGTTGTAGTCAAGCACCTTAACCACTATACCAAACTGGCTCTCCTGCAGGGTCATAGAATCAGAAAAACGTAGTTGGAAGAGTCCTAAAAGGCCATTGAGTCCAACCCCCTGCTCAATGCAGGGATCCAAATCAAAGCATACCCAACAGGTGGCTGTCCAGCTGCCTCTTGAAGGCCTCCCGTGTTGGAGAGCCCAGCACCTCCCTGCATTATTGGTTCCATTGTCGTACCGCTCTAACAGTTAAGAAGTTTTTCTTGATGTTCAGTTGAAATCTGGCTTCCTGTCACTTGAGCCCATTATTTCGTGTCCTGCACTCTGAGATGATTGAAAAGAGATCCTGGCCCTCCTCTTGGTGGCAACCTTTTAAGTACTTGAAGAGTGCTATCATATCTCCCCTCAGTCTTCTCTTCTCAAGGCTAAACATGCCACTTCTTTCATTCTCTCCTCTTAGGGCTTTGTTTCCAGTCCCCTGTTAATCCTCGTTACCTTTCTCTGAACCAGTTCTAGTTTGTCTGCATCGTGTGGTGTGGTCTCCAGAACTTGACACAGTACTCAAGATGAGGCCTAACCAGTGCCAAATAGAGCGGAACCAATACCTCACACATTTTGGAAACTATACTTCTGTTAATGCAGCCTAAAACAGCATTTGCCTTTTTTGCAGTCACATCACACTGTTGGCTCATAGTCAGCTTATGATCAACAACAATCCCAAGATCCTTCTCGCATGTAGTGTTGCTGAGCCAAATATTCCCCATCTTATAACTGTGCATTTGCTTTCTTTTTCCTAGGTGTAGAACTTTGCACTTATCCCTATTAAATTTCATTCTGTTGTTTTCAGCCCAATGCTCCAGCCTATCAAGATCCCTTTCAATTTTGTTTCTATCTTCCAGGATATTAGCTATCCCTCCCAATTTTGCATCATCTGCAAATTTGATAAGCATTCCCTACATCTCATCCAAGTCATTAATAAAAATGTTGAAGAGCACTGGGCCCAGGACCAAGTCCTGCGGTACTCTGCTCATTACCTGCACCCAGTTTGAGAAGGAACCATTTATAAGCACTCTTGGAGTATGATTCTGTAGCAAACTATGGATCCACCTGATAGTTGTTCCATCCAGCCTACATTTAGATACCTTGCTAATCAGAATATCATGGGGCAAAACTTCAGCTTTGCTGAAGCTGAGATACATTATGTCCACAGCATTCCCACATTCTACTAGGGAGATTACCCAATCAAAAAGTGAAATAAGATTTGTCTGGCAGTATTTGTTCTTGATAAATCCATGTTGGCTTCTAATAATCACTGAATTGTTTTCAAGGTGCTTACAGATTGACCACCTTATAATCTACTCTGAAATTTTCCCAGGGATTGATGGGTTTGTCATTACCAGGTTCCTCCTTTTTGCCCTTTTTGAAGATAGGGACAACACTAACCCTCCTCCAGTAATCTGGCACTTCCCCCATCCTCCATGATTTTGCAAAGATAATAGACAGTGGTTCTGAGAGTTGTTCAGCCAGTTCCTTCAATACTCTAGGCTGCAGTTCATTGGGTCCTGGAGACTGGAATTCATTCAAAGTGATTAGGTATTCCTTGACCATTTGTCTATCAATCTCAAGCAGGATTAAAATGATCTAGGGGAGATCTATAGCTCACTGGCAGAGCAGCTGCTTTGAATGGAAAAGGTCCCATGCTCAATCTCAGATGCAATCACCAATTAAAGGATCTCAGGCAGAAGGTCCTGGGAAAGACCTCTGCCTCAGACTCTGGAGACTGTTAGTGATGAGTAGACAATACCGTTCTAGATGATCAGAACTATAAGAACTCTAGTTCAGCAACTGTAGCATTATATGAGTCTGCTGATCTTGTGACTTTGAGCTCAGATTGATTACATCCTGGAGAGCCAGAAAGGACTAGGCTTACGTCTCAATGAAGTTGTCAGCCTCTGTTAAGGATGTACTACTTTGAACTGAAGGCTGGAGCTCATGAGATGGAATGTTCCCCCATACAAAATAAACAAAATCCTGCACATAGAAAATCAGTATATATCTATGCTGGGGCTCTCCCTGACCCACTTGTTTTCTACATACAGATTATTTAGGGTATGGAGGAGCATTCCATAATGTGAGCCTTCACCAAAGTCTGTATCACTTGAGGTTGTGTAATTGCATGCATGCAATCTCAGGTGGTGTAGTCCAGACACAGAACTGACCTGAGGAAACATCTTTCATTACCAACCAGGCTTTTGTTACTGGCCGATGACAAAAAATGATTACTGCAAAGATGCTTTCACACTGCTTAGGCACGGAGACAAGGAAGCTTGCTTGTTATGTGGTAAACATGAAACATAAACATTATTTTTGGCCATACTGACACCATACATTTATTCCACTATTATTCCACTTTAAACAGGCATGGCTTCCCCCAAAGAATCCTGGGAAGGATAGTTCATGAAGGATGCTGAGAGTTGTTAGAAGACTCCTGTTCTCTTCACAGAGCTACAATTCCCCGAGTGGTCTAACAGTGAGTCCCAGCTCTGTAGCTTTGTGAGGGGAACAGGGTTCTCCAAACAACTCTCAGCACCCTTCACAATCTACACTTCCTAGGATTCTTTGGGGAAAGCCAGGACTGGTTAAAGTGGGATAATAGTGGAATAAGTGTATGGTGTGAATGTGGTCACTATTTCTCAAAAGGCTGCGTATCAAAAACTGTAAGAAGTTATCTGAGGGCATCTGGAACTGCTTGCAATGTGGTGCAAAGCACTGCACTAAACTTTGCCTGACTCCACCTTTGGGCATTTGCATGCACAACCACCCATTCTTGCATGCATCCTAGCTCCATCCAGCACATCACGTTGCCCGTGTCTTGCCAAGGAAAAGGGAGGATGACAATGTGGCCCCCACTTCATTGTGACGTGTCAAAGTCACGCATAGTAACTGACATCTGCAGATTTTGCATGTCAGGGTGACTGTAACTTGAACTGACAATCTAGATTGCTGTTCACATGCTCCCGGTGACTTTGCTGTGTCCCCAGAGCCTGGCGCCTTTTTTCAATTAAAAGCACACTTCCCCATCCCTTCTCACAGTGCAGCAGACACACTGTAAGCGGCTGGCAGAAGGGGCAGGGTGGGGGGAGTTTGACTTTCATAGCAGGAAGCGGGAACTGAGAGAAGGCTCCCAGAACATACCCTTGTTCTGGTGTTGAGAGAGGAAGAAAAACTTCTTATCCACTTCCTCCCATGCCATGCATAATTTTATACACCGCTATTATGCTGCCTCTTTACTCAGCTTTTTTCTATACTAAAAATCTTCCCTCATAGCAGAGTTGCTCCTTCAGCCCCTTGTTCAAAAGATGCTCTTTTCTGCACCTTTTCCAACTCAACGATGAGGAGAGGAATTCACTTGGTCTGCATTTTGCAGTGGACCAGGCTTTTACGTTGCTCTCCAACTTGCTTGCAGGCCAGAACACAATTCCCTTTTATACTTCTCTAGATTGTGCAAGGCATTTTCAGTGCACAAAAAATGTGCAAACAAATCATGTGTTTTTAGGTAAAAGATGCCTACAAAATGTACTAGCCATGATGGCTATGCTCTGCCTCCATAGTCAGAGGCATTGTGCTTCTGAATACCAGTTGCTTGAAGATGGGGGCGGGAGTAGTGCTCTTGTACTCAGGTTGTGCTTGCAGGTTTCCCATGGGCATCTGTTTGGCCACTGTGAGAACAGGACGCTGGACTAGTTGGACCATTGGCTTGATCCAGCGGGCTCTTCTTATGTTCTTATGTGTATTTTACTGGTGAAGGCATTGAAAAAGCATGTATTTTTACATAAGAAGTGCGTGCACAACGTGCAAGCTGTATACAATGCAATGGAATACACACACAATGGGATTGAGTGGGATGCACTGGATTTAGGATTGAATGCCAGCAAGACCAAACTGGGATGCAATCAGCGGCCCATCCCATCCCTATCTACGATACCCTTTTTGAGATGTGTTGATCAGAACTGCACTCACTATTTCAATGTGGTTGCCCCATAGATCGTATAAAGGCATTATGACATTGGTGGTTCTTACAGATGAGATTATCCCTTTCTACCTTCCAGACTTTTGCTAAGGCAGCTGAAATGCCTAATTTCCAGGGTTGCATTCAACTGCTTTCTAAAATTGCAAATCTTGTAGAAATCTAAAATTGCAGAGCTTCTAGAAGTTCATTCTGCACAATATAGGAATCAGGTCTTTAGTGCCGTGGCACTTACCATTTGGAATTTCCTCCTCTTAAATATTAGACAAGCACAATCTCTATTGTCTTTTTGGTGCCTACTGAAGACCATCCTCTTCCATCAAGCCTTTTAAGAGGAGAGAGAGAGAGAGAGAGAGAGAGAGAATCGTTATTGCTCAGAGCCATAGGCTACCACAATTCAGTGCATATATAAACACAAAATAAATATAATAAGTCAATTTAACATATTTCATCAAATAGCATACAAAGAAGAACGACTGCCACAAAATTAAAGTGAAATTGCCTCTCTGAGCCAAAAGACACATTGCCCCTCCCCAGGAATTGATGTCTGGATACAAAAGCCATGATAGAGAAATAGCACATCCCACTCACCCCACTAGGTATTTTTTTGATGCCTGGCTTTTAATTTTCTAGCAGCTAAAGCAAATTTTACCACCTGGATTGTAATAAACATGTCATTGCTAGCAATGTACATATCTGTTCCAGGGGAGGTCTGTTTGACAAGGAGCAAAGGATGTAGGAGAGATTTTTTCCCCTTGGGGATTCGTACAAGGGGCAACTTAATAAATAATGTAGAATGTCCTCAACTTCACCAGGCTCACAGATACAACACCTTTGATGAGCTGGAATGTTGGAAAACCTCCCATCCAAATAGGCAGAGGGCATAGACCGAAGTATTAAAGCTGTGAATGATTTTCTTAGAGGAGCCGCTGTAAGGATTTGCAAAGCCTTGCTCCAATCCAAATGTCATTTTAAATAATAGGTACCAGATAGAGTATGACATTTGTGTGATTGAATACAGGTCCCACCATTTAGAATAAAGAAGCCGAGATCTTTCCCAGGCTGCATCTGTCCTGGAATTGTTTTCAAGATTTTTTTTCTCTTGTGTTACCGCCTGCTGTTTGCCACCTTAAACTCTTTTGGGAGGAAGGGTGGACTATTAATTTAAGAAATAAATGAAATAAAGTCAGCTTTCAGACAGAAAGCTCACACTTCA
Source organism: Rhineura floridana (assembly GCF_030035675.1). Taxonomy (NCBI): domain Eukaryota; kingdom Metazoa; phylum Chordata; class Lepidosauria; order Squamata; family Rhineuridae; genus Rhineura; species Rhineura floridana. The sequence continues at coordinate 11,371,440 of NC_084499.1, forward strand.
CAACCTTCTTCTAGAGCATTTTTTCATTGCTATCTGGCCCCGTTTCCCTCAGCCCATCTGTGGTCAAGGCCTGCTTTCCAGGTAGCAAGGAGGGAGAAATGCAATGGGAAAATGAGAGAGTGTGTACCTGGTCAGCCTTCCCATCTGCCTCTCTCAAGCAGCCATGAACCAAGTGGACAAGAAGGACGAGATTCTCATCGAGATGGGTCTGGCCAATGAAGGAGAAGAAAGCAATGGACCTTTATTTGAAAATATATCAAAGACAGGTTCAGAACTGCCTGGCAATTCTGAGCCTGGCTGTGATGGCAGACCCGCACCAGCTCTTTGAGACATGGGGCAGACCCACCTGCACAGAGCCGGACTCTGTCTTCTTCCTCTCTGAGACCATTGTCTCCACCTTGCGGTGGCCAACACGATCAACCTGGCCAGCCAGGGCAAGGAGATTGTGGGCCAGGACATCGATCGCTTCATCCCCGTGACCAAGCTGAAGTACTATTTTGCCGTGGACACCGTCTATGTTGGCAAAAATTCAAGGTTGCTCCTGTTCCCTTTCCTGCACCAGGACTGGCAGGTGCAGCACCAGCAGGGCACCCCAGTGGCAGCACACTTGGATGTCAACGCATTGATGTAAGCACTAGTAGACATCGTCAAAACATTAGGAAAGTGCTGATTATTATTGTAATGTTATTGAAAGATGTTGCCTTTTTTAACAAGGTTAATATTCTGTTATTTAATTTTTTGTAAACTGTATTGTTCTTTTCTGATGTGCATTTTGTATTTGTGTTGACTTTTTGTGAACTGTCTTGAGGGCCTTTTTGGCCAAAACGTGGCATAGAAATAAACTGTAACATAACGTAACCATAACATAGAGCAGGAATGGAGAACTGGTGGCCCTCCAGATTTTGTTGGACTCTCAACTTGCATCAGCTCTCACCAGCATGGGAGTTGGAGTCCAACAATATCCCAAGGGCTGCAGATTCCCCACCCCTGCTCTACAGTTTAATGCTCATCTAAAAATTAAACTGTGTGCATAAAAAGGGCCATTTATCCACCCAGGCCATTGGGAAAGGTTGAGGAGTTTGAAGTCAGTTGGGTTGGGGTTTTTTTGCTAGTTTACTCTACAGATGAGTCTTTTTTTTTTGTAAAAAAATATAATGTTAGATTTTCATGTTTTATAGACTATAGATTAAATTGTATTTTGCAAGCCCTGGGATCTTGTTGATAAAAGATGGCTTAACAATTGACCAAATAAATAGAATGTAAAGCTTATAAACTCACAGCGCTGCACATCATGTCATTCCATAAGGAGCTATGGGCCTCATTTCTAGACACTTGGCACGGGGATACCTACCATAACCCCATTTCTTGTGCCACAGTTTATGCTATTTATATCATCTCTCCCTAACCTGGTGCCCTCCAGGTGTTTCAGACTCCAATGGTCAGTCATGACGGGAGTTGTAGTCCAGCAACCTCTTTGGGGAAGTCTGCTTTATGAAGAAGCCAACCTTGGAAGACTGAGAAGGTTACAGGAGGAAGGATGTCTGTTCTGTAAGCTTTAAGGAATGTCTGGAGCAAAGCCATTATCAATTAAGTTACATTTTCTAACTTAGCCTTTCCCATCCTGGTGCCATCCAGGTGTTTGGGACTACAGCTCCCATCAGCCCCAGCCACCATGGTCAATGGTTCAGAATTATGAGACCTGCAGTCCAGCAACATCTGGACTGTTGCAGTCCAACAATATCCCGAGGGCCACATGTTGAGGGGAGGCTGTTCTAGACTATTATTCATTTGTCTAGAAAGGATGGAACAGACAGGGCCTAAGATGACAAACGCAGGCTTTCCTATTTCAGCAGGCATTTTAAGGTAATGTTTTGTTTCTATGGCAAATTTTAATTGTTCTTATTCATTTCATGTATATTGCTTAAGAGAGCCAGTGTGGTGTAGTGGTTAAGGTGTTGGACTACGACCTGGGAGACCAGGGTTCGAATCCCCACATAGCCATGAAGCTCACTGGGTGACCTTGGGCCAGTCACTGCCTCTCAGCCTCATGAAAACCCTAGTCATAGTGTCGCCATAAGTCGGAATCAACTTGAAGGCAGTACATGGTGGTGGTGGATATTGCTTAAACCTTCTGAGTGGTACATCCATGGTACATCAATACCTGAAATATATATACAAATAAAATGATTATTTGTAATTGCTCTTTATATGGGTTCTGTTAATTGTTATATTGGGTATTGTTCACTTGGTATGTTGCGAGCCACTTTGAGCACAATTCTGTGTATTTATACAAATAAACAGATGATGATGATGATGATGATGTTTCCAGTTGGACTTAAAAAGTTTCACTTAGCCTAGACCAAATCCATAGAAAAAGTAGTATCCTGCCTCTCAGTCCAATCTACCAAATACAATGAAACAGCAAAGATATAACACTGGTAAATTGCACCTGTACGTCAAACAGAACTTGATGGTTAGGAACTTGATGGTTATTTATTCATTGTTGTTAGAAATTTCCCACCAAATAGTTTGGATGGTATGCAACATGTTCACTTGAATATTATGATAATAGTACAACAATAATGTGATTTATATAACATAAAAGGACTATACTTGTCAGTAATTATGTACCATTTCAACTAAGCTATATAAAGTTCCTAACACAGAGTATGGATCAGTGTTGTACTTTGTTACACCAGCAACTAATAAACAGACTCCACCTCTCAATCAATTGGTTATGTTATCTACCTTCAAGTGTCCTGACTAGAGATGGAAGGATCTGTTAATTTTGGTTTTCCCCATTTCTCATTTTTTCCAGTCTGAAATTCAGTCCTCTACATTTCTGCAGAAATTTGTGATTTTTTAAAAAAGAAGATCCTTAAGAAAATCCTTCAGCATTTTAGTATGAATTGCTCCTAATAATAACTTCTTTGTATGCAGTTGTGACTAATGTACACAGTTTTGCAAGCAATTTCTCTTAAAGTAATACAGAGTTGTATATCATTTTCACTAATACATTTATTTGCATACATACTTTCCACAAATATAGGCATTTTTGTAAACATTGCTTGGAGAACTGCATTGCAGAATTTGGATAAGTGCAAATTTCAAAGGGTGGCTGTGGTTTGGTTCTCATATTGTTTTGGAAACTGCAAATTTGATAGATGTGACTTTAAATATAAACTGAACTGAATTTCTTCCCCATCCCCAGTCCTGACCAAATTTGTCAATTCGACCAACTGTACTATCTCTCCCATATTTTCATTAGCCAGTCATCTGATGTGGGAGGGATTTTTCCCCATTATAACTTATTACAAACCTAGCACATGTTAATAGATGAATAACCATCACTGTACCATATATATGCACCAAATCATAAGCATAACCAATATATCATGTGGTTGTTTTATTTTTAAACAACTTTAAATGATCAAATAGACACACACACACCCACTTTGAATCCATTATAGCGTCATATAGATGGCAACAGTGACTAGCAAACGATTATAGGCTAGACAAGTTCATATTCCCAACCAAGGGAACGAACATTTCTGCAACATTTCTGCAACGGGCAGGATATCAAAAACATCCACTTCATAAGACAGCTGTAAAACCCCTACAGCCATTAAATATTATGAAGGTCAAAGTTCTAAAAACAAAAAAATAAGTCTCCAGAACATTTTGAGGGATCTCTTTAGGCAGGCCCCCCTTAAGCAGATCTTGTCCCATCTCTGGAACACCACAACAGTGTTTAGCACCCTTTAAACAGGGTTGATGGCAAATGCTGAAGAACAGAAACGTCTAGCAGAGACTAGAGGCATTGCAAAAGTAAGAAGAGATAGGATGAAAATGACATAGATTGTGAAGATGCCATAACAGAGTTGCCATAGCGCTAGACCACACATTTTGTATGCAGAAGGTCCCAGGTTCAATCCCTGGCATCTCCAGGTAGGGCTGGGAGAGACTTCCTGCCTGAAACCCTGGAGAGTCTCTGCCAGTCAGTGTAGATAGTACTGACCTAGATGGACCAGTGGTCTGACTTAGTATAAGCCCAATGTTCCTACTGTTATGGATTGTTTATATAATTCAGTCCACTGAGTTCAGTGTTCAGTGGGGAAGTTCTGCTAGTTAAGTTGGTTTGGAAGATTTGCACCGAGTAATTAATTTTTGTTGTTATTATGTGCCTCCAAGTTGACTACGACCTATGGTGACCCTATGAATCAGCGACCTCCAAGAGCATCTGTCATGAACCACCCTGTTCGGATCTTGTAAGTTCAGGTCTGTGGCTTCCATTATGGAATCAATCCATCTCTTGTTTGGAGTAATTAATTAATACTAGCAATTTTATTATATTGTCAGATCAAGCCAATTGTTCAATTTAATTGTTGTTGTTGTGTGTATGACACGTAAGAAGCCAGACGGGTTGCCAGCCATGAGAATTTCCTTATTTCTAACTTGGCTTTGATAAATGAGATATAATCTGGGGAGCTCATCAACAAATCAAAATATATTCTTTGTAGATTCAGCATCACAATTTTCACCTTCTATTTAGTATGTGTGGGGTGGGTGGGGGTGGCTGCACTGAGAGTCTATTGCACATGTGCTTTCATGTACTATTGCTGTAATATTATTTCTACTCATTACATTGTTTACCTCTTAGAAGGCCAAATCCAAGAGATTGCCTTCCTTCAGACTTGCCTTCAGATGTCGTTGCATAAAATAAAAACCTCAGGGAAAGTCATTGGGGCCCATAAACACCACTTCCAGCAATAACTATCAGCAGTGTCCCTGGAGGTCTGGAACTCCTGAAATGATCCTTTATTGAACCTTGAGTTATATTCTAACACCATATTTCTCCCATGGTTAGCATTCTGTTTTTTCCCCTTTTATAGTTCTTGGTCATCTGAAAAAGCTCAGTAAAAAAAAGATATTAAAAATGGAGCCAGTTAAAAGCATGGGTTGTACCCAACTAAGTCATACTCATAGTAGACCCATTGAAATCAATGGACATAGCTACATTAAGTTCATTGCAGTGCATAGTCACACCACAGGATTCTCTCCCATATGAGGAAATGATGGTGACCAACGTGGATGGCTTTAAAAGAGGATTAGACAAATACATGAAGGATAAGGCTATGAGTTCCTCTAGGATCCCCTCTAGGATGCACACCTTAATGTGGTGAGGGGGGTTTGAGGGTGTTGAAGAAGCTGAGAGCAATGGCGTCAGGAGTCTAGACCAAGAGGCCAGGCTCCTAGCAGGGGCACCCAAGGTGGAATGGTCAAAGCTGAGACACCAGACTAAGATGCATCCAAACTCAGAGGAAGGCAATGGTAAACTACCTCTGAATACCTCTTACCATGAAACCCTATGAACAGAGTATCCAAAATGCAACCTATTGGAGGTCGCTGATTCATAGGGTCACCATAAGTCATAATCGACTTGAAGGAACATCACAACAACAACAAGGCTATGAATAGCTACCAGCCATGATGGCTATGCTCTGACCCCACATTTGAAAGTGATATGCTTCTGAACCTTCTCAGGGAAAAGCCCTTGGATGAATGACACTTGCCCAGCCGGCCATTGGATCCCCCTGGGCAGGAAGTAGTACAACAGAGTGAGGAGCTTTTTGAGCCTGAAGGTCACATTCCTTCAAAGGCAACCTTCTGAGGTCCACATTCCAGTATTGGACATGACTAGAGGAAAAGCAAGCAGAGCACTGATGTGATCTTTGCTTTGCACAGTTGGAGGCAGTATGTTTCTGAACGCAAGTTGCTGGAAACCGCAGAAGGGGAGAGTGTTCTTATGCTCAGTTCCTGCTTGTGGGCTTCCCATTGGGGCATCTGGTTGGCCACTGTGAGAACAGGATGCTGAACTCGATGGTCCATTGGCCTGATCCAGCAGGCTCTTCTCATGTTCATTTG